>NC_089826.1:73093919-73400586 GCF_035046505.1 Tiliqua scincoides
TGTCTGGCTTGGGGATGCAGGTTGGTGACCCTTAAGGGAAATGTAAAGTCAGTCCTAAAGGCTTTCCAACTTGGGATGAGCTGGCTAATTTGGCTGCCTTCACCCCGTGTCCAGGGGTTGGTGGTGAAAATCAGAGTTGGCATGCTGTGGTGGAAGTCAGGGTGCCAGTGTCCAAAGTGAGAAGCAGATAGTTGTGCCTGTATCCCTCAGGGTAGGTGCCCATCTGAAAGAGGGAGGAGTTTGGTAGACAGGATCTGCTAAAGGATTTAAACTTCTTGACCTATGGAATTAATAAAGTGGCCCTGGGTTATACCAAATATTACTTTGTCTCATGTAATTTGTGTGTGTGTGTGTGGGGGGGGGGGTGCTTGGATAATGTTTATTGGACCAGTTTTCATGTCACAAGACCACAGGGGTGGAAAGAAGCTGTGCAGCCCAACATTCCCTTTTCTCAAAAGGTAGATGATCACAATAATCCTGTGTTTCATAAGGTCATCCTATTTATCACATTTATTTATCAGTAAATCCTAGTCCAGATAGAGGCTGCTTTTTTTTTTTTCCTTCCAAATGGAGAGCTTCACGCAGCAGTAGGCTGATTAATATCCCATTTATAGGAGTGGAGGACAAGATGTAAAACCTGATTAATTTATTCCTGAGTTAAAAATGCAATCTGATCAACTAAATAAGGAGGATATAATCGGCATTGTGGGTGGTCTTTAGCAGCGCAGATAGGATGTGAAGTCAAAAATGGTCATAAACAACTTTTTGCAAAACAACCAGAACTTTTGCAAAACAGTGCTGCGACCCTATGCACACTTTCTTGGGAGGAAGCTATATTGAATACAATGAGACTTCCTTATGAGTAGACATGCTTAGGATTGCATGGTTACAGCCCAATCCTACCCAGCGCTGACATAGTGGGGCCGCACTGGGATCAAACAGGCTGGAGGTCTCCCTGGGGTAAGGGAACATTTGTTCCCATACCCCCTGTAGAGCCCCAGCCTGCCCAATGGGGTTATTCAGATAGGCACCAGCATACCTGAAATCTGAAATCACTGAAAAGGTTCAGGAGGGGGAATAGGATATAGTGGAGGCCTTCTCTGCTGATACCGCATCCCTCCTGGGTCTGATCTGCCCCCCTCTCCACCATTCCCCTGCTCCATTACATCCCCTCCCCACATTCCCCTTTGCCTGCACTACTTGGAGCAGGTCCTACCTACTCTGTCAGGCACAGCTCCCGATCAACTGCTGGTGGGACAGCACAGGCCTGCCAGTATCCCAAACTAACACCCGGTACAGCACGCACCGGTGTAGCCAGCAGTTAGGATTGGGACATTAGACAGATTGCACAATGTAACTTTTGGTGAAGAACCTGGTCCTTGCCATAAAATATGTACCCTTCAGCATAGGATATTATTATGAATATTTATATGCTGCTTTTCAACAAAAAAGTAGTTCCCAAAGCAGTTTCCATAGCTAAGTATGGACAGTCAATCAATGGACAGAGCCCTGCTCAATTGCACTCTCACAGAGGTCTGGAACAACTTGCTAACCATTGAAGTAGCACCTAAGAAAGATATGAATTTCTTTTGAATCAGATATAATTAGCAAGATGTAGGAGGTACAGCAGTTAGGTTGCTTTCTTGGTGTAGAAACAGCCCTAGAAAATTTTTGCAGTCTTCTGTTTATTAGTCTGTGAATGGCAATCAGTCTGATTTCAGTTGATTTTCCTGTGACATGAACATGCCTGGACCACAATTGCAGGTCCTGCAAATGCCGCGCACAAGTCGTGGAAGTGTTTTCAGAGGACTTAAGAATGCAAAGTTCAGTGACTGCCAAACAACAAATTCTGGGAATTAGAAAAGTTCAATTCATTGCTTCATCTGCTGGAACACTTTGAAATTTTTACAGCTTAGGAGACGGGCAGTCCGATCCAAAATGGCACTTGAGCCTGTGCCAGCCCCCAAGTTGCACCAATTCGTGATTTGGCTGGGCCAGTGCAAAGCCCTGTGCTGGCTTGCCAAAACCAAATCTAGCCCCTATGCTAGCCAGAGGAGGTAAGCTTGCACTGCACAGCACAGGGGGTAGGAGAGGGTGGCAGGATTGCATACAGGAGGGTGGTTGAAGAGGGGGCATTTTGGGGCTTAGAGACAGTGGAACAGGGGAAGACCTGAACTGGGAGGGGATGGGATTGTTGGTGGCACTGCACATTGTATCCTAATGCCCAGCTCTGGCCTGGGCAAACTAACCTGGGCTGCTTGGATTTGTACCAGCTAAATAGGGCAGGTTGAGGCTCAACACTGCAATGGCATGTGGACTGGGGCCACCAGCAGAATCTGCTGGCAGTTGCAGGGACTCACCAGTTACCTCTGGGGTCCCTGCTGGAGCATGTAAGTCAGCAGAGAGGGCATTCTGGGGCATTTCGGGGAGGATTGGGGGAACAGGGCCAGTTGGGGTGTGTGTGAAGGATGGGCTGGGAGCAGATATTGATAGCAGCAGCAGCACCAATATCCTATTCCCCCAGCCTAGGCTTGTCACACCCCTTGGAGCGACTCAGATTTATGCTAGCCAAAGAGTTGAAGCAGATATAAGTAGACCCATTGGGAACAAGGCAGCAGCAGACTAGATAAGTAAAATGTTTTTTTAATTTACTGCTGTGTTGTTGCCTGGTCCTTGGCTAGCTCATAGCATGCATGCCCAGCTCCACTGTTTCCAGGACAGGACTTAGCTGTAAAGCTGAAATCCTGTAAAGCTGAAACCCATTGAATAGAATGGGACTCACTCCCGAGTTTAGACGCAGAACACCAGGTCTTTCATACTCTGGTGCCTTCTGAGAGAGCATCATCAGTGGGGTCAGGTCCTAGTGTGTCTTGAGCTTTTGCTCAGCCTCTTACCCCCTCCCCCCACCCCCACTTGTTGTATAGCACAAAACAACAATGAATGCCACCATCCTATGCATTTTTATTTAGAAGTCCCATTGTACTCAATGAAGTTTACACATCATACAGGTGCCACAGAGGACAGGCAAGAGGTCTTAGGTGTCTGGGCAATGCACTGCCCCCTAGAATCCTGCAGGCAATGTTGCACCCATATCCTAACATAAATAATGTATGGTGTTAGATGTGTCACTGGCCCTGTGATTCAACGCAACCAGTACATATTTGGTGTTGTGAGATGACAGCAATGATTATCTGTTTGGAGAAAGCAGGAAAAAGGAATTCCCCCCCCCAATAGTTGCTTACGGAAAGTGCAACAAATTGATTAACACAGGATAAATTAATCAATTGTTGTGCATGTGGGTTTGTTTTTTTTAATGGCCAACAGATTATCAGCTCTTCTAATAGCAGCAGTTTACACTCCCTGTCAAACCAACATAGCTACAGTACCCCTCCCTGTGTGCTATTTTAAAATGCCATTGGCCACGCATAAAAATAGTTGCTAATGATCTACTTCTGGCTTTCAGCTCCGCTTTTCATTAGCTCAGTCAAGAAAGAAGAAAAACTGCCACAATCATTTAATTTTTCCTAAGTTCTCTTAAAAACCCGAAACATTTAAAGATGCAGAACACTTTGTTACCAGGCACTTCAGTGGATGGTTATTACAGAACTATGCTTGGTAATGAGCTTCTGGGTAGCTGGAAAGGAACTTTTACAAATGACAGCCATCTACTCTATTGTCTCCTCCAAAACTGGGTTGTATGCTGTTTTTGTTTTTTTCTTCTTCTCAGAATCTATGTCAATATCAACTCTCTCTCTCTCTCTCTCTCTCTCTCTCTCTCTCTCTCTCTCTCTCTGTTGAGATCATCACTGTGTTGACCCAATGTGTGGTGGCAGTGAAGAAGGCCAATTGCGTGCATAGGATCATTTAAAACAAGGGAATGAGAATGAAACGGCTAATGTTTTGATGCCATTGTACAAATTGATGGTAAAGCTGCACTTGGAGTATTGCATACAGTTCTGGTTGCCACATCTTAAAAAATAATAATAATAATAATAATAAATAATAATAACTTTATTTTTACCCCGCCTTTTTCCCCGAAGGGACTCAAGGTGGCTTACAACATATTAAAAACATAATTTAAAAACAAATAAAAACATATTAACACATCATAAAAAACAGCAGTCAGAGTAAAAAAAAATAAGTAAAAAGAGCATAGAGCAGCAGCAAGTCATAAACGAATCAGGCCTGTAAAAAATATTAAAAGATGTTTAAAAGATGTTAAAAGGCCGAGAACTCAGAGGGCCTGTTTAAACAGAAGGGTCTTCAGGCCTCGCCGAAAGATCTCAAGAGAGGGAGCCATTCTTAAGTCAAGGGGAAGGGAGTTCCATAGCGTTGGTGCCACTACTGAGAAGGCCCTATTTCTTGCAGCTGCCCCACGTACCTCCCTAGGTGGCGGCACTTGTAAAAAGGCCTTCTCTGATGACCTATTCTTTTTATCTGATTAGGCTGCTATGCTATGCTTATTTTTGCCAAAATTTTATTTTAATTTATTTATTTATTCACATTTTTATACCGCCCTTCCTCCAAAGAGCTCAGGGCGGTTTACGCAGCTGCCCCTCCCCTCCTTCTTATCCTCACAACAACCCTGTGAGGTAGGTGAGGCTGAGAGAAAATGACTGGCCCAAGGTCACCCAGGAAGCTTTGTGGCTGAGGGGAGATTTGAACCGGGATCATCCAGGTCTAAGTCCACCTCCCAAACCACTACACCACCAGGATAGACCATCACCTTGACCTATCTCCAGGTTGCTCAGTGGGGTCAGGGCAGGGGTGGCAGTGAGGAGAAGCCCAAAGCAGGCAGGAGCTCACCCTGTGCAATTTCATGCTCCACCTGGCTATGCTTTACCTCTTCCAACAGCTCCCTCCTGAAGGGATTTGCTTTGCAACTAGCCAGTGTGTGATTCAGCAGGCAGGCTGATGCTGGATCTCGAAGCCTGCAATCTATGAACTTGGTACAAGTACAGTTTGGAAAAAAATTCCCACTGCCTCCTCCCTCCGGGCTGATCCATTACACAGAATGGGGGCACACCATACTGCATGAGCAACTTGTTGCTTCAAAAACTTGTTGTTTTTGAATGTCTTCAAAAACAGTGGCACGGCTCAGATTCTTTGCCCTCGTTCAGGAAGGCTCCAGGGCAATCAGGCTCCAAGGCAAGCTGCAGATCTTCCTCACAAGCATCCTGTCATCGTCGTCCCCCGACTTATCCAAGAGTTATGCAACGTTGCATGACTTGGGGCTGAAAACCTGCCTTTGCCTTATCTGTGAGATCGCCTGATAGGTGAGTATCTATGGTACCTCTCTGTGCCAGCAACATTACCAGCATGTGCCAATGACATGTATTGGGACCTAGAGATGATTCCAAAAACATAGACGGAAGTTGGCCATGAATGCGTGTGTGTGTGTGTGTGTGTGTGTGTGTGTGTGTGTGTGTGGTGGAGTGAAGCCATCGTTTGACTCACCCCAACAAGTTAGTAATTATTGTTGTTTGAATCCAGCCATTGACTGTTGTTACTCTGCACTGTGATTTGAGAACAAATCCTTGAGAACACAAATGTAGCTGTCACAACCAAGTGTTTAAAGTAACTACAGAAGTGCTCTTGAAATATACTTCTTGGTTGCAGTTTAGTCTTGAATATATCCAGGAGTGGAATGTTGAACCTTGCTATGATTCTGTCTGTGAAACCTTTCTGAAACCTAAACTAACACCCATTCACTCAAGACTCTCTCCAATTAACATAGCTACAGTGAATGAGAGGCCTGAAAAAAAATTTGGTTGTGTCTTATAGCCCAATGAGTTCCTCTCTAAGCAACCTTCCACCTGATCTCTCTTCTTCACTCACAGCATCATGGCCTGCCATGTTCAGCAGCAACAGAGTAAGTAGCAAGGAAAGTTATAGATTTTTTTTTTAATTTTACATTTTTATGCTGCCAGCTCAGCAAAGAGGCCTATGCAGCAGCTTAAAAAGAAACAACGTAATAAATAAATAAAAACCATTTAAAAACACGTAAATTGCAGTACGCTAATTAAAAGTGAGCAAATTAAGACTTGCCGTAAGGTCTTTCTGTCATAGCAGCAGGGGGTTGGAAGAGATGACTCTTTTGATCCCTTCCTGCTTTACCGTTCTATAAATGTCAGGCTCTGCTTATGCTACAGGAAACCAGGTAGCCTTTAAGGTGCGATGAGACTCTTTGATGTGTTTGCTGCAACAGACGGAATGGGGAGATCCATCCAGAAACTAGGACGGTTCTACAGCAAACCTTTTCAGGGCAAAAAGGAGGGTTGGGGGAGATACACCAAAATGTTTCCAAAGCTTACTTTTCAGAATCTATCGGCTGTTGTTTGGGCTCTGTTTTCTGTTTTGAAATCTTATCACTTATCACTAGTAATAGCGACATCAGCAGATCTGGCTGCAGAAAGACACAGCTGAAAGCAAACTAGGCTACATCAGAGACTGGGCAAGACCAGGAATTATGCCCCCTTCCTCCAAATTAGCACAGTTTGCCTTCAAGGAAATAAATCACTTACCCAGATCTGATTGTATCATGTTTGTTCGGAAGAAGCCTGATTTGGAGGTAGTAGCGTAGCTTGAGGGGTGCAAAATTGTAACTAAGTGCAGGCTCCCCCCCCCCTTGAGTGTAAGCAACCCCTCCCACTTGCCTTCAGAGCCATTCAGGCCACAGCAGCTTCAAGCAGCTGTCACTGCCTGAATGGCTCTTCTGCTTACAATTGCAGTCGGGAACCTGCACTTGTGATTTTGCACCCTCTAGCTACGCAACTGCTTGGAGGGGAGGAAATGGTGCTGGACCTAGATCCAAACCGTGTAGTAAAAAGACACACAACTGAGAGCATAAGTGCCTGATCCTGGCCCTGCCTCCTGCTCCCTACCTGCCCCCCATGGGACCACCTGCCCGTCCATGGGACTACATGCTCCCTGCCCCAAAATGCCACCCTCCTACCTCCTCCCTGCCCTCCCATCCCCCCCGACCCCTGTGCTGGCTGAGCTCATCTGGTGCATATTTACCCATTCCTGTCAGCACTGAGGCTGAATCTGGACGCTGTGGGCTGGCGCGCAACCTTGCACCGGCCCAGTCAACTCCCACAGAGGCACAAATGGGCTTTACAGCACATCTGCAACCCTCCTGCGCCAGCCCAAGGGCTTCAGGATTGCGCCCTAAGAGCCCAATCCTATCCCCCACTATCTTCCGCCTTGCATAGAGGTATTTGCATAGAAGTATTTGAAAATGGTGTGTTTTTTTTACCTTACTCAGAAGTAAGTCGATTGTTTTCAGTAAGACTTAGGATGTAAACCTATCTTACTAACTGGAAACAAACACCTTTCGCCATGCAACTACATTACATGAAATGGTGGGGGGGGGGGGGCAACCAGACCTTCTGGGATGGGTAAGTAAAGATATATTTTACGTATCCTCCATAGGCCACCAGGCTATCAATGGCATAAGTCCAAGGAGGCTATGCTGGGTTGGGAAAATGGGGGTAACAACCCAGTGTGCACTGCTGCTGCAGGGATCCACCCTCACCTTGCCTTGAAACACCCCCGCTCAACCCTCTGCGATCCTCCCCTTCTTGCCCTTGAACTGCTCCTCCACCACCTTATCTGTTCCAGCCTGGTATCTGGGAGCTACTGATGTACATGCAGGGCCTCTGGTTATTTCTGCAGCAGCCCTGAAGTGCACAACAATGGGGTACCTTACATGACCCTGCTGTGGCACTTAGGACAGCAGAATGGGTGTTCCACCACCATAGGTGCCCAATAGGATTGGGCTGTTAGTGGGAGGTGTCAGTCAAGGTATGTCAGAGGCACTGTCACTCTTCAGCCCTTTCCATGAAAATACCATAATGATCACCACCACACACCGCACATTCACCAAAAAAAGAAAATGGAGATGCTTTACCCCCACCCCCCCACCCCCATCCCATTCCAACTTAGCCCTGGGTCAAACTGTGCTCAGACTATTTTGCAGTTTCTGGATAACATGAGAGCCAATATCTTCATGGAAATCCCCCTTATCAAAACAAAACACTTTTTAAAAGTTAAAAGGTTTTGTCTGCAAGAGGGATGCAGAGCCCCAAGGCCGGGTATGGGGAGAAATGAGATGGATGATAAACCTTTGACATCGATCATGCTTTCCACTCATCAAATAATCCCAGAAAGAGATAAGATCTGGAGAATGATGGCTGGGCGCACCTTGGGAGGACTCAACCTCAAGGGCACAATCAGCTCAGAACAAGTGCATTAGCAGGAGATCAAAAGAGCCAATGAATTAGTTTGCATTTTTAACCTCTGACCAAGCCACACAATATCTCAAATGCTGCTGCTCTTAATTGGGGAACGAAAAAGATAAAAGATAACAGCAGAGATCCATTGCCGCTGAAAATGAACAGCTTATGATTAATTATAGCCCAGTCCCTTGTCTGTTCAATACGTTTATGCAAGAACGTTTTCTTTTTCTTTTTCTTTGAGCTACAGTATTGATGTATGACATACAGCATATGGGAGCAAGTGTTGTTTTAAAAGTTGCAGTCAAATGGTTGGGTCAACTGTCGCTTCAACTAGCGCTCTGATGGCGGAATGCAGTGGTGTCACTAGGGATTGCGTCACCTGGTGTGGGAGGCCAGCACTTCACCCCCATGATGGACCTCCTCCTGGGCAGGAGGTCTGGTCTAGAGGGTAGAGCCTCTGACTGCCTGAAGATAACATCCACAAGGTCGCCAGTTCGAGGCCACCGGCACCGTGCGACCTTGAAGCAGCTGACAAGCTGAAGCCGAGCGATTCCATCTGCTCTGAGCGTGGGAGAAGGAGGCCAGAATGTGAAACCAGATCAGAGTGAAACACCTGGACTGTTGTGGTTCTTGAAAGATAGAACCTTCTTTCAATTGTAAAAATCCCTACGGGGATTTAATCAGCCTGCCTATGTAAACCGCCTTGAATAAAGTCTTGAAAATAAAGACCAAGAAAGGCGGTATATAAATACCTGTTTATTATTATTATTATTATTATGCAGTGGGCAGGGCGACGCCCTGGTCGGTGGGCATGGTGATGCACCATAGCTCCACCCCACTGGTTTTGTAGCTATAACTTTTGATAGAATAGAGATATTTGAATGTGATTTGTTCTGTTGCATTCTGCAGGAAATTACACATTGAACGATATATAATATGGTGGGGTATTATTCAAAAATACCAAGATTTAAAAAACTTTTGGCCTGTAATGGTGTCACCCCTTCATGAGTATCACCTGGTGCAGCCCACATCCCCCAGGGATGCCACTGGTGGAATGTACTTTGCGATGCGCGAAAGGTGCTCCAGAAGTATGCAGAGTCACAAGCTTCCAGTCTGCCACTGAAGAGGCTGCAGAGTCCTAGTGCAAACTGGTGGCTATAGGAGCACCTGCCAACCACAGTGAGTCAGTGGTGGAGGTGGAACAGGGCAGGGGGAGGGCAGAAGGAGGGAAAGGTGAGAGGTGTGTGGGGAGGTGGGAGAGGTGGGATGCAGTGCAGGCTACACACACTTGATACTCCCTCCTTCTTTGGCTTCTGACACACCCAGATTTTCTACTTGAACCTGTGCCAGCTAAAGATCTGGTGCTGGTCTGAGAAGACCCATTCGTGAGCAAGAGGCTTTCCCCTTATCTCTCCCAAGCCTTATGATCTGACCCCCCCCCCCATAACATACCATGCAGCATAGCTGAATGCTATGGTGGGGAACAGGATAGGATTGGGCTGTCAGTTCAGTGGCACTGCTCATGAGTCACATGTAGAAAGCCATGGGCTCAGTTTCTGATATTTCCAGGTTGGAGTGGAAGCCCTCTTGTTTGACATTCAGTAACTGTAGACCAGGTGCCTCCAAAACCTAGTTCATGGGCTGGATCTAGCACCTCATATTTACCCGTCTGGGTGCAGTGTGACAGTTGCAAAAGCTTTCCGTTCCGTGCCGCAGCCTCCTATCTTTGCAGCCAATCTTTGTTGAAACTCATACCGGGCAGCTGCTTCCCCCCAGAAATCGGGGCACAGATCCTGCTGGGGTGATGAGCAGCGGAAGTGGCTGCCTGGCACAAGTGACGAGGAAGAGCGCTGCAAAGATAGGAGGCTGCAGTGTGGAATGGAAAACCACCACTGCCACACTGCACCTGTACAGGTAATTCTGTGCTGCAGTGGGCCATGACAATGTTGAGTCAAATGAACCAATGGGCTGAAATCAAGCCAGTTTCATTTATTCTCTGAGGCATAGCAGTTCTCAATCTCAGGGCACAATCTTAACCAGGTCTACTCAGAAGTAAGTCCTATTGTGTTCAATGGGACTTACTCCCAGGAAAGTGAGGTTAGGACTGCAGCCTAAATGTATCTGCCCTCTATCGAAATATGCCTGATGGAAGGCATCTCAATGCTTAATGTTGACTGTGGCCAGCATTCATGCTAAAATATCTATTAATAGTCAAAGACAAATTTATTCATTATATGCTGTTCATTAGCCGAGATGCTAGTTTTTATGAGAAAGGCCCAATTACCATAATTAGCAATTAAAAGAATTATGTAAGGTATTCTGCCTTTTTTCTCCCCTCAACACAAGGTCAAGGGGGAAAAGAGATTGCTTCATTAAAATGTACATATGTCAACTGGAATTTTGATAGTAGAATGCTAATGATTTAATTAACAGAAGGGAACTTTCTCACAAGCCCACACTGCTTATGGGAAGCTTCATCGACACGAGTTTCAGCCTCAAATAGCGACTGATTTTAGTGTAGAACAAGAAAAAAAAAATTCCAAGATGTGATGGGAAGGAATTTTAAAAGCTTGCTTTTCTGTAAAATGTGTCATGCTACCCCCTTCCACACATGAAAGCCATCAACCCTGACAGGATTTCATCTCAGGTAATTTCAACTTAGTTTGACAGTTTTAAAAAAGAAAAGTTTAATGAGAAATATTACACTTTAATAGAATACACGAGCATCAAGTCAGGTACAGTTATTCAAACATGTCACTGGGTATTGTTCTGGATATTAAAGTGAAATGCATTAAGATTTGCAGTTCATAGGGCTCAGAGCTAGTGAGTCTAAAGTAAATGATCACTGGAAAAGTGGTATAGAAATCTTTTAAATAAATAGAAAAACTCTTCCATTATGGCAGTTCCATACCTGGGAACTGGACATGGGGAATGTTTATGCCTGTTGGTTCTGCTAGACCAGCTGTTTTCAATCATGCCACTGTACAGTGGTGTGCTGCAAATGGCCCACAGGTGTGCAACAGGAGTTTGTGGGAGGGGCTTTTATTACTTGGGCCATGGGGGATGTAAGCCACCTACTGGCAATGAGATGTCCTCAGTCAGTTGTTGAAAAACTGATGGTATCCTTGAAAATTTGGCACCTTGTCAGTGTGCTGTGAGATAAAAAAAAAAAAAAGGCAGGCCTGTAGCCAGGATTCTAGAGATGGGGTGGTGGTGCAATTATGTCAGGTATCTATACTGGTGTGCAAAATGAAGGATAAGTATGGAGAAACATCAAAGACCCATAACTAACCCAAACTTCATTAGGAGGAAATATTTTGGTGTTTTGTTTTCTTTTTAAAGATGCATTCATTATCTGTGAAGCAATCTAACAATGATCTGCATAGAATAAATGAATCTCTGTATGCAATGTAAAATCTATTTGTCTGCACAGAAATAACATGCAACTTGTCCTTTCGTTTTGGACACCAGTGCAATACACAGACTTGCAACACTACAAAAATAAAACATATCACTATGATACAGGTAGTATTTACTTGTATTGAAAGCCTTTCATTTGCTGATGACAAAAGTAAATTTACTTTACCTAAAAGCAAGAGGAAAGATATTGAAGTAAAATATAGCAACGCCATGGAACATTAGTTTTTTTACATTATTCATTACTTTTAAAAAGCAGGGTACAGAAGATTTGAAACTACCTAGAAGAGCTGAATTCTCCTATCTTTCTGAGAAAGGCAGCTAGTGTGCCTGTATGGGCACGCTAGCAATGATTGCCAGGCTTATCCCCCTATCAGCCCGCAGCAGGGCTTTGCTGCCAGCTGATTGGCTGGCTGGCCCTGGGGGGGCGGGATGACTGAGCCTGATCTTGCACGCAGGCGCTAGACCCGGCTCAGTTCCGTTCCTGGAAGCGACCGAGGAGGTCGCTTTTCCAGGAGCAGAGGAGAGGCTGCCCCATGACGAGGCTTGAAGCGCGGCGATCCGCGCTTGCAGGCTTCCGTCTGCAGCAGCAGTGGGTAGCCTCTCCGAGGGGGTCGAGCTGCGCGCTCTGCAGGACCGCTCCGGGCGCGAGGAGCACGAGCCCCGTGAGTGGTCGAGGGGGTCGAGCTGCACGCTCTGCAGGACCGCTCCGGGCACGAGGAGCATGAGCCCCGTGAGCGGTTGCTATAGGGGACGACCCGCTGCGCGCTCTGCATAGCGAGCATCATCTAGGGGGGGCCCGTTGCGCGCTCTGACCGAGCGGCAACATCAGAGGGCCGCCCAGGGGACGACCCGCTGCGCGCTCTGCAGGCGAGCAGCAGTTAGGGTGGCCCATTGCGCGCTCTGACCGAGCGGCAACATCAAAGGGCCGCCTGCTGCACGCTCTGCCTGCTCTGGGGCACCCCAATAGCAGGGGCTGCGGGTGCCTCCCTGCCTTGGGGGACGATTGTTGGGGCCTCATTTTGGCGGCCATTGGGGGGTGCCTCATGGCTGGGTGCCATTTTAGGTCCCTGCCTCATGGCGCGCCACCATTTTGAAATATATATATAAAAAATTTTGGCCGGCGGCCATTTTGAGGGCTTCAACTGCCCTAGGGTTTTTTGCCTTACAGAGTTGGGTGACTTCTAGTCAGCGGCCTCCAGTTGCCTCGCGAGGGCCAGGCAACTGTGCTGCTGCTGCGGCGCAGCCACGACCGTCCTCTTTCCGGATTGTTCCCTTTTGTATCGTATACAGTAAAATTAGAACACAGGGGGTGGTGGGCCCCTACTGGGATATTTCTTCACAGGGGGGTGGACATGGGGAAGAAAGCCCAGAAGTCGGGTGGCAAGGCCGCCAAAAAGGCAGTTCCAGCTTGGCCTCTCCCCTCCCCTCCCTCATCATCAGATGAGGAGGATCAAATGGCAGAGTTGCGGGCTGCAATGGCTCGCTATGACGCGCGAAAACAAGAGAAGGCCCTTCACAAGGCGGGGCAGGGTGATGGGGGCTCCAGCTCCAGGGAAGTCCCCGTACCTCGCAGATCAGGTAGGATGAGTAAAGGGGCCTCTCTCCCTCCCCGGCAGGTTCATGTTCTGGAGGATAAGCACGTTACTGTCGAGGAGGGCGAGGCGCAGGACGGCAACACCCTAGAAGTGGAGGAGGAGGTGGTCCGTCCTGTTAAAAGGCCTCGGCCACAGGCTTATAGTGGCTGCGGTGGGGAAGGTGAGCCATGGGCGGGCTTTGCTCACAATGCAGAGTCTGTGTGGGAAGACAAGGAAGGCATTCCTTGGGCACCTAGCCGGGCTGCACCAGATCAGCCCTGGTCTCCTTGGGGGCCTTCTTTCTTCTGGCAGGGGCCCAATTACCCCCAGTACCCCTGGGCCCTGGGTTGGACGTATCCCTGTCCCAAATCTGGTCCCAGGGCCAGCAGGGCACCCCCCCCAGTGTGGTCATTATCCTGCCACGACCGACACAGAGTTGGACCAGCAGGATGTGGACTAGGGGGAAGAGTCATTGGGATTGGTGGTGGAGAGGGAGAAGCCTACGGTTTCATATGGCATCATCGCCATCCCTCTGGGCTCTCACCTCGCCATGTTGATCAAGGAGAAGATATGGCGGGGTGACTTTGTGGACATGTTCAGTCTCCTCCACATTGAGCCTGAGCCTACCCCCAAAGTGGGGAGACCCTGTGCGTGACGAGGAAACCGTCAGGCAGAGGAAGATAGACAAGAATTGGACCAATTGGCTGAATGGGTTCATTGTCTATGCTGGGGTCACTGTCCAGTTGCACCCCAAAAAGGCGGGGAGACTATTCAAATACCTGGACATTATTCATCGCGCATTGCGTGATCATGCTGGTGCGGCTTGGATGGCTTATGACCGTCTATTTCACATCAGAGCCATGCAGGACCCATCTTTGGACTGGACTATATCCCAATGGGAACTCTGGGTGCAGTTAGTCCTGCCGGCTAGGGCAACGTTGGGGGATAGGGCGGATAGCGGGCATTTGATTGCTCGTTCCAGACCCGAGCAGCCTGCGGCACCTGAGGGTGTGCAGGGGGGTCAAACCCCTCGCGCTTGCTTCCAATTTAATGCCACGGGCAAATGCAACAGGCCGGGATGTTCGTTTTCCCATGGCTGCCCCATGTGTGGGGCTGGGCATCCCGTGGCAAAATGTCCATGGATCAGTGGACCATGGCAAGGTTTCCGCCCCTTCCGTGGGAAAAAGCCGGGTGGTGGACCCTCAACTGGTGTTGGCAAAGGGCCCGACGCCAATTGAGCTTCCCTCCTTGGTTTACTGGCTGCAATTTTATACGGATCGTTCTGCAGCCAGATTATTGTTTGAGGGTTTTCAGCTTGGTTTCAAGATCCTAGCCCCGCCTCCGGTTAGCCCCACGTTCGCTCGCAACCTCCGATCAGTGACTGGCATGGAGGAGATGGTGCGAGGTAAAAATACCCAAGGAGTTAGAAGCGGGTAGAGTAGCTGGACCGTTTGTTGTTCCTCCGTGGAGGAATTGCAGGTATCCCCCCTGGGTGTGGTGCCTAAAAAAGTCCAGGGCCAATTTAGACTGATTCACCATCTGTCCTTTCTGGAGGGTTCCTCCATAAATGACGGGATACCGACCCACCGGTGTTCAGTCAGATACACTTCTTTAGACGAGGCGGTTGCCTGCCTCAAGAAGTGTGGCCCTGGGGCCTTGATGGCCAAGGCAGTTATTCAGTCTGCCTTTAGATTGCTTCTAGTGCACCCCCAGGATTTCTGCCAGACAATAGGGCGTTGCCACTGGGGTGTTCAATTTCCTGTTCGGTTTTTGAGGCGTCCAGTACATTTTTGGAATGGACTGTGCATTTCAGAACTGTGTTACGATCCACTGCCCACTACTTTTTATGGGACCATCTGGGTCTGGGTCTGTGCTCGGCTCCTGGGTGACTTTACAGCGCTGTGTGAGCAGCTGGGGGTCCCTCTGGCACATGAGAAGACAGAGGGCCCCCCTTGGCAAGCTCACCTTTTAGGTATCGAGTTGGACTCGGTTACATAGACCAACCTCCTGCCAAGGGACAAATTAGATAATCTGATAGGGATGTTGACTAGCGCCCTAGGGTCCAGCAAGTTAAAATTGTGGGAGTTTTTGAAAGATTTCAACGGGATCTCCCCCCGGGTTATGAATCTGGTTAGAGTCTTTGTCAAACAGTGTCTTGCTATCACCACTGTTTTATCAGCCAGACATGTGCCTGGGCTGGGAAATAGCATAGCCTACGCTCTCTCTCGATTTCAGGGGGAACGCTTTCGGCTGCTGGCCCCAAGGCCAGGCTGGATCCAGATCCCAGGCCCCCACAGCTGCTTTGGTTAGGTCATGGTTTGCCCTTCAGTGGGGGGACTGTGTGTCACGGTCTGGGAGTTTATCCCTCCATAACATACCAGTTAGGGCTTGGGCAGTGGGTTCAGTTGTAACAGGCTCCGAGCCGGTGTCTTTGTCCAGTATCTTTCAGGGAACAGTGCTGCTTAATAGCTCCTGCAGGAGTGGGCCCGCTATTCCGCCACGAGGATCGTCCCCCCCTTCCCCTTTACCAGTTTCGGGCCATTTTTTAAAAGAGCGCTGTCTCAATTAGGCCTGAGGCCTGGATTGGGGCAGCATCCATTGTGGCCAGCATTGGTTTCTCCCCCCCAGGGCATCAGGCGCATCGGTAGATGGCGCTCTGGTGCCTTTAAATACTACGTGCATAAAGGTGCCGCCAGGGCTCTGTGTGCAACGCCAGTGGGCGCAATGTGTGCACTGCCAGGTTGGCACGATGTGTCAGAGCCATGTAGGCTCTGTTGGCAGCGCTCAGCGGGCGTGTGCCGCGCCAGTGTTGGCGAGATGTGTCAGAGCCGCGTAGGCTCTGTTGGCAGCGCTTAGTGGGCATGTGCCGCGCCAGTGTCGGCGTGATGGCTAGGTGGGGTGTCGTGTAAGTTTATGTAAGGCGGACCAGGTCACTGACCGTGACTGGCCATGGGGGTGAGTTAGAGCGGAGGAAGGATTCCTCCTTTCTCTTGGCCTGTCCAGTGAGCTTATCTCACGATGTGTTTCTTTTTCCAACAGGTCCACGAAGGAGTTGCCCAGCCAGGGTCTTGATCTGCGGACACTCCATAGCTTTTTGGGCTCGGAAGCATGCCATGTCATCCAGTTTCGGCTCTCAGCTGGCGCTGGGTGATGTTGCGCACATCGATTGGTTGGCCAAGAGGGGTATGTGTTGGGGCCAATTTTTCCCGGCCTTTTTGGAGTACATTGCTGTCAACCCCCTGCTGCAGGTAATCGTGGTACACTTGGGCGAAAATGACCTGGGTCAGAGGACGTCCATGTCCTTGAGGCTCCAGGCCCGCAAGGATTTTGACTCATTAGTCCATCAGTTTCCCGGGATCACTATCCTGTGGTCTGACATGCTGCCTAGGTGAGTTTGGCGGTGGGCAACTTGTGTTAAAAGAATTGAGGTAGCACGCAAAAGGGTCAATGCTTACCTGGGCAGGGTCGTCACGGAGCTTGGTGGAGCGGCTATCCATCATCCCAGTATTGGTTTTGAGGAGCCTGCACTTTACCGTGGCGATGGAGTTCACCTTTCTCCTATGGGTTATGGGCGCTTTCTTTCAGAGTTGCAACAAGGCTTGAACCTCTTTTTGGGTGCAGGGAAGGCCAAGCGCTAGGCTGACCTCCCCTTGTGGCAGTAGAAGTGCGGGGTGGGTAGACAGAAGACCTTCTCCGGCGTCCAATCTAAGCCAGCAAGGGCAGGGGTGAACCAGAACCGCTCTTTGGATGCTTGTCCGGCTTGAGGGGGCAGGCTGGCTAGCCCCTGGTCTGAACTTTGGGGCCTTGCAGGGGTGACCTGAAGGCAGAGTAGTTTGGCTGGCTTACCCTCTTTGGGTGACAGTGAAAGGCGGGCTTAATAACAATTGAGCTACGCCTGGAGTTGGGTGGACGCCCTATGAGACTGGGGGACGTAGACGGCTAGGCCGTTTCCCCCATTTAGAACCCCGCACTTAGTTTGGGTATTGTTTCCTATTTTGCCTTGTTGCGCTTGTTGTAAGTTAATAAAGTGGCCCATTTAATCCCATACCTGTTGTCGGCTGTATTTATTGGGGAATGCATGGTAATTGAATCTTCTTAGAACCTTTTCCACACTTAAATTCTTGGTTCTCTTTAGCTCAAAAGCTAGGTATACTAAATTAGCCATTCTTGAGTGAGACATTGATAGTTTTTGAGGTCTGTTAATTCGTGTAAACACTGAGAAGGTCGATTCACAAACTGCTGTGCTACATGCAAAAGTTCTTACTGCCACTAACATACGGTAACAGTCTTCAAAGGCACTCCGGTGTTTGTATATTTCACTGAAGAAATTTCGCTTTTCAATTTTGTTCTTCTCAACAAAATGTTTTACTACTTTCATTTCTTCTTTACTTGGAATGGTAATATTGAAATTTTTTGGATAATTAAGCCTACCATTTTCATCATCTAATTTTTCTGCTACAATTATTGCCTGAGGAATCTCTTCATTGTCATGGAATCTTCTTTTTATTTCAGTTAGCACTACATCCAGAATTTCAAAAAAGTCAGAAGCATGCTTACTGTGGGTGTCACTACATGATGCTCTGTTACCTGTTGTTTCAGACACCACATAATCATCAAGTAAGGAATTAAATTTCCTTTTCCTTGGCATTTTTACTTCTTCCCCTTTAGCCAGTTTTGATGTTTCCTGCAGAATTGATTTCAAAGTCTCACTGTTTCTTAAGTCTTCTAGTGAACTTTCTGTAGCTTGAATTAAGCTATAGGCCTGCTCCAAGGAAATGTCATGACTTTGGAGTCCCTTATCCACTGGAGAAAGAATTCCCAAAATATTTTTCATTACCACTAGACAAAATCTAAACTCTTGCTTCCACATTATAAGATGGAAACCAGTGCTAAGAACCACATCTTCCCTAGCAAATCTTTTTCCATTATTTATTGATATTAGTTCAAGAGTTTCTGATATATGTTCTTCAAAAATTGTCCAACACACCTGAAAATGTCCTGACCATCTCTGTCCCAGCAGACGAGAAAGAACTTTGCCTTCATACTTAGCAGCTACTACCCCACGGGACAAAAAGTTGTATATTTCCACACATTGTCCAAAAATTCCCTCACCATTGGCACAACTTCAGCTGCTTTAACTACAACTAAATGCAGCCTGTGGTTAAAACAATGGATGTATAGAATTTCTTTCTTCAGCTTTTTTTTGTTAATGCCTGGACAGCATCTTTCTTGCCACTCATAACTGATGCTCCATCGTAACATTGGCTCAACAGATTGTTAGGATTTAAACCATAACTTTGGAATGTATCTAAAGTTGTGTTTGTAAAAGTCTCAACATCCAAAGCAGTTGTTGTCTCTATGAATAGCATGGATTCGTAAATTTCACCATCTTTAATATATCTAGTAGCAATTGCTATATTTTCTCTTCAATTTTTGTCTTTTGTTCCATCCTCCAAGACAGAAAAAAATGGGACATCTGCATTCATGTCATTGGAGACTTCCTCTTGAATGAGATCAGTCATTACTTTAACTATTTCATTTTGAATTTCTGGGAATTTGTAAGTGGCATTCTTGGAATAATTTTATAAGATTTAGCTAGTTTTGGGTCCTTTTTGAGGGTATATTTGAAAAGGTTTTTAAATAAACTTTCCTCCATATGTTCTTCAATGTTGTATATTCCCCTCATTGGAACCTCATTAGCTACAAGAAACTGAATGATTTCAAGAATGCTTGAAATGTAATACCTATGTTTTTCAAGCACATTGTCATTAATTAGAGTTGAAATAGATGTGTTTGAATCAGTTCTTTGGTTTCTTTCAGACCACATTAACATAGCCTGCACGTGGGTCTCAGATGAAGCATGCTTGAAAAATCCTGATTTAGTTTTATCCAATGCAGCCTTCCAATTGCTAAATCCCTTTTTTATGTAAGCTTGCTCTTTAGTAAATGGAACAAATTGTCGACAGGGATAGCAAAATGCAGCATCTTCTTTTGAAGAATATTCCAACCACTTAAAATGTTGAAACCACTCTGATCTGAATGATCTGCCATCTTTGTTCTTTGGATATTTACCAAGTTTAATTTGTTTAATAGGCTCTCCTACTCATGCTAAATCATCAGGAGTCTTCTCATTAATTGCCTTACTGGTGCTAGCAGAAGCAATGATATCTCTGTCTCCACCTGTTGTTTCCAAAGTTTCTTGATTACATGAGTTTGAAGCTCGGTTTGTTCTGACAACAAAACGGTCCATGTTGGAAGATTTCAACACTAATTCTTTTGCACTCAGGTTCTTCAGAGTAAATCTGTTTATTTGGTGGTGTATATTCACAAATTTGCACCTGTCAACAAACCATTGCAAAAAATCACACTTTTAATGAAAATATAACAGTTTGCAGGAGCAAAGAAGTCAAGTGTTCAGTGGTCACCCAACATATACACAGGAGGGCCACACCATATATCAGGCATGGAGTTTAGGGCCTAGATCTATATTATTCCAATTTACACTAACTTTGAATTCCAATACCCATGGGAAAAAAAACAACTCAAAGATTCAAAATCTTAGAGGCCAGGCCCTTGCTCTCCTTTCCCCCCTCCCAAAGAGAAAGGCCTTACCAGACCCAAACAGCAGAAATGGTCCATCCAAAATCTCAGAGGCCAGAGCCAAGCTTTTCTCTCCCCCCCCCCAAAGAGAAAGGCCCTACCAGACCCAAACAGCAAAAATGGCCCATCCAAACCGCTTTGTGAACTTTTAGTTGAAAAGCGGTATATAAATACTGTTGTTGTTGTTAATAATAATAATAATAATATCTCAGATGCCAGAGCCATGCTTTTCTCCCCCCCCCCACAAGAGAAAGGCCCTACCAGATCCAAACAACAGAAATGGCCCATCCAAAATCTCCTGCCTGCTCACCCTCAAATGATGCCAGAGTCACTCAGCAGCAGCCTCCAGGGTCCTGCAAAGCACCTGCACAGCCACTCAGCTCCCAAGAAGGTGATTGAAGGCACTGAGCACATTCCCTCCAGGCTTTTTCATGCCCGCCTTTCTGATGTCTTGTGACTATCAGTAGGTCGCTATGATTGGCCCCTAATGTGAGTTACTAAGCATCAGCAGCCTGAGCTGATTGGAGGAGGCTGCCTGCAGGGAGGGGATGAGCTCTCAATGAACAGGAGCTAAATTGGAGGACAATCAACCACATTTACATGACAAGTGTGGAAAAAATGCTGGGGGGGGAGAAACCGCTGGATCGGGGGGGCAAACCCCCTGGCCCCCCTAGCTATGGCCCTGAAAAAAGGTTGAAAATTACTGTGCTAGATCTCAGCAGTGTTTGATAGCATAGACTGTGGTATCCTTCTGGATTGATGTGCTTGGATGGGACCTGGGGATACTCTCTTATAGTGGCTATGGGCTTTCCTGGAGGGTAAGTTCCAGAAACTGCTCAATTCCCTGACTATTAGCCTCCAGGTTTCAATAGAACAGTGTTCAATTCTTTCTCCCATGTTATTTAAAATCTACATGAGAGTTCTAGGTGAGGTGTTTGGGGGTATGGTGTTAGGTGCCATCAACATGAGAATGATCCTCAGCTCTCTGTATAACTCAATTCCGTATGTAAGTAGTGAGGACATGGAGCTACTGAATCATTGATCGGCATCAGTGATGGTCAGGATGAGGGCCAACAAGTTGAAAGGCCAACAGCACTTCTCAACAAGTGCTGAGAGGACAGACTTGCTAATTATGAACTGTCTGTTCAGGAGGGGGTTTGCATTCCCCTGGAAAGAGCATGTTTGCACATTGGGATTAGGCCCAGTAGGTGCAGATGCAAGGCTCAGGCTTACATTGAATGATCATTGGTCAGCTGTGGTCTGGGATCCTTTTGCCCAGTTTAGGTCGATTGCACTACTTACACCAGTTCCTGGGCCAATCAGACCTAACCACAGTTATCCATCAATTGCTACTTTTCATTTGGATTGCTCCATGTCGGATTGCTCTTGAAGATCATTTGGAAACTTTCACTCATGAAGAACCATGCCACTTGGTTATTGGCTAACCTGAGATAAGAGAGTGCAAGATAGGAACTGTTTAATCAGTAAATAAAGTTCAGGGATTACTAAGAGGTGGACAGGATGTGATAATTGTAGCAACACAATGTGGCTTTTGGTAGTGCTACCAAAGCTTCATCCATGAGTCATAAAAAAATATTGTCCATTATTTCATGCATGCAGAAAATAAGCAATGCATTTTGGATGTGTATTTCAGAGGGTGTGTTTGAAAGTACATTCCTTCTTCATACCTCCCCCACCTTGGTCAGCCTTATACAGATGCTCAGACCAGGAGAGTTTCAGGAAGCAGGACAAGGAAAAGGGCATCTTTTACCTGACACTTCCTCTGAGGCCTTCCCTTGCTGTGCTATCTAGCACTGCAGGGTCAATTTTGCAGTTGACTGTCAGCCAGTCCACAAGGCCAACGGTTCTTTTTGGATATGGAGACAAAATGAACAAACTATTGGAAGAAGAGATAGATGCCGGGATTTATTAATCTGCACAAGCAATAAGTCTCCCTCAAGCAGATAACACAAACTTATTGTTCTCACCAGTGATTTGTGGTGAGGTTCAGTTTCAGGAAGTCACAACCACATGAAGGCACTGACTCACTCACTCAAGCTCCGCCTCTCTCAGTGGATCTTACCTTCATTGAAGCTCACTTGCTCACTCTCTCCCTCCCTCTGGAAATAAACTTTTAAAATAACTCACCCCTTCTGTCTCCCTTGATGTTTTGAAAGGCCAGGTCCCTTCATTTAGGCTCCCTGAAGCTTCCATAGCGCCTTTCTTATTAACAGAACTGAGGCAATTCTTCCTGCTGCCTCCCCAGAGGTTGCTGAAGCAGGCACCATGCCTTTTTTTCATTGGAAGCCATCCGTGATTGCAGCCTAACCTACTGAGGCAAATATTCCTGCTGCCTCCCCAGCGATTGCTGATGCAGACTCTGCCTTTTTTCTAGGAAGCCAGCCATGATTGCAGTCAATCAGCTACTAGCTCTCTCCATATGTGTGCGCTAGCTACTTGTGCATGTGTTAGCATGTGCTTACTGACTGCTGGCAAAGAAAGGAACAGCTGGAATGGCAAGGTACTTTTTTTTAACTTGTGAGGTGTGATGACTCTGACTGCATGTCCCTGGTTTTTACATTCTTCTAACAGAAGTGGCCTTCTTCTGCTAAATGTCTCCCTCTCATTCACGTCACTGGTGAGCCTTCAGCAGCAGTCCCACCCAACCTCTTTCTGATTCCACCTGCTTCCTTCTGATGCTGTTGGTGCTCTTAAATGCCAACTAAGGTCTCTTTTTATAGCCATCAGTAGCTGGCGCAATCCTGGGAGGCCGACTTCATCCCGGCATGTGATCTTGGCATGTTGCTCAGAAAGTCTCACAATAAGGTTCACAAGTGCAGATTAATGAAGTGTGCCTCAGCACTTGTCTCAATTTAACCCAATAATGGAAGAACAGACCATTGGGAGAAAACTGTGCAGACCAGTATTTCCTTGACAGAACATAGATCTTAAATGTTTTTTGCATTTAAACCATTATGAGAGCCTGGAAGGTTGATGGCAATGTATACATCATGGCATCAATATATTCATTGATGGCAATGAAGTATACATCATTATACTTCCAGAAAGCTGCTGCCGCTGCCCCAGGTGCACTCTGTGGCAGGAACATATCTGGCAGTGGAGTCACTATGGGGGTATGGGGGTGCAGCCAACACCAGGAGACATGCATGGGGGGATGACATGCACTGGCAGAGTGACACCACTAGGGAGCAAAATAGCAAAAATCATGGTTTGTAGGTATAATACCATCATGTTATATACCATTCGATGCGTAATTTACAGCAGAATGCAATGAAACAAACCACTTTGAAATATCTTTATTCTATAAAAAGGTATGGCTAAAAATTTGTGGAGGCGGGATGATGGTACATCACCACGCCCATCACCCAGGTTGTTTCTCCACCCACTGCATAGGAGGAGGTCTATCATGGGGGTGACGCGCTGGCCTCCTGCACCGGGTGATGCAAATTGTAATGACGCCACTGTCTCTGATCTGATTTTAAATGAATAAGGGCGCAATCCTACCCTGCGGTGGAACAGGCAAGCCAGGAGGCTTGTGCTATATCCAGTGCAGGCTAGGGGCCAAAAGCAGTTCAGCCAGAGGCAAGGAGAAGATTTTCCCCTTACCTCTGGGAAAGGTGCCCTTTCCTCTATGGGTCTCCTCAGGTGGCACAAGTCAGAGGAGAGCAGAGCAATTTGAAGCCGCTCCATTCTCCCCGGGAACGGGGGTTGGGATCCAGTATAACTGCCCTGATCCCAGCCCTGCCTCCCACTCCCTGCCTGCCCGCCCCTGGGGCCACCCACCACCCACCCTTCCCCCACCCAGGAATGCCTCCCTCCCACCTCCTCCTGCCCCCTCCCCACCTACTTCAAAGGCTTGCATCAGCCCAGCTGGGCCGACACAAACCTTGGTGCCTCCTTCAGCGTGGAGGCTTATTCCAGCCTCCACACTTGCGCCGACTCCTGAGTGCTGGATTGCACCCTAAATGTACATTTTCAGTCATTTTTGCTGAACTTTTATATGCCTTCATCCTTTTTTGTTTTTGTTTTTTGCTATATTGGCATTCCAAAATGCATACTAATTATTACCATTACCAAATTGCTTCCATTGTAGATGTCTCTGAATACTCTGTACACACAATATTTTTTCTTTTTAAGGAGTAGACTGGTTCTGCTAAAGGATTTTATGTGCCACCTCTAATAAACTGTAGCTTTTCCATTCTCTGCTGTGTGAATCATTTCCTGGTGTGTCTTGCTTCATGGAGTATCTCTTTCTCCATAAGCCTGCTTAAAACGCTAATACACTTAAAAAACTGTTTGTAATGGAATATGTAGATGGCCCAAGAAGTAATCTAATGCATTCAAACTCTAGACTCTCATATTAATTTTCTCAAGACTCTTGAGCACTTTATAGTGCTAATTACATCTATTACTGTGTCATTTGCTTTGAAATGATATGTACGCTCCCCTTCCAAAACAGAAATCCCCAATTTTGCTTCGTAATGAAGAAAAGTTCTATTTCAGTAAGCTGCTCTGATCTAATGACTCTGATTTCATTTAGGAATAATAGGTTTATGCACACAAAGAAAAGTGACACATATGTTTAGTGCCGATAACCGACTGCTTATCAAAACGCTTTCTAATTAGACACTCTTGCATTCTAAGGGATAATATAGGCTCTGTCTGGACACAGTATATGAAGCACATGCATTTCATGAACGACACAGTCTTAGTAGTGGGGAGTTACTGCTCTATAGGTTTACAAACATAATTCCACAGTTCTAAGCATCTGGAAGAAGATCTGAACTGGGAAACAGACCAGCAAAACAGAGCTCAGCATTCAGCACTGGTGTTTGTGTTTCCTTAGATCTGAAACAATTTTCTCTTTGGCAAAATTTCAGGATTCTAAGAATGTTTAAATAGCACAGATGTCCCATTTTGACCCCCAAATGCAACATTTGAAGTCCACGTTCATCATTTTATAACAACTTTTGAAATGTGCATGTGTTTCTTTTTTTAATTGTCAGTTCAAATGGCTGTTTCCTGATTAGCTAAATTAAGGGATGGGGTTATTATAATATTTACTCAATTTGGTTGCTAATTTAGGGCCCAATCCTATCCCTCAGCATCTAATGCCATGCAGCTGCTTCTGGAGCACAGCAATTCATGCTATGGTGGAGGAAGGATCAGATGGCCAGCATGATGTAAGTAAAAAGACTTTTTGACTTCTGGTAGGCCACCTATGAGCCTCCGTGGACTCACACCTGGTATTTTAAGTGTGTAAACCCAATGTGAGAAGGGATGGTACAGGTTAGAAAATGGGGGATCAGAGATTCACCCCCTCCAGACTGATCTACACCCCCTGCCCTTCCCCTCCCTGCCCCCAAACACCTATGAACCTCCCACAGCCTGCCCTTGCCACCACCTCAACTGGGCGAGTCTGTTGTGCACACAGAACTGCTGGTCATTTCTGTCATGGGTCACAGAGATAGGAAAGCTCAGCACTTTGAAAACCACATTTCCCGTGCTGTGCTGTGAAAAAGTCTCCATAAGACTGTGTCTGAATGAGAACTAACCTACTCCTGACTCACAGTGCTTGACTATTGTCCCATCTAAACATCAAAGGACTAGCACAGGAGACTAGCGCTCAAATTCAGGCCCACTGTATACACTCCCTGAGTTTTGCAGTTTCTTTCTCCTCTCACAGGATGGGACTTCTCAAGATGTAAGGGGGAAACGAAGATAAAAGGAGGGCAAAGACTGTAGAAAAGAGGAGAAACAACCTTGGGCTGCAAACCTGTGCATGCTTACTTAAGAGAAAGCATCACTGAACAGACTGAGTCCTATTTCCATGTAAACATGCATGAAATTATATTGCAAGTTTGTGTTCTGCAAATCCTCACTAGTATCAAGAACAGGCTACAAAATGAATTGTCCACAAGGACAAGTCTCAGAGGTGATAACAAGAAACTCAGCATCTGCTTAGCATGTTTCCTTAGTTGCCTGTACAGAAAAAAAAAGCCAGTTAGTTCTGTGACTACAGGAAGTCCCCAACATACAAAAATGTGTTTAAAAGTGTGTTTGTAAGTCAGTTGTTTGGAAATCAGAATATATTTTAAGCATTACACAGGCCTACCTCTCTCCTCCCAAAGACACAATTATTATTTTTTTTTGTTTGGCAAGGATGTTTGAATGAATTTCAGATGTGTTTGGAGTGCTGAATCCAAAAATGGCGTCAGTTTTGCCCAATGGGCTCTAGTTTTGGGGGTGCGGCATGGCCACCTTACACACTGCTTCTTTGTGAAGAAGTCGATGCCATGGCTCCCTCATGAGGAAGCTGCTTGAATAGCATGTAAGGCGGCTATGCCGTAACCCCCAAACTAGAGCCAATCAGGCAAAACCGATGCCATTTTTGGATTTGGCACCCCTCAAATACCCAAGAATAAGTCTAAGTCAGCAAAATGTGTGCAGGCCTGTGTTATAAATGTTGTTACACTTGCAGGCTTCCTCACAAAGGCCCAGTTGTTTTCCTCATTTCCTTGTCCATCCCATTGCCTCTCTTCTTCTCTCCACTTTTTCCTTCTCTGCTTCTTTTTCTCTCTCCTTCTGTACTTCTCAATCTCTTTCCCTCTCTTTCCTTTCTTCTACCTCCTGTCTCTGCCTTTTTCTGCCTCATCCTTGTATAAGTGGTAGATATGGTTCACAACTCTTTTGGAACTGACATTAGCAGTGACATCATCACACGTTGTCATGGATCTCTGTTGAGTGTGGGCATCCTTGATCTCACGTGTGGTTTGGCAATAATATGCTGGATAACAATTATTGTTATTTGTTGTAAATTATTATAAATAATTTATTTAACAATTTATTATAAAAAAATATTGTAAATTTGTTTATAAGAATGCCAGATACAAGGCTGTGGCAACAGAATACAGGTATCTCGTTGTCTTGTGTGTTCCCTGAAACATCTGATGGGCCACTGTGAGACAGTGACATAGGTAAGATGAGACCAGGGGGGTCCACTATACCCCCCATGCCTGAGTAGTGGTTGTCCGCCATCTCCACTGGGGGGACAGTGCTGACTCTGGTTGCATGGTGAACACTGCAAAATCAGCCCTCCATCTGCCCTTGTCTCTGTACAGCTTCAAATGGAGCCACTTCCAGGGTCAGGGCTGTGCACACACAGGGGAGAGAGTGACTGCACAGGTGTGGGGGATGACGCTATGCTGTGATGGTGTCATCATGTCACATGACCCCAGGTACCCCCCCAGCTACGCTACTGCTGTGATATACAGGAAGTTGGACCAGATGGGCCTTTGGCCTGATCCAGTAGGGCTTTTCTTATGTTATGGGTGTTCTTGAGTGTGTGTGCTTGCAAGTTGGATATTTGTACCTTGTGGAGCTTCTCTACTGTTTTCCATATTGAAATATTGGGAAAAGCAAAACTGAAAATGTGGGCTTCCTTTGAACCTGAACCTTCCTTTGAACCTGGCAGGTAGTGGTTTTCCATGAACTCTGCCAAGTTTGTAATATTTTCGTTTGCAGGCGAGGAAAAAGTGAACACCTAAGGGAACCAAAGTAATATTTAAGTTGGAAATGCACAGGCAGCAGAACAGAGGAATTGCTGAACAAAGTGAAACACATTCAAGAAAAGAATCAGGAATTACAAAATATCTTATTGACAGAAAAGGATTACACAGTGTAATTAAAAAGAAGGAGAAATATTAATTCAAACAGCTTATATGCTATCTGGGCAATTGGAATCCCAGCAGGAGGCATGTAATACAGATTATTATATTTTGGGGCCCATTTAAAAAAATATTCACAAGGAGAATAAAACATGCAAAGAATGCATGGTACAAATGAGCATAAAGACACCCATCACACCCCTGCCGGGCCAGGTTCTGCACTTATTTAGTTTTGCTGATAGCACTTTCCACAGAAACTGGGTAACAGACCTGACTTGCCTTTGAACATCTCATTATGGTGGGCCAGAGTGTCTTTGAAATAGTAGAAAGGGAAGTGCTGCCAAATCTCAGGGAATGACTTGAAATTTCAGATTTAAACTTAGAATCTCCAGGAGAAGGAGAGAAATATCAGGATGACAGTTCAAAAACAGGAGGAAAGATTATCTTTGGTTCGGCTTACCATTCAGTCTGGTGTACCACATCTCAAGGGTTCTACCCTGAGGAAGGGAGATGGGGGCAGGGAGGAGACTGATCGGGTCTGTGAAAGGGTACAGCTTCAGACTCCATGGCAGTGGCATTCCTAATCCCCTTCCCAGGCCTGATCTGCCTCCACAGGTCAATACAGTCTTGCAGCAGTGCCAGTGCTAGTCTGAACTGAAACACCGGGACCTCAGTGGCTTGCCCTGGGGGGAATAAATGTTCCCATACACCAAGGAGGCCTCCCAGGGCCACCTCCCCCCCCCTCCAGTATTCAGAAGATGCTGCATTACCACTTAGGATTGGATAGGATACCTAACTCCCCATCTGAAGCCCCCTCTGATGCAGCCATGCCATTGGAGCGAGTGCTGCATCCTATGGGGGGAGGCGGTCCTAGGGGTCTCCTTCATGTAATGGGACATTTATTCCCTTGCCAAGGAGTAGGATTGAAAAAGAAGCTTCTATTGACCAAAAAGACAAATGTTCCAGGTCAATGGAAATGATTTTCCCCCTCTCCTCCCCTCCACAGACTCTGGCTACTTCTGGTCCAGGAGTCTAAAAAATATAAGGACTAAAAGTAAATCTTGCCAATTTAAGCACTTCTGAGTTTTGTAGATTTCAACCAAGGAGGGGGTTAAGAACATACTTAATTCTCTTTCATTGAAATAACTGAGACCTGAAACATGCTTAAATTTTGCTGGTCCAAAGGGATTCTTTTTCTACTTCTTTCTTTTCAATAATATTTCATGGGAAAATTACTGAGAGAGGACTATTCTCTATTGCAGCTTATTAATGTAACCCAAAGAAGAAAAGTCAAAATAACCTTGGAAAAGAAAATGACACAAAATACTTTGGGTTTTGAATTAAATACACTAGCAACTACAAACAAAATTATGATGAACCATGTCTCTATAATCTAAGTGCTGCAATTATGAGATTCTAAGAAATGATAGATACACTGTTTTTGTTCAGCTGCATTACAAAGTGTAGCTGACAGAAGCATCCCATGTTGAATTCTTTTCTGTCTTTCAGAAGATGGTTGACAATAAGGACAGCCGTCCCTTTGGGCAGTCTGAAAGCACTGTGACATCCCAAATAATTTTTATGAATGTCACTGAGGAATTGGGAAGAAAGCAAATATGTGCAGAGTTTTGCTAACAAAACGACAGGCTGGTTTGCCATAAAAAAAATCAAACATCAGTCAAACAGCTTGATGAGTCCTCTTTCTTATGAAGCTGGCTATAAAACCAACACAGATGTTCTCAAAGGGTACAGTGTAGTGGGGATTGGGATCACAACCATTGAACATGTTCCTTCGACTGATCCAACCTTCATCCATTGCATGGTCTCATCTCCAGAGTACTAAAACATATACATCCCAACATGTATTGGGTGGGACTATAGCAGGGATGTCAAACTCGTTTCATACAGAGGGCCGAAGTTAGCATTCAGGGTTCCAGCTGAGGGCCGGAAGTGATGTCATTAAGCAGAAAGTGACATCATTAAGCAGCTAATGGCCAGAAATCTGACCCTGTTCTCATTAATTGCAAATGACAGAAGAGAAAGTATGCAAATCTTTCTCATATGAAAGTATCATATTTCAAGATTGGGAAAAGCCCAATTTTCATGTGGGCTGCCATTTCAGCTGTAACACCTCAGCAGCTGAGAGATTGAGGGCCGGATAAAAAGCTTCCGGGGGCCACATCTGGCCCCCGGGCCTTATGTTTGACACTCCTGGACTACAGGATCTGTACTTATTATTCACAATACATTGTATTAGAAATTTAGCTACATTTCCATTCTATCAAATCAAGAAATATTATCAACACAAATACAGAAATTTGCGGCCCAAACCTATGCTGGCTAGCACCGGTGAAATGGGCACACCAAGTCAGATGTATGATGAGGGCCAACTGTACTGTGTTTAACCAGTGCCCCATATGAAGTGTTTCTAAATCAAAATGTGTTGGGCTAAATAAAACATTTTAGTGTACCTCTCCTTGTCCTCCCCCCCAACACACACACACACACAAAAGCTTGTGCCTCAGTAAATCTACTACTTTTTGAGGTGCCACAAGAGAAGAATTGTTTTTGCTGCAGCAAATGTGGTTACCTCTCTAGAATTTAGAACTGAAAGGGCTGTGCTGGATCATGTAGCCTAATTTCATATCCCCCAAATAATAACTTTGTAGCTGCGCCTCAGATAAGTTATAGTTATACCTCTTGTATAAGTTGTAGTTATACATCTGATCTCTGATAGGAGCCTGCCAGAGTTTTTCTTGAAACTGTCCAAGGATCCCTGCCTTCCAGGTAGACTTGCCCCTGAAATTTAACCCAAAGTAATATTTGAAGTGAATGTGGGCTCTTCTCGAGTAAAATATCTGAGGGATTTCAGGGAAGCCAAAAGGTCTGGAAAGGCCAGCAGTTTTCTCAAGCAGGTTCTGTGTATCCCTTAGGCAGAATTCTTCTTTTTGAGGAATTTTGAAGAAACCATTTCATTGAAAGTAAAATTCTCAGAGGTTAGTCTGAACTTTTCACCAAGTTCATCTGATGCAGCAGAAACTAGGTTTCCGGCATCTTGAAGATGAAGAACCCAGTCCTATCCTTCTCCCCTCTGACTGGAGTAGCAGTGCCAAACAGGCTAGAGCTGCATCAATTGCGATCCTGATCCCTGTGCCGCCCAGGCCAGGACCACAAAATGTGCCCCCCAGGCCTAAAATATCACTTGCGGTTTTTGCCGTAAACTTAAAGTGACTTTTTTTAGGCCTTCTGAGGCCCAGTCGTGTGTGGTCTCTCTGGTTCGCAGCTGACCTCCTGAGGCTTCTGGAAGCCAAGAAGGCAGCAGACATCCTCTCCAGCCCATAGAAGGCCTTCTAAGGACCCAGTAAAGGGCGGAATGGGTGGAGGGGGTTGCAACAGCACCCCCACCAGGTGGTGCCCTAGTGCATTTGCCCCTGACCCCCTTAGGTACGCCAGTGTGCTGCATCCTCGACGGGACAGTCACTTAGGTCTCCTCCATGGCACGGGGGGATCTACTCAGACCTGTGCCAGCAAAATTGCTGGCAGAATTCCTCACTGACCTGGGATGGTGGATTGGGCTCAGGAAGGGAATTAGGATTTGGCAGCTGCCACTGTTGCTGAACCCAACTCCTTGTTAGGTCTGTCCTTCCCCTCCCCATCCTAACAGCAGGTTGCTAGGCCATAAGAAAGTGTAACTGGCCCAAGGTCACCCTGGGGTAAGGGGAAGGAATCCCCCTTGCCCCAGTTGGAGCCTCAACCAGCTCCAACCCCACATTGGACACAGGGCAGTCCCCATTCCAGTGCTGGTTAGGATTGGGCTGTATGTCTCATAAAGCAAAGTGGGTCTCAATAGATTTCCATTTTAAAAAGTGTGTCTCACTGCTGAAAAGTTTGGGAACCACTGAATCTATTGTGTTCCCTTTTAATTCTTGTCCTTCTCTGTGAGTTGAGCTTTATTTTATTTTCATTACAGAACGGGAGCGGATGGTGCTTACAATTGCATAAGAGAATGCACTAATGGGGCAGAAAAAGTATCCTAGTTTGAGAAATCACTTCCATATCATTATATGAAGCTGGAGACAATCTAGATACACTTATTCCCAATATAACTACTGCTGATTTTCAACTGAGTTTTTTTACTCATGCATCACTTTGGATTAAGACTGAGAAATCATCTGGTCATATAGACATTTTTAGATTTTTTTTTTCCTCCCCTGTCTGTCTGAAAGAAAATATGATGTTAATCCATTGAGAGTAGGACCCCATGCTGCCTCAAATAAGATTAAAGGGGCTCCCCGTGAGGGCGAAGTTCTATTAAGTTTATAAATATTCATTGCTATGTCAAAATGCTTAAAGCAGACTGAATTTCACTTAATTGCACATGGAAAGTAATCTTCTTTTTAAAGGAATATTGTTAATTAGATTTACAAGCAGGAGGAGAGAAATCTTGAATTTTCACTACAAAAAAGAGGTCTCTGGGTGGTCATATCATTTACTGGGGGGGGGGGTTTACGTGATTGTAAGTGGGAGCCAGCATTGCTTGTATGTTTCAGATTTAATACTGTTTTTAGTGTTAATTGAAAACTGTCTTATGCAACTGGCATGCCAGCGTCTGTCTACAACAGCCATTTTCAGCCACTGTGCCGTGGCACACTGGTGTGCCATGAATGGTTTCCAGGTGTGCTGTGGGAATTTGGGGGACGGTTATTTATTCGTAGGGTCATTGGGGGATGCTAGCCCCCCACCAGCAGTGTGGTGTGCTTTGTCGATTGTCAAACATCTGATGGTGTGCCTTGACCATTTTAGTGCTTTCTCAATGTGCCATGAGGTGAAAAAGGTTGAAAATCACTGGTCTACAACATCAAGATTCAGCAACTTCATCCTGTGACTTTTATCCTGAGATAGGAAATCTCTGTGTATACTAATAAGGAATTCTACGGTATTTACCTACCTTTGCAGATACCCTAAAAAACAGCCCAATCCTATTGACAGCAAGCTCAGGTGCAGTGGCCACTGTGCCGGAACTGAGTGTTGTAAAAATGCTGTAAAGCACTTTTTGACACCTGGAGAGTAAGTGGCACTGGCGAGACGGCCTGTACCATCCTGCGGGTGCTCCATCCAGCCTGATGGCTGCTGGAGCAGGTAAGTGCTGTGCCAGGCAGCAGAGAGGTGGGGAAGGGTAAATCGGAAGTGGGGAGGGGGATTTCGGGGCAGTGGATGGTGAGGTGGTTCTGGCCTTGGAGCAGGGTGGGGTGGTGGAAGAGGACTTCACCATATCCTGGGCCTGAAAGCCCTGCTCAGGGCTACTTGGTTCTGTATCAGCTAGCTGGCACAGATGCAAGTAGCCCTATTGAGCAGACTGGGGCTGTATATATGACCTCCAGCCTGCTCAGTTTCAGCGCTGGATACATCATGGGCCCAGTACTGAATTGGATTGGACCATGATCAATAGCTTGGTAATACATAAACAGGGTTCACGTTTGCAGGGAAAACCTGTATGTAAACAGGTGGACACAGGTACAGGTGTACATGTGAAGGCTCTCCTTTCAGACCTTACTCTCCAACTTGTGGAGGTTAGGAGGTGGGGTCATTGAGTGTGTTGATATTAGGAGCAGAGCCGATTAGTGTGATCTCTGCTCCTTATGCATTCAGTGAATATGAGACTTTGAAGATGGTTTTTGTTTCCCTATCAGTAGCTTAGCTAGATGGGTGCAAAACATTAAGTGCAAAACATTAAGTGCTTCACTTCCAAAATGCAAGTGGCCCCTTCCCTTGCCTTCAGGCCATTCCAGGCCACTGGAGTAAAATGCAGGAGATGCCTCCTCTAGCTTCACTACTGTTCCCTATAATCAACAGTGACCTCCACCAACTAAGAGTTTTGTCCATGAATGATCATTCCTCAGAAGCGTCTATAACTCTGCTTCCTAACCACAACAAATTATTCGATGCAGACCTTTGACAGAGTTCTAATAAACATAAGAATGGTTCTTTGAACTTTGCTGTGTGACTCTTGCCCCCTCTTGTCATCTTTGCTCCATCAGCTACTGAAACCAGAAATAGGACCTTGCCATCAGAAGTTGTAGTCTTGCTTGAAATAAATGCAATCACTCAGGGTGGCAGATAAGCCAAAAGGTTTTGTTAAGTCTGATCATGCCGGGAATTGAACCCTTTAAATAAGGGGGGAAACGAACTTCAATTTCTGATTGTCCTCTTGAGCATGGAAACAAAACAGAGATTGTATAGAGTTCAGAGGTCATTAGCCTAAGACAGTGGTTCCTAAACTTTATAGCATCGGGACCCACCTCAAAAATTCTTTCACTTTACCAGCTGCTTAAGTCTCTGTGGCTATAATAATGATTGGGCAGAAGCTCCTTCCAGTAGCAGGTTGTTTAATCCTTGATGTGCATAGCCTAATTCAGTGTTTCTCAAACTGTGAATCAGGACCCACTAGGTGGGTTGTGAGTCAATTTCAGGTGGGTCCCCATTCATTTCAATATTTTATTTGTAATAAATTAGAATTGATGCTACCATGGAATGTGACTGCATTTGGGGAAATTACAAACCTGTACTTTTAATAAGCTACAAGCTATTTATCCCCATTAGTTCCGTTCTGTGACTCTTTTTAAGGAGTAGGCTGGTTCTGCTAAAGGATTTTATGTGCCCCCGATTAACAAAAAAACACGTTGTGCTAAATTCCATAGAGTTACGCAAATACACTGCAACCTGACACTTCCGGATGGAAGGAAACTAAGGCAGCTGTTATCAATCTCCTCCGTACTTAGCCCTCCCCATTGCCAGCTGCCTGGCTTCTTTCACATGGGATGCTGATCTTTTAAGAGTCCAGCCCTATGCGTTTCTACTCAGAAGTAAACCCCATTCCAGTCAATGGGGCTTACTCCCAGGAAAGTGTGGAGATTGTAGGCTATATCTCATGCTTTGCTTGGTGGGAAGGCTTGCTTGTGTCCATGACAGCCTGGACCATGGGGGGGGGGGAGTTGCTTGTGTCAGTGATTGCCTGCACCATCTCAATGGGGGGGGGAATTTGGAAAACACTCCCTGGGTTTTTTAAAGCAATCCCCTCTGTTGCTACCACACCTGCCCCTGTGTAAGTGAGAGAGAGTGAGTGAGTGAGTGAGTGAGAGAGAGAGAGAGAGAGAGAGAGAGCTCCACCTTGCTGTACATGTTCTGGCTACAGAGATTTTCGGCCCCCCTTCCCCTCTTCAGCCTCTTTGTTGGCTCAGGGGCTCCAGGAGTGTTACTGTTCCTTTGCAAGGGGAGCCTCTTCCAGGGCTCCAGGGCTATTGCCTGCCTGGTCGAGGCAGAGCCTTTTTGCAGTGTTTTGGGCTGCCTGGAAATGGAGCGAAAGGCCAGCGCAGGGCAAAGGAGGCAAAGGTGTGTGTGACTTTTGGTTCCCCCACCCACATTCAGATGAGACAAATCCAAAGATAAAAAATCCGTGGATAAATAAGCTGCACCTATACTATGTATATTTTTTAACAGTGATAGTAAATGGGACTTACTCCTGAGTAAGTGTGGGTAAGGTTGCAGCCTAGGGTTGTTAAAATTTTCCTGCCTGATTATGTCACTTCTGGTTATGAGATCACTTCCAGTGGGTCCTGACAGATTCTGATTCAAAATTGGGTCCCAGTGTCAAATGTGTGTGAACCACTGGCCTAATCTATCTTGTCAGTTTGCAACCAACCAAAAATTGGGTCTTGACCCACTGGTGGGCCACAGACCCCCAGATTGGGAACAGCTGGCCTAGGATTAATCACAAAAAGCCATTGGGGAAATGTCAAGCGTTTTCCAAATGCCAGCGTTTCCCTGACCCTAAGGAATACTGCCAACAAAGTTTTAGCTAACCCCTGCAATGATTCTGATCTGTCACAGTTGCCTTGAAAATGGTTGAGAACCTCTTTGGCAAACCTCTATCTTCACAACAGAGGTGTGACTCCTCTGTAGTTACAACTGCTGCCATCTATTATTAGCTACTAATAAAACAAGGCATGCTGCCATGTGTCAGTACATGGATCTGCCATGCTGTGCAAGCATTCCATGAAGAGTCATTTATCCATCCAATATAGCTGAGTAGCACAGAAAATTACCTCTTTGCTGCTACAGATCATCCATTTCCTGTTTCTGACATTCCAATCCCATTGGAAGAAAATCACTTGGGGGCAGCTCTTGCTGGACAGTGTCACTTGAGGTAAGGGATTACTTGTCAGAAAACTCTCCCTGCACGTGAATTCAATGCTCCATGTGCAGGATCACACACCAGCATCTTTCTCCATGTGCAATTCCTAAATATCATGGAGAATGCCATGCTTATGAGTAATATCAATAGCACAATTACATTGACTATTAAGTACAATTTAAGCAAAGGGTGTATATGCTGGTTGGTTTGTGCATGGTTAAGCAGGTCAGGAAGCACAATGGATCATATCAATCCATCATCTTGTTTCCAACAGTGGGTTAAGAAGCTGCTCAGGCAGGATATGAAGGCCACAGTCCTCCATGATTGTTTGTCCCTGGGGTCTAGTGTTTAGGGGTATACTGTTTCTGAATATGGAGGTTCTATTTAGCAACCATGGCTGACAGCTAACTATCAGTCACCTATAGAAACTATCAATCAGATGTCATGTATAGAAGCTCTCTATCACAATCTCCTCCTTTTAAAAAGCTCCAGCAAACTCCAGCCTTTCTCTATACAGGGCAGTGGGGAAGGTTCCAAAATATGTAGCAAGCCCCTCCCTGCATTCAATTCTGTCCTGTGCAGGCAAACCCTGCACACAGAGATGCCTGTGAAGTATAGCCAGTGCTTGCTTAGGCTATTCTGTGCAGGTCTGCTTCAATGAAAGTGGGGAGGATAACTTCTGAATCTTCCATGCTGAGGCATCACAAGGAGAGAATGATGAGTGGGGCATTGCTGCTGGATGGCCCTCCTGTCCACCCCTGGGTCCAACTGGCTTGAAATGGTGTGCCCTGGAAGCAGTGATGCCACTGACAGGTTTCATTACTGCTGCCACTCATCTTGGGGAGGAGGGGGAACCCACGGGGTGAGGGACCTGCAAAAATGTTATGCCTTGAGCTGTGCAGCTCATAGTGCCAGCCTTGGCTATAACGTATTAGTAATTTAAGTTAAAATCAGTCCATCTAAAATACATACACACAGTACTGCAATCGAACCATTGCAAAGGGAGAATTTTCCCATTGAAAATATTAGGCCTTAAGGCCAAATCCTACCCAATTTTTCAGCACTGGTGCAGCTATGCCAAGATGCCACGCACTGCATCCTGCAGTAGGACGGGCAGGAACAGAAGCCTCCTTCAGGTATGTTTGCTCCCTTTTCTCAGTGTTGCATTGTAGCTGCACCGGCATCGGAAAGTTAGAGAGGATTGGGCCCTTACACATCTCGTAGAGATCAGCCAATCTCTTGACAGTCCTGGGCTCTCTTCTGCGCTACTCAGCATGTATTTTCAAACAGCTTTCGTGTCTGTGTGTTACCAAAAATACTGAGAGCAAAATGAACACTGAACAAAATTATATCCTTAATGAAACAAAAACACTTTTCCAACAGATGATGGAAATGATCTAGAGCGAAGGGAAAGCAAAGAGAAAATAACGGACTCGCATTATCAATGAGGGTTATAATAGCCACTGAATCAGAAACTACAGCAATTTAGTTCCAAATGTGCTTTCTAATAATATCATTATCATCTGAACTACAGTCTAATGGGCACTAATGTGTCTGTCTTTTGAACTTTAATTCATAAACAAAACATGAAGAGGGGAGGGGGAAATCCACCAATTTAAAGGTGCTATAAACATAAAGGGAGATCTGAGACCAGAGAATTAAAAAGAAAGAGGGAAAATGTAACCTTAGAGTAGTAAAGCGGAATAATGCCTTACAGAATGTGATATGCTCTTTCGGGGGGGGGGGGGAGAGAACCACTTTTTTTTTTTTTTTGCAGGGGTAGTTTCTTCATCCATCATGTAATAAGCTTCCATTCCTCATCAGAAACTGCTTCTGGGAGTATCTTCAGTATCATAAGTATCAAAAGGGGGTGCAGCACCACAACCAAGTCAAAGCCGAACCCACAATTCTTGGATAATGTACGTCTAATTACAATTTCTAGTTACATTTCTGCCATGTGCTCTTTCCTTGGAAATCAGGCTGACACATTCAATTTTCTCCCCATTGCCCTGCCCTGTGAAATAGCAACTGGTCCAAAATCTCAGCCAGTGAGCTTCATGGCAAAGTGGGGATTTATCTGAGAATATAAGAACAGACTTGATGGGTCAGGCCAAGGACCCATCTACTCCAGCTTCCTGTATCTCACAGTGGCCCACCAGATGCCTTGGGGAGCACACAAGTCAACAAGAGACCTGCATCCCATCCTCCTTTGCATCTGGCATTCAGGTATAGCCTACTTCTACAACCAGGAGGACACACATACCCATCATGGCTTGTAATCTGTGATGGACTTTTCCTCCACAGTGCAGGCACGAGGAATTGCAGGCACTGAAGACTTTAGGATATTGTGGTGTGCTTGCTGAGCCACAAGACCGCAGAGAACCAAGGCATCACTGCTGTGGCTGGAGAACCGGTAGACTGGAGCAGGGGAGGGGAAGGAGGACCCTTGCAGCTTGAACAGGTGAGCTACCTGCCCGTTGCCTTCATAGAAGTGGTGGGGTTCACCATGGCTTTGTTCATAACTAAGGATGGCTATTTTGGGATAAGGGAAGCTAATTAGCTTAAAGTGGGAATAAGATTTCTAAGTCTGAAAGGGGAACTTGATGGGACAGTGCAGTCCCTTTAAATAAAACCAGAAGTCCTGTACTTCCTGGTTTGGGAAGACCATGCAACAAAGCATAGTGAAGTGGATGACCTACATTGCACAGTGGCAGGCTTGGGGTGAGGGGTACCCTGAATCCATTGCGCTCTCATTTCCCACTCCAGCCATGGCTTCTCCAGCCTGGTTTCCACTTCTGCTCTGTCTCTCTCTTCCTTTTCTAATCTGGGAAGTGGGATGAGTTGCAGTATGTGGCTGGAGGTGCCAGTCTGCTCCCTGTGGTAACCAGCTCAGTTGGCCACATGAATTGGAAAACCCTGCCCATGTGTTCATGTGGGAGCACAATAAACACAGTCACAAGCTCCTTCCCAATTAGCTTTTGTTTGTAGACTAATGCTGATCATAGGGAAGATGGAAGTGGGCGTCATGAGCAGGTTTGCCAGCACACTCATGTTGCTGTCTCCCCCATACATGTACAGGAGTGCATAGACATCATTTATGAACAGGGCTCCTAAATGAGGTACATACTCAGATGTTTGGAAGACATAAAGGAGAGAATGTTTTATACCATTTCCCTCTCCTTCCCTGCATCATGAAAATAGTTTAGATGACAACAGCAGCAAACACAACCACCTCTTTAGAAATCACTTTTATAATACCAAAACACATTTGAAGCATTTTGTTCTTGTGGCTTTGTAACTTGCTGATTTCTGAGCTGTTGTGTCAGCATTTCTTTTTTACCCCATGGAGAAAAGGATAATAAATCTGCATTATGCCTGGAGGAAAGAGCTTTCATATGGGCTATTTCTGGTAACAGGGTGAATTCACCCACTGGCTGGTCTTCAATATTTCCATTTAATTGTCTTGACACTGCTGAAAAAAAAATACTAGGCTCTCAAAGAGACTTCCAGCCTGATCCTAGCAGTGTTTACTGAGCTATCAGTCCATTCATTTCAACAGAAGTGTGTTTTGAGTAACTCTGTAGGAGTGCAGCCCCAGCTACAAACCTAAACAAGTTTAGGTGGAAAAGGTTCTGTTAGAATCAATATTACTTGCTGTTTTCATGGACATTTCAAGCATGCCTTCTTGTTTTGGAAATTGTTTGGCAATTGTGAAAAGACACCTGATTTTTTTTTTGGGGGGGGGGAGGGGTCATGACTGAGAAATACAAACTTATTCAGGAGATGGATAAAGTGTCTACGGGGATGTTCTTTTCCTTCTCACACAACACCAGAACCAGGGGACATCCACTAAAACTGAGTGTAGGGAGAGTTGGGACAGAGAAAAGATATTTCTATACCCAGTGTGTAATTAGTCTGTGGAACTCCTTGCTACAGGATGTGGTGATGGCATCTGGCTTGGATGCCTTTAAAAGGGAACTGTACAAAGTTCTGGAGGAAAAGTCCATCACAGCTTGCAAGTCATGATGGGTATGTGCAACCTCCTAGTTTTAGAAGTCAGCTACTTCAGAATGACAGATGCAAGAGAGGGCACCAGGATGCAGTCTCTTGTTGTCTTGTGTGCTCCCTGAGGTATCTGGTGGACCACTGTGAGTTACAGGAAACTGGATTAGATGGGCCTGATCAAGCAGGGCTCTTCTTATGTAAAATGCTCACACATTCATTTCAATTTCCATTGTCATGCCCTTGATCTCAGCTATACCTATTGATACTCAATGATATTGCCAAATTTGGTTTGGTTGTTATGTATGCAAGTTTAACGTATAAGGGCGCAATCCAGCCCCTGACTTGGGCTGGCACAAGTCCCTTGCCCAGGAGGGTCGGGAAGAAACTGGGCCGGCGTCCAGAGAAGCCGGCTTCCTCTAAGCGCCTTGCGTCAGCATGGCTGCCCCAATGCAAGGCTCTGAGGTAAGTAGGGGGGTGGGGAGGAGGCGGTAGGGAGGCGTTCCTGGATGGGGGAGGGAAGGTGTTGGGCAGCCCCGGGGGTGGGCAGGTGTGGAGCGGGAGGTGGGCTGGGATCCAGCAGTTATGCCAGATCCCAACCCCCGTTCCCAGGGAGAACTGAGCAACTTCAAGCCACTCTGCTCTCCTCAGACTTGTGCCACCTCAAGAGGTGGTGCAAGTTTGAGAAGGCCCATAGGGGCCAGTAGTCATTACTCAGAGGTAAGGGGAAATGTTTCCCCTTACCTCTGGCTGAGCCGCTTAAGGCCCCTATCCTGCGATGGATACAGCGCAAGCCACTTCCTGCATAACTGATTGGCCTGATCAAATCCTGCATAACTGATTGGCCCAGTGTTATGGCTGGCCAATCGGGAGGTGGATCTTGATTCTACCCATCTGTTTTGCCAGATCCCCAGTCTAAACTTTGCTTAGAGAACCTATGCCCACTTTAAGCTAATTAGCTGCCCTGTGTTCCACAACAATGACCCTAGTTCTGCCCTGCAGCACTGCTGGACCCCACCACCAGGGTAGCTTACCTGTTCAACCTCCAGAGGTCCTCCTTCCTTTCCTCTATTCTTCCAGCAACTGCTCCCACCACTACAGCAGCAGCTTGGTCCTCAGCAGGTCTTGGGTGAGGCAGCCACACACCAATCTCAGTGTCTCCAGCAGTCTCTCGTAGTCCTCAGAAGTCCATTTATCCATCTGTCCTTTGGTCAGATAGCCCATCAGCCATTAGTTCCTCAGTCCATTAATCCAGTCTCCCTCCCTTAAGCTTTCCTCCTTCTACTACCCACACCTCTTTCCTTCCTGCAGGTGCTCCTTGTATCCCTAAAGACCTCATTGCCTCTAGTGGCTGAAGTTGTGTGGCATAGCCTCTGCTGACACCACATCCTATCTTCTGGAGGTATCTTGTGCATTTCCATTACACCATCTGATTGCCTCTCTGGTTTAGGTGGACTGAGACTGATTCAAAAGCATCAGTCCTGGGGAATCTGGGCGGAGCTAAGGGGTATAAAGCAAGGGGTGTTTGTCTTGTGTATTCATTGCCAGGTTCTGAAGATGAAATAAATGTGTTGTTGTCGCTTGGCCTGCATTTATATACATGGACCCACTATTTAACATGTGTCCTTTTATTTACCACTCTCTGATGCTACCATCATGAGACATATATCATTGTGATGTTACCCTGCTTACTATGTGGTCTCTGATTGGCTGAGATTGGCTGAAACTAATTTAAAGAAGGAGAAGGTACAGCAGCCAAGGGAAAAAAATGCCCTGAAGAAGCTGCTACAAGGACAAGCAATAGAAATAGGAGAAGACGCGCACCAATTAATGGCCGAATCTTATGATTTCCAGTGCCCAGAGGAACAGCGGCACCAAAATGGCTGCTGGTGTATCCTGCACACACACACGGGGGGGGAGGGGACGACTGCTGGTGGTCTCCTTGGGGGAAGGGGACTTTTGTCCCACCCCCTGCAGAGACCCAGGCCCCATAACGGAGATTCTCACATTGCGCTGACTATTTTAAGAACCTCCATGTCAGATTTTTTAGACTTAAGAACCTCCATGTTGGGATTTGCAGTCAAACACAGATGATAGGATCCTGTGGAGGAAGCCTCCGCAAATCCCACACATGTCCCACCATGGCCTCTCCCCATTAGATCCTCCCCCAAACCAGAACACCTTCCCCCACCCTGAAAGGCCACACTGCCGCTCGGCACTCACTCCAACTGGTACTGGCCCAGTGCCAGTGCGCCTTCCTCCAAAGGGTGCTGTAAATGTGCTTTGCGGCACATTTACCAGTACTGGTGCTGTTGCTCAGTGCTGGCACCATAACCCTTTAGGATTGGGCCCTAAGGGCCCGCTCCTATCAGGTCAGCGCTGGCCCTTCACTGGCAATCAGTGTCGCAAACGTGCCTCCTGGCCAGACACTGGACCTCTTTACTCTGCACCGGCTAAATAGCGGGCACAGAGTCATGTATTCCCATTGCAGGGTCTGCTTCTTTACCTGGGGGCAGGAGATAAATGTCCCCTTCCCCCGAGGAGTCTCAAGTGGCTGCCCAGGATCCATTCAATGCAGTGGCAGCCATTTTTGTGCTACTCCTCCTCTGGGCACCAGGCAGCTTAGATTTGGGCTACCTGTCTAACTTGGAAAATGTCTCTAAAATCAAAATAACTCATTCAAAATCTAAATGACTAAAGGGCAGGCGGTGTGGCCTGGAGGTGGCAGGAGGTGTAGTCTCGAGGTTGAGCTGTTGCCTTGCCAGGATCAGTTACTGGGATGGGAGACCAAGGCCGCTGTCTGTGCAGGGGAGTGGAGTCAGCTGGCAAAAAAGGGTGCTAACGTCCTTGAGAAGCAGGTCTGAAGCTGGATATGCAGCTGCTCACAAGAGCTTGGAAAGTGCAAGAGCGGACACCCAGGATGATGATGGTGAAGGGAAACACCTGGAGAAATGGAGGTGTCACAGAATAATACTGGTAAAAAAACCTCACTGAAAACTGGATTGATGTTCAGCCTGCCTATGTAAACCGCTTTGAGTTTACTGAGTAAGCTGGAATATACATATCGTAATACATAAAGACATTTTCAGAGATAATCCAGTAGTGATATCAATGTACCAAAATCCAAAACTATTTAAATGTGTATTCAATATTTTATCGCCAACTCTGTGAACAATCCAGTCTCGATTCAGCTTTTTTAAAAAATATCCCATTTATTTTAGTAGAAATGTTAAGCCCCTAAATCTCTCCCACTGAAATCAAAGGGCAGGAAAGTGTTTTAACTTTGTTCCAGTTGTGCCCTTTGTTTTATAGTCCCAGAGTTTTCGTGGACCACATTTGCTTTTTTGACTGAGGTAAGGCAACAAGACCGAGCACCCCATACTTGTGGGATCTGACTCTGGATTCCACAGGAAGCCTACAGTGCCCCTGTCTTCCCAGTCGAGGGTGCTGTAAACATACTTGGTGTCACAGACCCATGGGGGCCGGTGGGATAATGCTACTGCCATAAGATCAACGGTTTTTGATTTCACTGTAGTTTTCATGATTTACTGTGTTTTATTTCATTTCTGGGTTTTATATTTATTGCTGGCTGCTGCCTTGCGGCCAAAATATAAATGGATGGATAAAGTTCCTGTGTCATGTGCAATCTATATTTTCATTTAAAAACTTTACAGTTATATGGTGTACTTTAAACTATTTCCAGAACATGGCAACAGCACTGAAGTGTCCTCTTCCTCTCAGTCTCCCACTTGGTTTTCCAATCTAGGGAGTGGAAGGGGAAGGAGCAGCAGTTGAGAAAAGTAGGTGCACAGAGATGGAGTGTCTCTGCTACCCATCAATCTGCTGCCTAAGGTGAATGCTTCAGATGGCCTCATGGATGGGCCGGGCACCTTATGATGGGGCATCTTATGATGGCACGCTGCCACGCACAAATCTGCTGATGAAGACTTCTTCAAATCCCAAGCTTGCTCTGCAAAGCAGTAGTGTACTTTCTATACTAGAAGAAACCTGCCTCCATTAACTCTAATGGCAGACAGATTCATTATCAAACTACATGTGTCATGAAGTGTGTAGTTTGGCCCCATGCTATTTAACTTAAATAGCCACCATGTTGCCTGATAAGGATCAAGACTGTAACATACTGGGAGAGTACTGAGCCCTTGCCCTTTGCGCTGCTGTTAGCCCCAGAAGAGAAGCTTCTGTTAGTGATTGTGCAAGGGAAAGGATTAAACCCCTTCTCCTAATAGACCCAATTCTGATTGCTCACCTTAACATAAGAACAGCCCCACTGGATCAGGCCATAGGCCCATCTAGTCCAGCTTCCTGTAACTCACAGCGGCCCACCAAATGCCCCAGGGAGCACACCAGATAACAAGAGACCTGCAAGGCTTCCTGGGAATTGTAGTTAAGAACATAAGAACAGCCCCACTGGATCAGGCCATAGGCCCATCTAGTCCAGCTTCCTGTAACTCACAGCAGCCCACCAAATGCCCCAAGGAGCACACCAGATAACAAGAGACCTGCATCCTGGTGCCCTCCCTTGCATCCAGGATATCTGACCTACTGATATTCTGATTTCAGTAGTGAAGTTGTGCATTTAACACAATGTTGGCACAATCCTATGCTTAGCTACTCAGAAGTAAGTCCCATTATGTTCAATGAGATTTACTTCCAGGAAAATGTGTATAGGATTTCAGCCGGTGTCACTTGGGGCCATACTTGGGATTTGAGAGCTCCATCTGAGCTCGGATTATTCTTTACATTTGCTATGTCCAAATGGGAGGTCTTGTTCTCTTCTAGCCCTGGTGCCTCTTCTTGTATCAACCAGGAGTTCATTGGAGTGTTACTGCTGAATCAAATACAGCCAAGGCAAGCCTGAGACAAGATAGTCCTCATTTCTTTCCTTTGGCCATGACATTGGCTTTCAAACAGAGCTGCTTTTGCTGCTGATGAATCTGCTCCCCTTTTCCATTTGCAGTCATTTGCTCATCTTTTGGCTGTCTCTCTGGAGTTGTGACTAAGACATACTGGACTGCTATATACATTATGACAGCAATTTTCATTATTTTTCTTCTCATGGCACACTGACCTCTATGGTCTTCGCCTTTTACGATGTCACTTCTAGTTTCCAGGACTCTTCCAGGACTCTGTTTCTAGGCAACTGTCTTCTGTAGTGAATTGTCTGTCCGTCTTCCTCTGATGCTTGGCCAGTGGAGGAAGGACAGACGATTCGGCACTACAGACGGTTGCCCTAGGGAAAGAGCCACAGAACCTGGAAGAGATTTTCAACAATTTTCAACTGCTATGCTCCCCATTTATGACACACAAATGTGCAACGGCACACTGGTTGAAAATCGCTGCATTATGATAAGCAGGTGGGGGTGGCAGGAATACACTGCAGTGAATGTGGGTGCATTTTGTGGCTTCCTAACCCTGAATACCTTCACTGACTGGGGTGAGAAGGTCTTGCTTAGTCTCAGTGGTGTATCAGAATGCACTTCTGCTGAACGTGAATAGGCGGTGTTAAGAATTGAGCTGGTTTCTGCCTGCGTAGCCCAAACCTGGTCACGTTCCAGTGGGACAGAAACCCAGGTAACTGGTCTTGATGTAAATGGGCAACAACTTGCTACTTGTGCATTTATTAATGGCATTGAAAACTAGCTTCAACCATGGGCTTCATCAAGCCATCTGTTATCACATTCTGGATGGATCCATTATTCATCGTTCTGATGTGCAATATCGGGAGTGAAGTAATGTGTTTTGACATATGACAGCATTTAATTTGAAAAAAAGAAAAAAAGGCAATGGATTGCGTTCTGGCTTTTGAAACAACAACAAAAAAACTGCTTTTCTCACTGGTTCATTCAACCCCTTCTTCTTTTTCCTTTTTCATGATTAAATTCAAGGATTATTTACATAGCGTTGCTTGAAGGACACTCCAGCAGCTGGTATGCCTGGGAGAGTTAACTAAATGGCAACAAAAATGGTTTCCCTTGTGGTCCCCAAATCTTACAGGCTTGGTGCTGCTAATGCTGTTACCTTTGAATTAGCACCGCATAGGTTGGCAAAAGGGATCATTTTTCTGCATTTTGTCCCTCAAAACTGGGGACACCCTGACAAGTGATGGACATTTGTCTGGGCCAGACCTCGGCCATTCATTTCCATCAGGCAATAACTCAGAATGCATCCCAGAATAAATCAAAAGACAGAGACACAGGGCACAAGCCTAACCAGGTCTACTCAGAAGTAAGTCCTATTTTGTTCAATGGAGCTTACTCTCAGAAAAGTTTAGTTAGAATTGCAACCAAAACCTCTTAGGACCCAACCCTATCCAACTTTCCAGTGCCGGTGCAGCTGTGCCCATGGGGCATGCACTGCATCTTATGGTGGGGAGGCAGTCACAGAGGCTTCCTCAATGTATGGGAACTCTTATTCCCTTACCTCATGGCTGTATTGCGATTGCATCAGAACTGGCAAGTTGGATAGGATTGGGCCCTAAATCTCTTAAAGGTTGTTGAGACAGAATATTATATCTCTTGAAGACCACTTTGGCTGTGTAGAATTAGGGAAGCTTCAGATGTTATGGCAAAGTAGGAAGAATGGATGAGCAAGTGCATCAGTCCCAGTTCCTGTATGCATACATCAATAGTGATGGATTTTTCTGCACTTGGTTGTTGTATACTTGAACCTGTTTTGCACAGGGTCAGTGGTGTATCTAGGGTATAGCAAATGGGGACATCCGCCCTGGGTATCACTTGAAGTGGGGCGCTGGGCACAGACTTACCCATATTATACCAATAGTGTGTTTTCGCACCACAGCCAATGGTGCATTTTTGCACCAGTTTCAAGAGACCGCCCCAAAAGGGATAAATGAACACTATTTTTCACTTCTTTTTTTAGGAGAGACTTAGCACCTGCAGGTTTTTGCATGAATTCACTTGGTGGAGAGGACTGACTTCCTACCCCATGATCTACCCTTCTCTGGGCAGCTGTAATGGAAATGTGCAAGATACCTCGAGGAGATAGGATGTGGTGTCAACAGTGGCCCCTTTAAGGGTTAAGGCCTGGGATTTCAGTGGAGGGTGTGCTGCACAGCTGCAGCAACTAGAGGCAATGAAGTCTCTAGGGCAGTGATTTTCAACCTTTTTCATCTCAGGGCACACTGGCAAGGCACTAAAATGGTCAAGGCACACCATCAGTTTTTTGACAATTGACAACGCACACTCTGCTGACGATGGGGGGCTCACATCCCCCAATGGTCCTCTTGATAAATGACTCCCAAATTCCCATGGCAAACCTAGGGACCATTCGTAGCACACCAGTGTGCCATGGCACAGTGGTTGAAAATGGTTGCTCTAGGGATATCAGCAGCACCTGCAGGAAGGAAAGAGGTGTAGGTAGTACAAGGAGGAAAGCTTGAGACTGGATTAAAGGACTAATGGACTGAGGAACTAATGTCTAATGGAACTGCTGATGAAATGATGGGTGAATGGACTTTGGAGACTGCTGGATTAGACTGTTGGAGACACTGGAGATTAGTGTGTGGCTACCCTGCCCAAGACCTGCTGAGGACCAAGGTGCTGTTGTAGTGGTGGGAGGAGCTGCTGGCAGGAGAGGGGAGGAATGAAGACCTCAGCAGGTTGAATAGGCGAGCTTCTCTGGTGGTGGGGTCCAGCAGTGCTGCAGGGCAGAAATAGGGCCATTGTTGGAGAAAGAAGGGTAGCTAATTAGCTAAAGTGGGCATAATTCTCTGAGTGAATTTTGGACTGGAAATCTGACAAAACAGTCGCCTGTTGAATAAAGTGAATTTATTCAATTCACTTGGTGGGATGAACAGGGCTGGCTTCCCATGCCATGATCTCCCTTCTCTGTTTGGACAGGAGCATAATTTCAGCACTTGCTACAGGAGCCCTTTTCCCTAGATATGCCACTGCACATGAATGTTTGTTACTTACTGTCTGCATAAATGATGATTTGGACTTCTGAATGGAAGATCACAGATACCGTATGTATTCTCTCAAATGCATTTGACCCTCTTTAGCAGCGCCAGCTACTTCGCTCTTGCATGTCGGGTGGACCTTTTGTACAGGCTGGGGATTACTGCAGGACAAGGGAAAAACTGTCCCCTTATCTCAAGAAGACCTCCAGCCTTCCAACTTCCCCCATAGGATGCAGCGCAGCCTGTGCTGAGCCCATTGCATTTGCCCAGGTGGTGGTGGTGGATGTGATTGAGCTGTTAGAGGTGGGATTGTAATGCCCATAAGGGGAATATACAGTCGCTGGCTTTTGCTCCCAAGGAAGGGAAGCTGCACTCAAAGATGGTGCAGGATTATACAGGTAGGATGGCCACAAGTTCTGTGTATATTCACTTAATAAATTGGGGCCTGTTTAAACCCAATCTGCTTTTCTTATACTTTATTGGTGAGAGGGGAGGGTTCAGGCCACAAACACAAGCTACACTTTCACATCCTACTTGTGGCTAGAACCATGTGATGTAGTATAAATTTAGTACATAACGATAATTTTACTACTTTTTTTTCCTTTGCTACCATTGCACAAACCAAGTATATGCACATACCGGTGCAAACACAAACCAATGTAATTCATACATTGTTTAGTTAATATTTACCTTGTTCAGCTACATAATAAGACTTTGCTGCTGTATCGGAAGAAACAGGTGTGTATTGATTGGCACCTTTATTCCAAGTGTAACTTGAAGCCTCAAGGCAAATTATTGACTATTTAATTCAATTCAGTGAAGTTGTCTCCTTTTCTAGATTTAATTCACTGCTCCACTCTTCAGTTCCTTCTTTACCTCCGTTTTGGATGTCTCAGGCTTTTGCAATGTCTTCTTTGATAAACGTTGCTAACCCGAAGTCTTCCTTCCCTTCCTTTCTCTGGTAGTATTCATTAATGGAGGAGCGGCACACTCACAGGGGCACCATGTTCCCTGGATGCCACCATCTTAGATCTTGCAAAACCTCCAGAGATCCAAGATGGCAGTACTCAAATCTTGAGAAATTTGGGTGCCGTCATCTTGGATCTCACAATATCTTGTGAGATTTGGGTGCCGCGAAGATGGCAGCACCTGCCTGAGCCAAGAAGAAAAGGCTGTGGGGGTGTCCTGACCCAAGTAAGTTTGGGAACCACTGCATTAATGGCTTCCTTCTTTTTAGTCCAGCCATTTTCAACCACTGTGCCATGGTGCACTGGTGTGCCGTGAATGATCCGAAGGTGTGCCACGGGATTTCGGGGAGGGTCATTTATTAGTAGGTCCAATGGAGGATGTGAGCCCCCCACTGACAATGTGGTGTGCCTTGTCGACTGTCAGAAAACTGATGGTGTGCCTTGACAATTTTTGCACCTCCTTAGTGTGCCACGAGATGACAAAGGTTGAAAACCACTGCCCTAGTCCCTCCGCACTTGCTTTTCTCCATTGTCTTCTCTGACATTTCTTACTCTGACCTCTTCACTATCTTACTCTTTACCATATCAACTACCTGTTTGTTCCTTTGAGCCAAATTCCTTTCTTCTTCCTTGAATCTAATTCAGCTGCTGTTCTTCCTTTTCTCCTATGTATTTTTAAACTTTCTCTGACATCCAGAATTTTCCCTCTTGACTTCAAATCAGTTGTCATTACTCTTATTTTAGCCATCTCTTGATCTTTCTTTTCTGTCAAAACAGTGTCATCTGTTTTCAGTTCACTTGTCATTGGATTTTTCTTCTGCTTTTAACACTGTTGATCATACAATTCTTTTTGGCCCAATCCTATGGACTGTTTATGACTGTGGAACAAGCATTCTGTTGCCACAAAAGGCACAGTGATGGGGAAAGGATCACAGAGAGCAGGAGGGGAAGGATCATGGCAGCAGTTGTGTGTGTTGGATTCTATCCCTCTTTATCAACCTGGACCCTTTCCCTTCCTCTCTTCAGATGCCAGCAAAATAGCTGGCATGGTTCCAAGGAGACCCACTCATTATCAGGTGGCCTACTGGGCAGGAAGCAAAAGTTATTTTTACTTAATCTCTCACTGGCCATCTCATCACTCTTCGCCACCATAGCATGCAGGAGGTGCTCCATTGTCACAAGTGCATGCTAGGGAGGGTTGGGGAATAGGATTGGGTAGTGGGGAGCGGGTCGTAGCAGTGAACTGCCCTCTTATTCCCAGCCACCATCTCACAACTCCTGGATGTCCTTCCCATTATAGAGAGATTAAATAGTTATATCGTTTTTAGGAAAGAAAGGAAATTAGCATAATCACTGACCTGGAGTTGAGTGACATTGCTTTTTGCCACTTGAGACTGTGAATATATTGCAAGAGTGGGTCTTTGGACTGTCGGAAGCTCCCACTACGTGCCCTGATGTAGGAAATGGTTCCTCTAATGCTTGGAGAATTTTGCCTATGTGACATTCTAGTTAATTTACCAAGACGAAAGCGACTCATGCAGCATTTGCACTTTGACTGCTTGTAGTCATCTTCTGATAGTATGTCAGGCATACTTTAGTTTTACAAGTTTCCCATGTGACTATAATTGTGAGGAGCCATTGCCCTGCTTGATTGGATCTTTAAAGAAGTCCATTTCATCTCATCAGTTTGTTCACGACAACATCTGGTTTCTTTCAGTTCAGTAGCAGAGGAGAACAAAATAGGTTTGACAGAGCATCTCAACCGACATAAACAGAATATATTCATACACGATTATAGCAAATCCCAGTATGTTTCTCTGACTGAAGAATGGAAGGATTATTTTATTTGAGATTGATTTTTATGACTTAATCATGTATTCAGCATATGTGACATAGCCGGCAAAGCTATTCAATTCTGAATATTCTGTAACCACCTCCATCTTATTTCAGCATTAAATGCTTTTCCATTGACATTTGCCCTGAAAATCACCACCTTTCATCTCCTTTCATCAATTTTTTTTTAAAGCAATAGGGAATGGCTTGTGGATTTGGTGACAACTTCATGAAAAAAATTTGCTAGTATTATTGAAAAACGTTTGTTTCTTCTGGAAATATATGAGAAATTCCAAGATGGTTCAATAAGACTAGATTTTTTTCCCCCATGAAGATGTCACAAATTGGTTTTGTTTGAACAGAAACCTCCAATTTCCCTCTGACTTTTGCTTTTGTTGAATCTCCGTTCCGTTCCCAGAACTTGCGTGGATGGCAAAAAATTGCATTCAAGCAAATCCATTTTTTAAAAAATGTCCCTTTGCTAGGCAATTTAAAAATAGACTTGCTGACCTTTGTGATGTAAGGCAGAGTCATTAGGCAGACAATTCATCAATCAGTCTCTCTCCAGGCACTTAGAAAGGCTTCACACGAGCCAGTACCCCTCCCTTCACCCAGAGCACCACGCTGGGAAAGAATGCAAAATGATTATCTTTCTTTCATGTGCTCAGGTGAAAGGGAGGGGTCACTTACCTTGGAGTGAAGCTGTTCTAAGTGCCTGGAGAGAGAATAATTGATGGGTTGTCAACTGGCTGCCCTCTCTTGCATTAACAAGGCTATTGTTAAACAACTTTTTTCCTTTAATTTAATGGGCCTTATCGCATTGAGATAAAATCACGGGTGAAAAATGTGTGGATAATTTCGTTATAGCTTTATTCCATGGAAGTCTAAAGATCCTAGAGATACAGTGGACCCATGATATCCAGGGTTCACTTTTCAAAATGTTTTAAAAGCTGCAGGACCGTCTCTGGCACTCCCAGAAGCCACTTCCTTGGTCCTGGTGTACTTCAGAATGCATTGCTCCCACTCCAAACTGTTTTCAGCCGAGCCCACTCCTTTCCCAATCCACCCTGATTCTCCCCCACTGCTGACCTTCCTGTTCTGGTGGAGGGCAACATTAAAGGTTCAGCAACCCATTGTTGCCCATTGGTAGCTGTGATCTGCCTGTGACTTACAGTGACAGTTTATGAGATCTACCATCATCAGGCCCAGATAGAGTTGGGATGTTAGTCTCACAGCGCAATCCTATCTTGTGCTGGAATAGGTGGGCCAGGAGGCAAGATATCCAGTGCAAGGCAGGGGCCTGAAGTGGTTCAGTTAGAGGCAAGGGGAAACTCTTCCCCTTACCCGTTGGTAAGCCACCACAGCCCCAATGGGTTTCCTTGGATTGTGCCTCCTCCAGAAGTGGCATAAGTCTGAAGAGAGCGGAGCAGCTACTTGGGGAATAGGGTTGGAATCCAGCATAGCAGCTTGGTTCCAGCCCTGCCTCCTGCTCCCCGCCCACCTGCTCCCAAGACTGCCCTCTGCCTGCCTTCCCCCCACCCTGAAACACCTCCCTCCCACCTCCTCCCCACCCTCCCTAGACCCTTGCATTGGTCAAGCTCGGCTGATGCAACCCTTCCTGCTTGATTTGGCTTGGAAGCTGAATTCAGCTTCCACAGGCCAGCGCATGTCCCTGCACCAGCCCAACTGACTCTTCAGATCCCACGTTTGCAACCCTCCTGGGCCGGCACATGGGACTTGCACTGGCCCAAGGTGCACTCTGGATTGCACCCTCAGTGAATTAGTTGAATCATAGGATTAATCATGAATGGTTACACATTTTCTTGGAGTGCAATCCAATAGCTAGCTATTGCAATCCAATAGGTGAATTTGTTCATTCACACTTTTAAATATTAGCAGAGTACTTGAAATGGCAATGACTAAGCAATAGGGCAGAGCAATAGCTCTGCACAAGAGCAAGCATGTCAGCAGAGGACTTTAAATGATTCCCCTGAGGCTGGTATCAGGTGCCAGCAAGGTTCAATATGGCCAAGGATCTACACCCATCAGAAGGCCTAACCTGAACTTTCAGTACTGGTGGCACTGGTCATGCCCCAAGTGCCCGATTCATCTGCTGCAGATTGATTGGCAGCTGGTCCTTTCAGAGGTGATTCCACATTCCAACCATTTAAGAGGTGCAAGGAATGCTGGGACACTACCTAGCCCATACATTAAATAGTTATAAATTGAAACCGTTGAAAGGGCAAAGCGATGAAAGTCAAGTGGACGGAAGTTGAGGTATTCTTCTAACAGGCAATCTAACAAGTTGGAAAATGCTACCTCTTGAAAATTATGCATCTGATTTTGCAGATAAATGCCCTGAGTGTGCTAGGACACTTTTTGAGGACATGGAGATATCTGTGAAAATACCAAGGGAGGTTTTGCACATGCTTGCTTTTGAGTGAAGTTATTGATAGATCTTGGATAGCTTCCAGCAAAGTCAGTACTTTGATGTTTATTTCCTGATGGTTGTCCTTCCTTTCCTCTCCTCTAAGGCTCAGTTCGTACATCACCCTGAGAGAGAGCAGTGGCTTCTTCTTTGTTGGATGCAACTCTCACAAAGTTTAATAAATCTCAGGTTTAAGAAAGTAAAAGAAAAACTCACTCAGTGTGGTCCATTCCTATGTATGGAAATTCTGAATATTATGGGTTGCTTTGATATTGCTAACTGGAGAAGGAGAAACCTTTTAAAGTGGGGTTGTTTTCAGTTTAGCAGGGGGAGAGAGAGAGCATGTGTCCCTTGTCTCCCAGTATAGCATCTGCTCCAGTGGCTAATTGCCAGTTTGTTTGTTTGTTTTTAAACAAAGAACACTGATTTTGAGTCTCCTTGGAACCAGGAACCCTTTTTTTTTCCTTTCAAATTCTAACTCAGGTGTGTTCTGCCCTCCAGGCATGCTTGTTTGATGTAATGAACAGTAAGCTATTTCTTCTGACACACAGGGCCCTAAAGTATGTCCTTTGAAATTTCATTTAGGTTCCATGTTCTGTTGGAATTAACCCTGGGCAAAACCACATCTCCATTGCCCCCACATGTTTAGTGGTTACAATTCCTAGCACTGATCCTGTCCCCAAAACCCATGTGTCTGAGACACCTGTTGCAATAGGACTGCTGTGGCTGGTCCAGAAGCCAGCCTAGCCCAGGGGTCTTTCCTAAGGGGTCACTATCTCAGAATCACTCAAGACACAAATGCTAATATTATGCTATGTTATTTATTTGGTTATAAAGGGCATAGACTCCATTCTCTTAGCTGTGCCAATTAGCCCCTATAGAAATGCACTGTAAATCATATTTACTCAAACACTTGACCAGAGTGGCCAGCAATGGTGTAGCTCAGTCTTTGATGCAGGAGTTCCGACATAAGCATGTGTTTGTTTAGTTAGTTATCTCCAGCTCTTTTGGGTTCCTTTTTAATTCTTTTTATGCTTGCTCTTTTTTTTCCTTTTCCCAGAATCTCCTCTTGGATGTCCTCAGTTTGTCAATCCAGTGTTATTTTGTCTTCCTTCATTGAATAGCTTGATGATCCTCCAACTTGGCTGGTCATCTCTTATCTACTCTTGACTCTAGTCAGTCTTGGTTTCGTGATCTTATGATGTAACTGATGGCCAATGAATGTGCGAAGGTCTCTCCAAAAGGCTATGCAAGGTTATGTCTGCATTTCTGGAACTTCTCTCTTTGCCTTGTAATTGGAAAATCTCAAATTAACTTCAACGATGTCAGAATCTCTTAGCTTGTTTCAGTCATGTTTTGTGTGTGTGCGTCCCCTAGTCCCACAAGCATATTTTACTATATTCATCTAACATCCATCCAACATTGAAAAAAAAACACCCAAATTACTCATAATACACCACGAGAGTAAGCAGTGTTGGGGGGGGGGAGAGGAAGAGTGGAATAGGGGTGAATCAGACTCCGAAGGGGAATGGGATTAGGGAAGAAAACCTCCATCATATATTATCCTTCCTCCCAAGCCTGAATGCCCTATACTGGCCTGTTCAGACTTGCTCCAGCAATCCAAACAACCCCATAGGGCAGTCTGGAGCATTAATTGGGGTAAGGGGAAAAATATCTCCAAGAGATGTAGGATATCTCCAGCTGGCTTCCAACTAATGCTGTATACAGTAGAGGCCATGCACCAGTGCTAGTTAGAATTGGGCTGCCCATGATTTTAGTGGCACAGGCTTACATTGCAGGCTTCATTTGTAAAGCAAAAGCATTTCTAATGTTCATAATCTGAAAGCTCACTTTCCTCCAAACCAGAGCGTGTCTGTCCAGACAAACTCATCAATAAATCTTATGAATGATTCCTTCCCCTTCTTAATATTCTTGGATTCACTCTCTTGAAGTCATGCTCATATACGGGCAGTTCTTTATTTCAAATAAAGGAGAAGAAATTGGGAAAGGTAGGGTGATGGGATGTGATAGACGGTTTGGCACAATGAGAGGGTGCGGGGACAAAGGAGCAAATAAGCAGCCCATCCTGGGGCATTCCGTGTATAAATGCTTTTATGCGAATGCCCGAAGTCTACGAGCAAAGGTGGGAGAACTGGAATGTCTGATGACAAGGGAAAATATTGACATAGTGGGCATAACGGAAACCTGGTGGAATGCAGAGAATCAGTGGGATACCACAATCCCGGGCTATAAACTCTACAGGAGGGACAGGCAGGGGCGTGTTGGAGGTGGGGTGGCCCTTTATGTTAAGGAAGGGATAGAATCCAGCAAAGTAGAGATTGAAGGTGGGTCCGACTCCACCGTAGAATCTCTGTGGGTTAAATTACCAGGCTTGTGCAGCAATGTAATACTGGGGGCGTGCTATCGTCCTCCAGACCAGAAATCTGATGGGGACCTTGAAATGAGGTAACAGATCAGGGAGGTGACAAGGAGGGACAGGGTTGTAATCATGGGGGACTTCAATTATCCTCATATTGACTGGGTCAATTTGTGTTCTGGTCACGATAAGGAAACCGGATTTCTTGACGTGCTAAATGACTGTGGCTTAGATCAGCTAGTCACGGAGCCCACCAGAGGACAGGTGACTCTGGATTTAATATTGTGTGGTACACAGGACCTGGTTAGAGATGTAAACGTTACTGAGCCATTGGGGAACAGTGATCATGCTGCGATCCGTTTTGATCCATTTCGCACGTTGGGGGAAGAATACCAGGCAAATCTCTAACAAAAACCCTTGACTTCCGACGGGTGGACTTCCCTCAAATGAGGAGGCTGGTTAGAAGGAGGTTGAAAGGGAGGGTAAAAAGAGTCCAATCTCTCCAGAGTGCATGGAGGCTGCTTAAAACAACAGTAATAGAGGCCCAGCAGAGGTGTATACCGCAAAGAATGAAGGGTTCCACTAAATCCAGGAGGGTGCCCGCATGGCTAACCAGCCAAGTTAGAGAGGCTGTGAAGGGCAAGGAAGCTTCCTTCCGTAAATGGAAGTCTTGCCCTAACGAGGAGAATAAAAAGGAACATAAACTGTGGCAAAAGAAATGTAAGAAGGTGATATGGGAGGCCAAGAGAGACTATGAGGAACGCATGGCCAGCAACATTAAGGGGAATAATAAAAGCTTCTTCAAATATGTTAGAAGCAGGAAACCAGCCAGAGAAATGGTTGGCCCTCTGGATGGTGAGGGAGGGAAAGGGGAGATAAAAGGAGACTTAGAGATGGCAGAGAAATTAAATGAGTTCTTTGCATCTGTCTTCACGGCAGAAGACCTCGGGCAGATACCGCTGCCCGAACGGCCCCTCCTGACCGAGGAGTTGAGTCAGATAGAGGTTAAAAGAGAAGAAGTTTCAGACCTCATTGATAAATTAAAGATCAATAAGTCACCGGGCCCTGATGGCATCCACCCAAGGGTTATTAAGGAATTGAAGAATGAAGTTGCAGATCTCTTAACTAAGGTACGCAACTTGTCCCTCAAAACAGCCACAGTGCCAGAAGATTGGAGGATAGCAAATGTCACGCCTATTTTTAAAAAGGGAAAGAGGGGGGACCCGGGAAACTATAGGCCGGTCAGCCTAACATCCATACCGGGTAAGATGGTGGAATGCCTCATCAAAGATAGGATCTCAAAACACATAGACGAACAGGCCTTGCTGAGGGAGAGTCAGCATGGCTTCTGTAAGGGTAAGTCTTGCCTCACGAACCTTATAGAATTCTTTGAAAAGGTCAACAGGCATGTGGATGCGGGAGAACCCGTGGACATTATATATCTGGACTTTCAGAAGGCTTTTGACACGGTCCCTCACCAAAGGCTACTGAAAAAAACTCCACAATCAGGGAATTAGAGGACAGGTCCTCACATGGATTGAGAACTGGTTGGAGGCCAGGAAGCAGAGAGTGGGTGTCAATGGGCAATTTTCACAATGGAGAGAGGGGAAAAGCGGTGTGCCCCAAGGATCTGTCCTGGGACCGGTGCTTTTCAACCTCTTCATAAATGACCTGGAGACAGGGTTGAGCAGTGAAGTGGCTAAGTTTGCAGATGACACCAAACTTTTCCGAGTGGTAAAGACCAGAAGTGATTGTGAGGAGCTCCAGAAGGATCTCTCCAGACTGGCAGAATGGGCAGCAAAATGGCAGATGCGCTTCAATGTCAGTAAGTGTAAAGTCATGCACATTGGGGCAAAAAATCAAAACTTTAGATATAGGCTGATGGGTTCTGAGCTGTCTGTGACAGATCAGGAGAGAGATCTTGGGGTGGTGGTGGACAGGTCGATGAAAGTGTCGACCCAATGTGCGGCGGCAGTGAAGAAGTCCAATTCTATGCTTGGGATCATTAGGAAGGGTATTGAGAACAAAACAGCTAGTATTATAATGCTGTTGTACAAATCGATGGTAAGGCCACACCTGGAGTATTGTGTCCAGTTCTGGTCGCCGCATCTCAAAAAAGACATAGTGGAAATGGAAAAGGTGCAAAAGAGAGCGACTAAGATGATTACGGGGCTGGGGCACCTTCCTTATGAGGAAAGGCTGCGGCGTTTGGGCCTCTTCAGCCTAGAAAAGAGACGCTTGAGGGGGGACATGATTGAGACATACAAAATTATGCAGGGAATGGACAGAGTGGATAGGGATATGCTCTTTACACTCTCACATAATACCAGAACCAGGGGACATCCACTAAAATTGAGTGTTGGGCGGGTTAGGACAGACAAAAGAAAATATTTCTTTACTCAGCGTGTGGTCGGTCTGTGGAACTCCTTGCCACAGGATGTGGTGCTGGCGTCTAGCCTAGACGCCTTCAAAGGGGGATTGGACAAGTTTCTGGAGGAAAAATCCATTATGGGGTACAAGCCATGATGTGTATGCGCAACCTCCTGATTTTAGAAATGGGTTATGTCAGAATGCCAGATGCAAGGGAGGGCACCAGGATGAGGTCTCTTGTTATCTGGTGTGCTCCCTGGGGCATTTGGTGGGCCGCTGTGAGATCCAGGAAGCTGGACTAGATGGGCCTATGGCCTGATCCAGAGGGGCTGTTCTTTTGTTTTTATGTTCTTAAATCACACAGAGTCAAAACAAACAACTGATCACATGGGAGAAATGGCAAACAGAACGGAGTAGCAGTTGAAGGGACGGATGGATTTTCCATGCAAATCTATTGTTCAGGGAACAAGAAAATGGATTTCAAACTGAATTACTGCTGTGGGTTTTTCTCAAGCCTAGTTTATTTACTTGAGGATCCGCTGAATCTTGTTTTATTCAAATATGCATATATCAATGTATGTGTAATACACCCCAACAAAAATTAACTATATGATTTGCTTATAGTTTTCCCTGTAAAATTTGAAATCGTCTCTGTCTAAGACATAAAAGGAGAGTTTAAAGAGATGAGCCCCATTATTTCAATTTAACCAACAGGGTACAGACGTGCTTGGAAATCAAACTTCTAATACCATCAGGGAGATGTTTTGCATTGTGGGATGGAAATTATTTTCACACTTTCAATCCTTCCCTTTTCCTTGATATTGAAGATGCACTCCAGAGGATCAGATAATTCTGATTATTTTACTCTTCACTACACTCAGAGGTCTCCAAAGACGACACTTATTACTTCAAATGTGAGACACTGCTGCGTGGATGAAACAAGTTTGCAAGTAATAAGAGCAAATTTTCCATGGCGGTGCAATGCTTCTCTGAAATATCCTCCACACAGTTTGGTTCCTTTCCCCCCAAAAAAATACATATAGTAGACCCTAAGAGAAAGGCCAATATACGATGAATTTGTCAGTAAATCAATTGGCAATTCTTTTCCTTTCTAAAGGAAATGAAACTCTAGGAAAATATGCAACGAACTGCCACAGAATATAAACACAGAGTGAGGCAGACAGGGTATTGTCATGAGTGCGGCTGTCTTGGTTATTGAGAGCGGGCCTGCTGCTATAACCACTGGGCTCCTGATGGTAAAAAAAAAAAAAAAAAGAGTTTAATCAAAAAGTCCTTAACGGCTGGACTTTTCTGCTCATCATTTGGAGTGCTGGGAAAGTAACAAGGAATTGGTTTAGCCAGCAGTTATCAATCATTTAACCACTGCAACCCACCTCGTCCTGCTCAGTGGATCATGACTCAGTGATCAATGTTGCACTACAAAGCATTTCTAGGAGCCCCAGAAATCCCAGAGGCTGCTTCTGAGTTGCGCTGGGCCTGTGACTCATTCTATTGGCTACCGTTGACCCCAGAATGCCTCACAGAAGCTACCGGAAATCACAGAAGCAAACTGGAAATGGTTTCTAGTCATTTCTGGTTGCTTCTGCAAGGCATTCTGGGACTTGCGGAGTGGGTCACAAGCCCAGAACACCCCAGAAGTTGCATTCAGGGGATCCCAGAAATGTTTTGCAGCACAACCTTCAGTTTGAGACCCACTGCATATTGAGTTGTGACCCACCAGTGGGTCGCAACCCTAGATTTGGGATACATTGGTTTTAGCAGCATCAGCTAATTGGGGCGGGGGGTGGTGGACTCCAGTCAGTCTGGTTTTTTTTTTGTTTTGTTTTTTTACCCTCTAGACCAGGGGTGCCCAAACCCCGGCCCTGGGGCCACTTGCGGCCCTCGAGGCCTCTCAATGCGGCCCTCAGGGAACCCCCAGTCTCCAATGAGCCTCTGGCCCTCCGGATATTTGTTGGAGCCCGCACTGGCCCGATGCAACTGCTCTCAGTGTGAGGGCGACTGTTTGACCTCTCACGTGAGCTGTGGGATGAGGGCTCTCTCCACTGCTTGCTTTTTCATGTCTGTAATGCAGTAGCGGAGGCAAAGAAAAGGCCAGCCTGAGCTATTGCAAGAACTTCATTCATTCATATAAGTTCATCTTTAATATATTCACTTATGTAAATTTATTCAAATTTTAAATGTAAATTAATTCTTTTTATCCCCGGCCCCCGACATAGTGTCAGAGAGCTGATGTGGCCCTTCTGCCAAAAACTTTGGACACCCCTGCTCTAGACAGTTACCAGAGAGTTTGTGTACTCACAAAAGTCACTTAAAAAAAAAATAGTCAGCAATGCCATTTTCACTTGGTGTGCTTGCCTGTTGATGTTTGAGGTCATGTGGACCCAATGTAGAATCAACCCAAATCAAATAAGATAATTTGAGCTTCATTTTGGATTAGATGTGAATTATCTCCTTTGAGTGAGTTTTGTTTGTCTTTCCTAGTACCTGAGGTCTCAGCTGCCACCAGCCATCCCTGATGATGTTCCACTTCCTAAATTTACCCACCAAGAGAGTTGGCAGTAGGGACTTCTGTCTTAAGGCCAGGATGTGTTGGAGCATCCTTTGCCATCAGAAAGCATTGGACATGTAGCTGCCAGTGCTTCCTATCTCAGTCCACTGGTGGATGCTTTGTGCATGTGTCTATTATTCCCAGAAAAAACGGGAAATATATCTCCTAGGGCTTCCCAGCTCCAGGGATTTGCCTTCCCATGTTTAAGAGGTGCTGGCTTTGCTGCTGTACAGTTAGGAGTTCAATACCAAAGTAGGGATGAAAAGTGAGAGTGATGTACAAACATAATTATCTCTAATTTGATGGACAGCCCAGACTTATTGGGCTGTCCTGCTGGTGGAGCTAGTGTTCAACTAGTGCAGACTGCCTTACAGCAGCTGAAAAGTTCAATCCAGCAGCACGTGGAGGAATGTGCTGCTGCAGCACCAGTGAGAAAGCTGGAACCTTCCCATGCATGCCAACAGATCCCCCAGGACCCACTGATGGAGGTAAATTGGAGGGAGGAGGAGGGACAGGGTGGGGTGGAATGTGTCAGTGGGAGGACAGAGCAAAGCAGTGAAGGGGTAAAAGAAGGCAGAACAGGGAGGCAATGGGAGAAATGGGTGGATTGGGCTTGGGAAGGGGGTGAGTTCAGAGGTAGTGGCAACTGCTGAATTTTAACCCCCTTCTTGGGCTTGATCCCACAGTGCGAGTCCACATAGACTTGCACCAGCAATTTTGCTGGTGTAGGTCGAAGTACACCCCCTGCCCCAAGCTGTGGAGGCTTACCTTTGGGTAATGGGCAGGAGGTCTGGCCTAGAGGGTAGAGCCTCTGTTAACCCAGAGGTAACATCTGAAGGTTGCCAGTTTGAGGCCACTGGAAGCTCCGTGAATGGTGGGACCTTGAAGCAGCTGACAAGCTGAGCTATTCCACCTGCTCTTTGGTGTGAGCGAAGAAGTGTCTTGGCTGCCCTGCAAGTGAGAGATGAAGGAGCTGCTTCAGCCAGCGTGGGAGGCAACTGGGGGCCAGAAGTGAGACCAGGCCATGAAAGATCCATCTGAAATGTTGGGCGGTTCTTGAAAGAGAGAACCTTTCTGTTATTGTAAAAATCCCCTCAAGGGTTTAGAGATAGCCTGCCTATGCGAACCGCCTGGAATAAAGTCAGAGGAGTAATCCGATGACCAGAAAGGGGGTATATCATTATCATTATCATTATTAATGGAACAAATGTTCCCCTGCCCAGAAGAGACCTCTGCCACTGCCCCCACCCCATGATGCAGTGGTAGCCATTTTGGCACCTCTGCATCAGTGCGCGGGGTGGAGGGGAGAAGAATAGGATTGGGCCCTTAATTTCTGAAAAGGACAAGGGCTACAGGATTTAATTAAAAATAGCCATAGTTGAAAGATAATAGGAAAACAAGCAACATGGATATGGATTAAAGTCCATCAAATTGATATTTAGTGGCTTATCATATGCCGGTAAAAGAATTCCCAGTTTATTTCATGGTTGTCAGAATGAGGACATAACTAGCGCAATCTGTATGAACCGACCGCTGTTCAACACCTACATGCTTTCATACACTGTTTTAAATGGAGTCACTAGAAATTAAATGAAATTGACTTGGCCTCCAACCACAGCCATAACTGTAGAGGATATCTACAGTATCCATTGTTTATATACACAGATTACTTTCTTAAACCATTTTTGACTGGCACAAAGGTGTATACATTTGGTCCTGTTTGTGTATATGCAACATTGGGCAGAAATGGCTTTAAAAAATCCTGGTATGTGAGCAATGGGAATACATGCAGAAAGTTATGTGTCTGCATGAAAATGGATTTCCTTAGAACTTTCTCATTTTTGGAGAATTGGGGAATTTGAAGATATTCACTCTAACACTGAGCGATGACTCGCACGTGTGAATCAGTTATAATTTATTCATTTTATTTTATTTATTTAAGAAATTTATATCCCACCTTTCTCATGCCAAAGCAAATGCCCAAGGCAGCTTACAAAGCTTTAAAATAAAGTACAAAGTATCACAACAGGTAAAAAGAAAAACATCAAACAAGGCATTAAAACATTAATTTTAACATTACATATTGACACATAAACCAGGACAGAGCAAAATCAATAAATATCATTGGGCCAATGGGGAACAAATTAGTCCAGGGAAGCAATCTTGGGTAGCAGAATCCACCAGTTTTGAACTCTCACCCCTCTCACCTGGGACAGAGGTGGCACTTGTAGAAGAGCCCCTTCAGATGACCTAAGAGAGAGCTGGAATGTATGGAAGGAGGTGGTCTTTCTCATAGCCTGGACTCAGATCATGCAGGGCCTTAAAAGTTAGAACTGGCACCTTGAATTGGAACCAGAAGTCATCTCTGGACATTCCACTGCTATCACCTGATCACTATCACCTAATTACACACCACACTTTTCAATAGAGAGGGTGTATGTGTTTGGCTGATCAAGGAAGTCATCAGCTTGTGATTTACAGTTTGCACAAGTCCATCAACCCTTAACGGCTTGCAGCTGAATGTTTGAACTGCCTTCATTAAACATATTGTCTTCTGTCTGTGCTGCCTGATGGCTTTTTCACATCTGTAAATCAAAAATGGATACTGCAGTCAATGCCATATGTGAACCAGCCCAAAGAGAACTAAACAAATAAGACAGGAACAAACTCCAAATTCGATCCTTTCTAAAAGCAGAGGCTTCACTTGTGTTTCATGTCACCTGGTGCAAAAGCTCATTGCATCACCCCCATAATGGACCTATACCAGACCATACTGAATAAATTACAATATCATATGCACAGCCTAAATGCAGTGACATCACTACGGTTGGTGTCAACCCCCATTTACTTTATTTATTTTAATAGATAACAGTGCAGGTCACCCAGCAAATCAGTAACCAAGATAAAACCTGTGGCCAACTTGATGACACTCACGCAACTGAATAAGAGTTCTAATATTAGCTCTGATACATGGAAAAGACAGCTGACTCACACAACACCTTACTGGTTCCCTGCTGTGTCATAACTATACCTTATTGGCTCTCGGAACAATCAGATTCATTGGTCAGTTTTGTGTTGAGAAAATCTACTTTTGGTTACATTAGGCAGTTATGTGTTCCTTTTCTGGTTATTTGGCCATAACTTTTGATGGAATACAGATCTTTCAATACAGTTTGCTTCATTGCATGCTTCATTACACATCTAATGATATATGATGGCATTATTAAAAAATACCAGGATTTCATAATTTTGTCCAGTAGTGGTGTCACCTCACCTCTGTGTGTGTCACCCATGCAGTCTGTACCCCCTAGCAGTGCCACTGCTAAAATAACATAGTATTATCTACTGTCTTTATTTTCCAGATTTTATAATACTTGAGATATATCAATCATAAGAACTTAGAAACCGTCACAAAAAATTATGTAATTTTACAAGCTATATCATTTGCACAGGGAAAACCTACCGAAAACAGTATTATATTTTTCACATAAAACTTCATTTCTCATAAATGCTTCCCCCTCTGAAACTAGTTATTAGCAGATGGAATTATTTTTGGTGTCTACGATTTAAAATCAAAGTTAAAAAAAATGCTTAGAATAAAAATGAGTATTTAAAAATCAATTGAAGTTAATTTCCCCAGAGAAAATATTGCAATAATTGTGAAATGAAGTTGTGATAAACTAAAATAAATATTGTACTCTCTAGACTTTAATCCCAAACCACAGTTTAATTAAGCATCAAAATGTTATGCAAGAAGTAGTGGTATAGGGCCTATACTTTCCTGCCTGTTGCCTTCAATTCAATTAAATTAATGGCAATAGAAAAAAATATGCATGCGACTGTTATGGGTCACTTAGCTACCAATTATGCTTTTTAAAATTGCCTGAAATAATTATAACAATAAAGTCATCTGAAGGTGTATAGTTACAGAATTGTTGCATTACAGTGTACCCAAAAGATCAATGGACTTTGCCTTCATGACATGAAACACAATTTTAATCTGTAGGAAGGAAGGCAGGAGCCTGTGTAACAGCTAATTACATGCTGTGTAAGAGGATCCGGAGAATTTACCAGGGCATAGAGCCTAATGGTTAGCATCTAGCATGCAACCCACTGCTCTTTGCTCAAGTTGCTTTACTATAAGCAGGCAGGAAGATCAGTAAAAAATAAATAAAAGACAAGTGAAATAAAATAATAAAATAAATGAAATAAAAATTAAAGGGCACAATCCAAACCTTGAGTTTAACTGGCCCAATTCCCTTGGGCTGGCCTGGGAGGGTCACAAACCCTCATAAAGCACGTTTGTGCCTCCTCGGAAGGAAGCCAGGCCGGCGCTCCCAGAAGCGCCAGCCTGCGGAGGCCGATGGAGGCCCTCACGCTGGCTTCCTCCTGGCTCCTTGCGTCTGCTCAGATGAGCCTGGGCGGGGGAAGGGAGGGCGATGGGTGGCCCCAGGGTGGGCACGTGGGGAGCCAGAAGCGGGGCTGGGATCTTCCCCGGGGAGAATGGAGTGGCTTCAAGCTGCTCTGCTATCCTCAGACTTGAGCCACCTCAGGAGTAGGTGGCTTTTAGAAAGTATTTCTAAAATAATCACCTCAGGATTTTAGAAAGTAAAAATCAGATTTTATTTCAGAGGTTAGTTTAGTGGTAAGAAGAGTGTATAAGCAAAAATTTGAAGCCTTTTTAGGATTGGATGGATATGGGAAATGATATGGAAAATGATATATAATAGGTTATAAGAGATATTGAAGTGTGTAATACCATTGTATTGGAAGGTATTCCTTTTAGATATGGTATTAGCTATTATGAATTAGATAAGAGTGTATAAGTAAAAATTTGAAGCCTTTTTATGATGAGATAGATAAGGTTAGAGGATAAATATTGATTGTTTAATTAAATTATTAACCAGTAGATTAAACAATATGATCATTTTTGTATTGAGGAATAATTTTGTTTGGATTAATGTCTGTTGTAATCGATGGCCATCACCTTGTGTGTAACCTATGTAGTCCTAACCCTAAGTCTATCCAATTTTCCTTACCTGTATCTGTAATAAATAAATAAAACATTAAAAAAAAAGAACTTAGTGACTCTCAAACTCTCCCAGATTCTGTCCTAATTAATATTTTGGCTATTGTAGGTGTTTTTACAATCCGTCCACACTGGGGTTTCATTTATGAGGTGCCCTAACAAGCAGGTATCCTAGCTCAAGGTGTTTCCACATAGAGATCTTTCTTATTCCTTCCTCAACATTGAAATATTTTAGACACCTCACTGTGGGAAGGATCAATTACTCTCCGGTGCCACAATATGGCTGTGAAAAAGAGTCTTGAAAGTCCCATACCTCTAACAAACAGTCTGGAGATAATGAATTTTCCACCATTTCTTCTTTCCTGTCTGCCCAGGGTGATGTGGTTTAGTTCAAAGTGGTTCTAACAGCACACACACATAGGTGGCTCGGTGGGAATAGCTGAAGTACTATAACCATGGATGATTTTAAATGCTCATTCAGAATAGCTGGAATGTTGTAAGCAGCTACTGGAAAAATATACATGCTCATTATTGCAAGCACAGCCTCAGAGAATGAATGGATCCTTGAAGAGCAGGCAGAACTTATGGGGGTCAAGATTCTGAAGCAACCTACCTAACTGCACGACATCCATGTGCCTCAGAAGATTTCACTGATTTTTCTGAAAGGCATTTCTGTTTGTTTGTTTTTTTAACCAGAAGTGCCTTTTAGAAGCCTCCGGGAGGAGTTCTGAGGTGGAGGGAGGCCACATGCAACCTCCCCATGCCTCAGTAGATCTGGATGCAATTGAAAGGCAATTCTGGTCATTTCCAGGAGGTCATCTGAGGCTTCAAGTGCAGACTCGGGATCTGCTTTGAGTCAAAGCCACGGAGGCTGAACTCATAGCTAAGGAGGGCCCACTGTATTTGTTTTATTGACTCATAGAGACTCAAATTACGTGTGTCTTTTGAACCTGGAACTGACTCCTGACTTTTGTCTTTTCTCGAAAACAAGTTTTAACTCTTGGATTTGTTTTCTTAACTCGAGTCGTTTGGCCCACTGCCGCTGTGTGTCTCTGTGTGCTTGCTTACTTTTTTTTCACTGTGACTAGAAAGAACTTATGGGCAATCCATAAGCTGTATTCAAAGTGGTGCGAGCAACAAACTTGGTGAGAAGAGGATGGGTTGTTTCCAGGAGATAGGGACTGGGGAGAGGGGAGAAGGGAGGCTGCACAAGGATGGGAGGAAGGAAGGCATGGGAAGCCAAGACATAAGGTGGTTGAAGTGAAGGACTTCAGCACATCGCTGATGGCAGATGGAATGGTAACATCAGGGCAGTGTAAATGAGAAAATTGACATGCACATACTCCACCAACACCTCTGTGTTTTCTGTAGAGCCATGAACATAAGAACATAAGAGCAGCCCCACTGGATCAGGCCATAGGCCCATCTACTTCAGCTTCCTGTATCTCACAGTGGTCCACCAAATGCCCCAGGGAGCACACCAGATAACAAGAGACCTGCATCCTGCTGCCCTCATGGCTGCTTTGCAGCTTGACTCACTTTTTGAAAAGACTTGGACTTGAGTCAAACTGCTCTAAAAACACCTATGGATGAGACTCAATGGTCCTCATTATGACTTGCTTGCAAGTCAAGTCAAGGAGGGGCAGAGACTTGGGACTCAACTTGAGACTCAGGAATCCCTGGTGCATATCTCTGGTGCTTTGTGTGCCCTTTTTGGGACAGAAAGGTGGAATACAACTTTCAAAAATAGGTAAGTAAATCTTCAGTGCCTCTTTCTCTTCCCCCCCCCCCCAACTATGTACTAAATGTATTGGATGAACAAATCTTAGGCGATTGGTAGCAACTGTTGTCATTTAAACGTGATGGAGAATTACTGTTTCCCAGAAATGCAGCTCTGTTTTTTTTTCCTTCTGTGGCTAGGATGCTGCTTTGTTTGGGAAAAGTACAAATAACTTATTTGCATACGGAATATTACTTTGCTTTGGGAGATTAAAGCAATTTAATTTGCACCCCTCTAGAAACTAGTACATCAGCACACTTAGTCATCTGTAACATCTGTGAACATTATCTCTCTGTAAACTGTACCGCGCCGTCATTAATTTGTGTCTGTTTGTGTGAAGACTGAAAGGATGCGTTCTAGAAAGGTGTGCTGTTGAGACATTATTCATGGCAGAGAGTTTAATGGGATGATACCTACTCATAAAAATATTTACAAGGAAAACTTGATTCCAGTGCAAATGGGAAGTTTACGAAGGGTATGCATAAGCTTTTAAGGCACAATCCTAAACAACTTTCCAGTACCTTTCGAGGTAAGGGCAATGCAACTCTGAAGTAAGGGAACAAACATTGCCTTACCTTGAGGAGGCCTTCATGACTAACCCCCAACTGCAGGATGTAACATGTGCCCCACTGGCACAGCTATGCCAGTGCTGAAAAGTAGGTTAGGATTGCACCCTAAATTTCATGGATGTTTCAGCCTGGCACTACATAGAGTGGACATGCAGTTTCTAGGAGGCAATGCCAAATATTTGCTATACATATGTATATTATCATCCAGCTTCATGTCATATTCCCCATTCAAAAGACCAGGGAGAAGCATATAGAGGAAGAGTTGCTATACAGTCAGTTCTCATTATCTGCTAGTGTTAGGTTCCTGGAAACCTAATGGATACCAAATTAGTGAATACTGAATCATTGAGCCTACGGGAAAATGGGCTTAGGTCCCAGGGGACCCTCTTCAGCATACACCCTATGAACTATATGAACCTGAATCTCAACTTGAAGTCTATAGGGCTGGGTGAAAACGAGGCCTCAGATTTCAGCAGTGGGAGGGGGTTGCTTCACACGTCCTTCTCCTTCACCTGTCTCTTGGCTCCTTCCCTGGGCTTGCCCCAGCCCCTGACCAGAGACCTGCCAGGTTACCTTCCAGAGACCTGCCATTATTGGCCTCTCATCTTCAGGGTTGTGAAGGTTCAGCTGGAGTCCCCAGGGTGGTGCCCAAGATGGTGGGGCAAGTCTGGAAGCAGACACAAATGTGTCTGACAGTTCTCCACAGGTCAAACCCAATACCTGTTTGATGCAGAAAATTGACCCAATCCAGACAACTTTCTAAAAAATGAGGAGCATAATTGGCTAGATGTGATTACTGCAGCCCCCTCCCCCATTGGCCATATACTATATAGGCATATCTTCCTCTCGCCCCACATGGGGCTGGCCCTACCTTCTGCACCTGAGGAGGTCATTGTCTCTTTTCCTCCTGCAACCTCTCTTACCCCTGCCTGTGGGCTCTGCGCCAAGTTCCACTGTCCGTCCATCCATCCTCATGTGTGCACTGTCACAGTATTAGTGGACAATGAGAACAGAGTCACAGGTAGGTGGCAATCCCACCCCCCGCAGATGAGCAAATTCACAGATTGCTGGGGTGCCATGTGCACACCTGCTACAGTCAGTTCTTTTCATATGTGAGTTCACTATCTGTGAATTTGCTCATCTGCGAGGGGTGGAATTATTATTATTATTATTATTATTATTATTATTATTATTATTATTATTATTAACAATTGGTGGAATTACCACCTACCTGTGGCTCTGTTCTCGTTGTCCACTAATACTGTGCTGGTGCATGCAGATTTATTTTTTTTCATATTTCTATACCACCCTTCCTCAAAGGAATTCAGGGTGATGCACATAGTCTCTCTTCTCCTTTTGTCACAACAACCCTGTGAGGTAGATGAAGCTAAGAGAGAGTGACTGGCCCAAGGTCACCCAGGAAGCTTTACGGCTGAATGGGGATTTGAACCTAGATCTTCCAGTTCTAAGTCCAACTCCCGAACCACTACAATCCCTTGGCTCCCAGTGTCTTCCATCCATCCATTTTGTTTCTCCCATTCTCCAATATATAGTGAGGGCAGTTGGAAGAGGCAATGGCAGACCTCAAGATAAGAGAAAGGAGGAGTGAGGGGTTCTGTTCTGCCCTGTTCTCCCTCACTCTCCTTGTCTAGTTGCTTCTCTGAGCAGCCAAGCAGATAAGGGGGAGAAGGAGGAGGTGGGAGTAGCCATGGCACTGTTGGGGTGCATTGGCACATTAGCATAGTCAGGGTTTAGTTTTTAAAGGGGGGGTATGTACTAGCAGGGATGTGTGGCTATGCCTCAATTCAGGCAGCAGATCAACGGCCCTTACATTCCAATCATTTTACTCATGCATATATTTCTTGGACATCAACTATGGTCCAAAGAGTGTGTTACACTTTGATCTGGGTTGCTTGAATCAAATCCTTGTTCAGTGGGTATATCGCTCTCTCTGAGACTCAGTTCCCCACAGTGGAATACAAATATTAACTACCAGTGTCACAGAATTGATGTGAGTATACATGAAAGAAGTAATTTAAAACACTTTGCATATGAGAAATCAGTGGGGACAATCCAGCCAAACATTAAACACTTAAGTGGCATGTTTGGTCTAGTGGACTTTTCATTTCAATGACAGTTAAGCACAGAGTTTTGTATTACTGGAATGAAACAGTCTCCCTTGTTTATGCTGGATTCTGTGCCAAATTTGTGGAGTTCTTTCCTAGATTTTCTGAAGAGTCCCTGGTTTATTTTTTTGACTTTTTTTTTTTTTTTGGTTAAGTCTTCCGGTCTGCTGAGATTTCTTGATCACTTTCACGGTCCATGCAGACCTCAACCAATCACCGCATGTCGCTTAATGGTTTTAATGGGAATTAATTTTCTCCCTCTAATTAAAGAAAGATGCAGATCTAAAATTTAAGAAAATAGGAGAAGCTGAATTCCCTTACCAAGCTCATAATTTCCTTTTTTGTTCTTGTACACTACAGGGTTGTTGACAGTACCCAGGAGCTTAACCACAGATGCACATTAATTACCCGTTCTCTAATTACTAGGGTACCAATATAACTGTTCAACCTTTCATTAAGCTTTCTTCTCAACTTCTCCAAAGCCCCAGAGACATATGCAAGAAGCATGCAAGTCAGCAACATTAATTGAACCTTATTAACTCACAGAATGAATAAAAAAGCTTAGCTATTGATTAAAAAAAAAGTCCTCTTTCATTTAGTGGTCTGTTCAAGCCACTGTACACAGTTGAACATTTTCCTTCTGTGCCTGCATTCCAGTTGGCTATCAGGCAATGCAGCTGCTCACACACATTGGCTTCATCTGAAATCTAGGACATAAAATACAGTAGCTAGGCCAGTTTCTTATTTATTGAGTCATGTGCAGGGTAGTTAAATGCCCAGCAAAAAGAAGAAAACCAAAGAAATTAAATGCAGCTTGTGATTCCTCTTGAATGGTTTTGTAAATTCTGTGAGGTTGAATTTTTGTTACAATTTTGGGAGAAACAACGATGTTCACACACACAAAAAAAATACCTTTTGTACCTAGTAGTAGACTTTTCTTCTCACTTGCTATTGGTTGCCATTTTTACTTGAAAGAGCGTCTTTATTGTGTGAACCCATCAAATCAGGGTTCATGATGGATATGTGATGGCATCACTGCATCCCATGATTCAATGTACTCAGTGGCGTAGCTAGCAGGGGGCGGGGGGCTGTCCTTCTGGAGCATTTGTTGAGCTCCACTTTCATCAGATGGGGACCATGCAGCTAGCCTTGCATTCCCCTTTGCCTGACTTGACCAGGAGCCAAGGCACATTTGCTTACTTGCGAGTAAATGCAACCGTGTGGCTTACTTTCGTTTTCCATAGGAATAATACCATCATGTTATATACCATTTGATGCAGAATATCATCCATTGCTTATGGTGAAATATTCACTTCATTTATTTTTCTGGCCATTATTATTATTTATTCCGTGTCATGACTATTACTATCTCTGTCTCACTTGCCTCACTGGGTTGTTGTGAGGACAAAATAATGGGAGGAACCATGTACGTCACCCTGAGCTGCTTAGAGGAAGGGTGGCATAAAAATATGAATTAATTAATAAATCAATATAATAAATAATAAATAAATAATAATTATTAATCAATCAATCAATTAATTATGTCATATGGGGTGACAAAAATTTATGGACCCTGGGTGTCAAATGACCTAGCTATGCCTCTGCATGTCCTGATGTCACTGAAGTTTCCTCTAAATGGGAGGAAGGTTTGATGGTGAGTGGATCTGACCAGGAAAAACACGTCCACATTTCAGGTTAGCTCTAATTTGGATAGTGAGTTTTTAAACCTCCAAACTCTCTCTCTCTCTCTCTCTCTCTCTCTCTCTCTCTCTCTCTCTCTCTGTCTACCACGACTTAGGGCACAATCCTATCCTAACCAGGTCTACTCAGAAGTAAGTCCTATTTTGTTCAATGGGACTTACTCTCAGGAAAGTGTGGTTAGGACTGCAGCCTGTATGATACTTTTGGTAGCAAAACTTGGTTTCTGAGCCAAGTTAATCTTTCGCTAGCTAGTATGTCCCAACCGAGGACTAAAAAGTCTTGTGAATCAATCGGTATCTATTTCTTAAAGTTCTTTTCTGCCTAACAATACCTACTATGTCACTCTCTATGTCAAAGAGTGTCACAACCTATGTCAAGAAAAAACACTGGAAGGTTACATGATTCTAATTGAATTCTGATGGATTTTGCCGTCACTGTAATTTCCCTTCAGTCCACTGGATAGTGAAACTAGTAGAGATAAAATATTTCTTTTCTTCCCTTTCCTTCTTCTGATGTGTGTTCTTGAGGAAAGGAAGTTGAGCTCACAGCTACAGCTGTGTGTTAAGCTACTGAACAGGGACCCATTTCAGATTTACAGGAGAGATAAAGATATGGGGTAGAAACTTGATTTATGGCCCAATCCTCCTGGAGACTAGCGCTGACAGAATGTGTGTTTCATTGGTGCAGGCTGCTGCAGGGCGGCCATAAAGTGCTTTGTGGCAGCACAAGTTGCTGGTGCACTGATGGGAAGGCTTGTGCATGCTAGCAGATGTTGGGAGGCCTGTCAGAGCAGGTAAACCCAGTTTGGGGGGGGGACAGTGTAGGGGAGGGCAGAGAGGTGGTGGACATGGCAGGGATGGGCAGAATGGGGAGGAAATGAGGCAGGAAATGGGTGGATCAGGCCTGGGACTATAATGGGAGTTGCTTCTTAGTAGGCATGTATAGGATTGAGCTGTGAGTTATGGACATGGATGCTTTTCTGCAGATCTCATTGTGGAGCTTTTGTGCAAGTGCTGGGCCAGCAAAAGCCAGCTATTTTGACTTCTTTATGTTCCGACATCTGGACACACCAACCAGGATGTAACTGGAGGTCTTAATATAGCTTATTTTTTTTTTTTGGGGGGGGGGGAAAGGATGTTGGATTTATTCTAGTACAGATGGGGTAAATTTGACTCTATCATTCTATCTTTCTCTCCATTTTATATTATTTGTGTCAATGACCTCCTTTTATAGGTAGCCATTTATCAACTTCTTCCTTTTCACCACAAAGAGGTCAGTGCTGGTTTGTTTGGTTTTTTTTAACAACAGGAGTGTTTAAGACGGATGGCAACTTCAACATATAGTAGAGGTGAAACAATAGGGTTTTGTGACCATTTTATGGGAACAGTATAAGTAAGTAAGTAAGGGCGCAATCCTAACCCCTTATGTCAGCGCTTTCCAGCACTGACATAAGGGCAATGCAGCTCTGAGGTAAGGGAACAAACATTCCCTTACTTTGAGGAGGCCTCCGTGAGTGACACCCAACTGTAGGATGAACCACATGTCCCATTGACACCGCTATGCCAGTGCTGGAAAGCACTGACATAAGGGGTTAGGATTGTGGCCTTAGTAAGTAAGTAAGGGGCAGCCCAATCCTGAGCTGCCCAGGGTGTGCGGCTGCAGCGGCACCGAAAACGGCTGCTGCCGCATCCTGTGTGCCTCAGCTTGCCACGGGCGGCACCTCGGGAGAAGGGGACAAAAGTCCCCTTCTCCCAGGTAAGGGAAGCAGCCCCGCAATGGGGCTACTCACTTTACCGCTGACCAAAAGGTCAGCGGTAAAGTAAAGGTGTTCGTGTAGGGCGCTGAGCCCTGCACGAATGGACAAGATCCAGTGGAGCAGAGCTCCACTGGCCCCGCCTCCTGCTTCCCCACTCCCTCCCCCAGCACACCTCCTGCCCTCCCTTCTCTCCGCCCCCACCTCCCCGTCACGCCTCCCACCTGCCCTCTCTCCTCACCCCGAGCAGCGGAGGATGGCGTCTGCCTGGCTATAGCCCAGCACCGGCCTGTGCTGGGCTAGCACGGGCGCTGGCCTGGCGGTAAGCCTCACAGACATTTCTTATGGCACGTTTGCGCCGAGCTCAGGATTGGGCTCTAAGTAAGTAAGCAAACAAATAAACAGAAGCCTGACAAATTAGAAAGGTACCCAATAGTTTGGGCCAGGATGTAGCGTCCAAAAATTTGATGAAAATTAACTGGGTGAAAGATGCAAGATGGCTGCCACTGGACCATAATTTTAACCGCATTTGTCTCAGGAGTGTGTTTTGATTTGTAGACTAATTAGAAGTATTTTGAAACAAGGAATCTGTGGTTACTGTTAGATGTCATGACACGACTTGGCTTCTAAAAGCTGAGCCAGTAAGCTGAGGTTTTAGAAAAGCTTCTAAAAGCTCCAGAAAAATGGAGTCTTTTTTCCCCACCGGTTTGCAAGACACCATGCAGATAAAATTGCTTCCATTCCTCACAATGTAAGACTCTGTTTTGACTACTTGTGCTATTGATACCACAACAACTGCTTGACTTCCATGTTCTAATCCAGTGTTCCTGAACCTGTGGATCACAACCTCAGCGGGGTCATGTAGTCTCATTTCGGGGGGGGGGTCACATCAACCTTTCAAAGCCTCTGCAAGAGAGGGCTTGGATGCAATCCAATCATGGTACTGCCTTATCGAAACTGAGTTGTTGATATAATCCTGCACAGCCTCTTCTTGCTGTCTTGGTCCACAGCTCCCAAGGCCATCCTTGCTAAGGCTGTTATTTCACAAGGGTGTTATGAAGATACAAGAGATAGGGGGGAAATGAGGTAGGGGTAGGGGGTGGGCAGCAATGGAGGTGTATCAGGTACTGGGAGGGGGATGGGATTTGCAGTGGGACCCCAGTCTCATAGTTTATTTATTGGGGGTCATCGCACAACAAAACGGGGCAGGCAGGGCAAGGAGTGGGTGGGGGCAGGGGCAGGTGTGGGTGAATCGGATCCCAGGAGGGAGATGGGATGGGTGGTGGGTCCCCAACCCTATACTTTGCTTTTTTGTTTGTTTGGGTCATGGCACGAAAAAGGTTAAAGACTACTGCTCTAATCCATCCTTCGTCAAAACAACTTTCAAGTTTTCTCCCCATATGGTCACATGGTTTTGACTCTACTATAATATTAAGCCCCTCTACCCTGGGGGCTGGGGGCTAAGAATAGGCCCTCAGTTTGGCTGTACTTGTTGTAAGAGGCGACTAAACAGCCACCGGGTAGATGGGACTCGTCAGCCTAGGAAGGCAGCTCATCTAAGAGAAGGAAACTCTGACCTCAAACCTCCACTGCCTTGTGGCTACATCCAGTTATGGAAAAGGCTTCAGGAGTCAACCTCGAGGCAAAATCAGGAGCCGGAGTCCCTTAGGCAGTTCATGGCTGAACACAGTCACGTTCTGGCAACTCCTGCGACGCCGCTGGAACCAACCGTATTGGCTTCTGCCTTTCCATTGGACCATTCCAGCGACGTGGAGAGGGGGATTTGCTGCATGGGTAACAGCCTATCCTCCATACCTTCTTTACCCAGGCTTCGCGCACTGGAGAGGATACTCCAACTTCGCCATACGGCGTCGGCACAACACGGGAAGCAGCAGTTTACCGGTTATAAGTCTTTGCTCGATTGGCATAGAGCATGACGCCAGGGGCTGCTTCCAACGGTGGGAGAGATCACTGCATCTCATTGGGCAGCTACCGCCTGCCTTAAGCTGGGCAGTCCCCAGCCAGTAAGGTGTTGCCTCGCCACGGTCCGTTAACCTCATGGGGTGCGTGGGGTTTAGGGTGAAAACCGACAAGCGGATCGACAACTCTGCACCATGCAACAGAAAACAGAAAACTACTGCCCTAAAGCTGGGCACCTGGAACGTTAGGACAATGACACCTGGCTTCTCTGATGACCTGCAAGAAATAGACGACGCACGCAAAACAGCTGTCATCGACATGGAGCTGAGCAGACTGCAGATGGACATCGTCGCCCTTCAAGAGACTAGGCTGCCAGATTCCGGATCTGTCAAGGAGAGAAATTTCTCATTTTTCTGGCAGGGAAAACCACCAAACGAAACCAGGGAACATGGCGTTGGCTTTGCGGTCAGAAATACCCTGCTGAAATCCATCATCCCACCTACTGTGGGAAGTGAAAGAATTTTGTCCCTGCAGCTCCAGTCATCAGCAGGACCTATCACTCTCATCAGTGCTTATGCACCGACTCTGTCATCTCCAGCAGAAGCCAAAGACAAATTCTATGATGACCTGGCCACCACTGTCAAGAAAATCCCTGTAAAAGAGCCATTGTTCATCCTCGGCGATTTCAATGCTAGAGTTGGTGCTGATAACAGTTCATGGCCCACTTGCTTAGGTCAGTTTGGCACTGGGAGGATGAACGAAAATGGCCAACGCCTGTTAGAGTTTTGCTGTCATCACGGTCTCTGTGTCAGCAACACATTCTTCAACACAAAGCCCCAACATAGAGTCTCTTGGAGACATCCAAGATCAAAGCACTGGCACCAGCTCGACCTGATCCTCACCAGACGCTCCAGCCTTCCCAGCATCAAGATCACACACAGTTATCATGGTGCTGCCTGCGACACTGACCACTCCCTGGTGTGCAGCAGAGTGAAACTGCAAACAAAGCGACTGTATCACACGAAAAAGGAAGGAAGACCTCGCATTGATACCAGCAAGACCCGGGATCAGAGAAAAGTGGAGGAATTTGCACAAGCGCTTGAGGAATCTCTTCCAGGCCCGGCCGACGCAAACGCATCCAACAGATGGGAACATTTCAAGAATACCGTTTACAACACCGCCTTGTCCATATTCGGCAAGAAGACCAACAAGGCGGCAGACTGGTTTGAAGCCCACTCTGAGGCGTTGACACCAGTCATTGAGGAAAAGAGGAGAGCTCAAGCAGCATACAAGGCCTGTCCCAGTGAGCGCAACCTGCAGGTCCTCCGAACTGCTCGCAGCAAAGTCCAACAGACTGCCAGGAGATGTGCTAACGACTACTGGCTCCAGCTCTGTTCCGAGATACAGATAGCAGCTGACACGGGCAACATCAAGGGGATGTATGATGGTATCAAGCAGGCCCTAGGTCCAACACAGAAGAAAATTGCCCCTCTGAAGTCTGCCACAGGCGAGGTCATCCAGGATCGGGCGCAGCAGATGGAACGCTGGGTGCAGCACTACTCTGAGCTATATTCCAGAGAATAAGTAGTCACCGAAGAAGCACTGAACAACATTGAGTGCCTGCCTGTGCTGGAAGAGCTTGACAGTGAACCAACCCTAGAAGAACTTCACGTGGCCCTGGACTCCCTTGCCTTTGGCAAGGCACCTGGAAAAGACAGCATCCCTGCTGAAGTCCTAAAATGCTGCAAAGAGATCATCGTCACTGAGCTGCATGAAATCCTCTGTCTCTGCTGGAGAGAAGGTGGAGTACCTCAAGACATGAGGGATGCAAACATCATCACGCTGTACAAGAACAAAGGTGACAGGGGTGACTGCAACAACTACCGCGGCATCTCTCTCCTTAGCGTTGTAGGAAAGCTGTTTGCCCGAGTTGTACTAAAGAGGCTCCAGGTACTTGCAGAGAGCGTCTATCCAGAATCGCAGTGTGGATTCCGAGCCAACAGGTCCACCACTGATATGGTATTATCCCTTAGACAACTGCTGGAGAAATGCAGGGAACAACGACAGCCACTCTTTATAGCCTTCATAGATCTCACAAAGGCTTTCGACCTGGTCAGCAGAGATGGCCTCTTCAAGATTCTCCCCAAGATTGGATGTCCACCCAGGCTCCTCAGCATCATCAGATCTTTCCACAAGGACATGAAGGGCACTGTTGTCTTCGATGGCTCCACATCAGACCCTTTTGACATCCGAAGCGGAGTGAAGCAGGGCTGTGTTCTTGCACCAACCTTGTATGGGATTTTCTTCGCTGTCCTGCTGAAGCAGGCCTTTGGAACTGCAACAGAAGGCATCTATCTCCGGACCAGATCAGACGGAAAGCTCTTCAACCTCTCCAGACTGAGAGCAAAATCCAAAGTCCAGCTGAAATGTCTGCGTGACTTCCTCTTTGCCGACGATGCAGCTGTCACTACCCACTCTGCCAAAGATCTCCAGCAGCTCATGGATCGTTTTAGCAAGGCCTGCCAAGATTTTGGACTGACAATCAGCCTGAAGAAAACACAGGTCATGGTTCAGGATGTGGACTCACCTCCCTGCATTACAATCTCTGAGCATGAACTGGAGGTTGTCCATGACTTTGTGTACCTTGGCTCAACGATCTCCGACACTCATTCTCTCGATACCGAGCTAAACAAGCGCATCGGTAAAGCAGCTACCACGTTTTCCAGACTCACAAAGAGAGTCTGGTCCAACAAGAAGCTGACGGAACATACCAAGATCCAGGTCTACAGAGCTTGCGTCCTGAGTACACTTCTGTACTGCAGCGAGTCATGGACTCTTCGCTCACAACAGGAGAGGAAACTGAACGCTTTCCACATGCGCTGCCTCCGACGCATCCTCGGCATCACCTGGCAGGTCAAAGTTCCAAACAACACAGTCCTGGAACGTGCTGGAATTCCTAGCATGTATTCACTGCTGAAACAGAGACGCCTGCGTTGGCTTGGTCATGTCGTGAGAATGGATGATGGCCGGATCCCAAAGGATCTCCTCTATGGAGAACTGGTGCAAGGAAAGCGCCCTACAGGTAGACCACAGCTGCGATACAAGGACATCTGCAAGAGGGATCTGAAGGCCTTAGGGATGGACCTCAACAAGTGGGAAACCCTGGCCTCTGAGCGGCCCGCTTGGAGGCAGGCTGTGCAGCATGGCCTTTCCCAGTTTGAAGAGACACTTTGCCAACAGTCTGAGGCTAAGAGGCAAAGAAGGAAGGCCCATAGCCAGGGAGACAGACCAGGGACAGACTGCACTTGCTCCCGGTGTGGAAGGGATTGTCACTCCCGGATTGGCCTTTTCAGCCACACTAGACGCTGTGCCAGAACCACCTTTCAGAGCGCGATACCATAGTCTTTCGAGACTGAAGGTTGCCAATACAATAATATTAAGAACATAGGAAGCTGCCTTATGCAACTTGGCATGGTCGACATTGATCAGAGGCAGCTCTCTAAGGCCTCAGGCAGGAATTTTTGTCTGCCGTACTGGAGAAGCCAGGGATGGAACCCAGGACCTCCTGCACACTGGGCCACTGAGCTCTGACCCTCCTGTGCATGTGAGAAGGGACCTGCATTACCCCTAATGCAACGGCTACAAATATAGCTAATAAACGCAAGCCCAGTTGTCACTTCTCTTTTCCTTTCATAATGAACCAGCGTATCAGTCCAGGCCACAAATGACAGATGCATTAATGGAACCATAAACAAATCATAGCAATTAGTGGATAATTGTCCCATTCAAACAGCTGAATTTGATAATGGTCAAATTCAGCAGTGAGTGGATAATTGTCAAATTCAATTTCTGATAGTCAAGAGTGCATAATGGGGATAGATCACTGCAGCCAGAAGCGTTGGAGTGAAGATAATTAGTGTATATTGGTGTGTGTGTGTGTCTACTTTTCTATTGGGTAGACAGTAATCAGACCTGTCCAGTCCAGATCTGTGCAGGTTAAACAGAGACAATAGAAATGAATGGCCTCATGCCATTCCCTTCTATTTTGTTAGCTCTCTCTCTCTCTCTCTTACTCTCTCTCTCTCTCTCTCTCTCTCTCTCTCTCTCTCTGTGTGTGTGTGTGTGTGTGTGTGTGTGTGTGTGTGTGTGTGTTTTCCACCAGTTTCTCTTCTAGATTTAACTCATTATGGCAGAATTTCCCAAACTTGCCTTGGACTCAGCGTCCTTCTTCCATTGAGCCCTCCCCTTGTGATCTTGTGAGGATAGCAAGATGACTTTGCAAACAAGACCGTATCTTTTAGATCTCCAGAATCCAAGCAGTAACGCGGGTGAGAAGTTTGGAAGCTTCCTTGTTCAAAGTAAAGGAATACTGATGGCACAAGGAAATGGGGAGAGCTGCCTTTAAAAGCTTCTCGACAGAAGACTCTGATGAAGACATCACTTTCCCTACCAGATGGCTGTCACCTCAGAAATGTCAAACACAATAATTAAAATCTTTATTTTGGAATGCATTTCACAGTTTGCGCCTGGTGAGAAATGTTTCACACCATCTGAACCTTAAGAGAACACTGCTGAATCTAATTTGTAGTTTTATTTTCAGTAAACTCTTTGAGATTCTTCATCCAACACAGTAGCATCCCAGAGCAAAACTGGAAACACCCTCACAAGCAGGCCTCTTTAAAGATGCATTGCCAAGTCCCATGTTCCCAGGGCAACCAAAAAACCATGTTCTTTCAGGTCAATGGTGTACCTAAGCCATCTAGCACACAAGGGAACAAAAATCAAGGCCTCCCGCATGCCCTGCCAATACTTACAGCAGTCTCAAAGTCTGAGTAGGACCTCTGCCAAACCACTGCCTTAGATGCTTTGGGAACTTCAGAGTTTGTGTTAGGCAAAACTCAGTGGCCGTGCAATGAGCCTCTCCTTTCACCATGTAGGTTGTAACGAGCAGGGGTAGGAGCAGGGAAGGCAGATCAGGCCCAGGAGTGGGCAGGATTGGTGGTAGTGGCAAGCACCAAATTCTATTCCCCTTACCAGGCCTGATCCACTGGCACAGGTGCACATGGACTTGCACCAGCTATGTAGCTTGCGTAGGTCTGAGTTGGACCCATTGTGCAGGCTGGGGCTTGCCTTGGAGCTAGGGAGCAGAGACCTCCAACCTGCCAAATTCCCCCACAGGATGCAGCACTTTCTGCACTGCCCCCCCCCCGCCTCAATGTGGGGAAATTTGCTCTGGATCAGGCCAGCCATGAGTATGGTATGAGTAAAAGAAGGCTGAAGTTTGTAGCTTAGGGTTAACCCCCCCCCCAAAAAAAAAATCCTCCATCCAGACCTTTTTCACTTTATGAATGTCTCACAAAATACCAGCAAATGGTATGATTTAACAGATATAGAATGCACATAGAAACCAGTTAAATATGGTTCTTTTCCATCGATATGGCCAACGACAAAATGAAGTGGAATCATGCCAGAGTTCCTACCTTGGGGAACGATGCATTTGCATACAGACAGCTGCAGGCAGATGGCCAGTCGGTTATTCTGGCTCAGAGAAGGCTGCCAGACTCAGTGGGGATTTTTGACTCCAAACAGATAGGACCCAGCACATGGAGTGTCAGGACATTGTGAGGCTTTAATTTAAATCTGTTAATGTGTTCTGCTGACATGAAATTTCTGAGGCTTTTCTTTCTTATCCAGCAGGCCAGGGTGAGTAACAGCAGAATGTGCACTTGGTGGTGATTCCAAAAATGGTATTTTCAAACATAGGAACCGGGCTGCCCCAATCCAGCCAGAGAGACCTGCATGCGCAGCTGACAGGATTATGAATGCTCACTTGGGGTTAATTAAATGTGATGGATGTGACCATTGACACTGGATGTCCTGAGACTGCCTTGAAACAGGATGCCTGGGTTTGATACCAAGTCTCATTCAATGGCTGCACTGGTTGCAGGTTCATTTCTAGGCCCAATTTAAGGTGCTGGTTTTGACAGTGCTCTTTATGGATTGGACCAGCATATTTAAGAGACCACCTTCTTCCAAGCAATCTGGTCCATTTTCTTCGGTCATCTGAGAGGGTCCTGTTAGTTGTATCACCACCAAGAGAGGTTTGGGGGGGAACAGAAATAGGACCTTTTCGATGGTGGCACCTGTGCTGTGGTATTCCCTCCCCTTTAAGCTGAGAACAGCTATTTCATTGCCAGCCTTCCAGCGAGACCTGAAGACTTTTTTTTTTAATTCCAGAAAGCCTGGTAGAGGGTATGATGGCTGCTTTTTAGTGATTAATGGTTTTTAACTGATGGTTTTTATTGCTGCTGCTGTTTGGCTTCTATTGTCTATTTTATAGTTTCATCTGTAATTTATAGTTTTTTTATATATATATTATCTTTTATGAATTTTTATTGTTATCAGCCGCCTTGGGGGGGGGAGAAGGGCGAGGTATAAATTGAATAAATAAATAAAATAAATAAAAATGATCTCTTATATCTTATAAGATTCTTATATCCCAGCAGCGGTGCAGATCTTTAAGTCTAAGGTTCTGGCACAATTGCTGTTTGGTACCCCTATCTGAATTTCAGCCATTTCCACTCTAGTAGAACGTGTTCAATCCAGATTTCTCTATAAGATCTTTGCGGTACCTCACTGCGTCCCTACGCAGCATTGTGCCTCGAAGCTGGTCTGCATAAAATTAAAACACTGGCCTGGCTGAGATTCTTGAGATTTTGGCTAAGGGTCGGCTTTGAGGCAAATCAAAACATCATACTCACCAGTATTCTTGCTGATGTTTCTTTTTCCCCTGGTCTAACTTTATTTCACAAAAGACTCCAACTGCTAGGTTTATCACCTGATCTGATAGGAGGATTACCCATGTCTGCGGCTTACAGTCTTATCCAGACCGACTATTCGATATAGAGAAACAGGATTTGCAAGCTGCAGCCCGTAAGTCTTGTTCGCCTCTATATTTTGGTCTTTCATGGCCCTCTGATTTGGGTTCAAGCTTTCTATCATTCATATGTTCACCTCAGATTCGTAGAGCCTTTATGCTGAGCAGGTTTAATATCTTACCTACAAATGTGCTAAGAGCAAGATTTAATAGACCACTGGAGAGTCCCCAGTCATATTCTTGAGACCTGACCTCAAAAGAGTGGTGGTTATCTTGAATGTTTTAATTTTGTTTTCTTGATGGATTGTTTTATGCCAATAAAGGTGGAATAAATAAGAATAAATAAATAAATAAATAAATAAATAAATAAATAAATAAATAATGATCTCAGTAACTGTTAAAACAACTCTGACCTGAACCTGTCTCTGGACACGGGGTGAATAATTGAAACTTAGGGCATTCAAAAATGTGGCGCACACATATGGGTGAATTGGGAAATCCCATTTTGAATTGGGTCCAGCCCTTTTTAAGATTGGCTGAATGAGAAATGGAGATAGCTCTCAACCTCATCTCCTTCTCTGTCCTCCTTACTGGTTTCCTCTTCATCTTACCTTGTGGAATGGGAGCGATTAACAGGCTTGGGGAGTAAAAGAGCAGTCCAGGGTGATTCTCCACTACCTAGCCTGCTCTCTTCCCCTCTGCCATATACTACCACTCACTCTCCCCATAGAGTAGGGTTTTTTTTTGTTGTTGTTTTTTTTTGGTGGCAAAATTTGCCCCCAAAAATTCGCAGTGAGGGAATGGTGTTCGAGAAGTTTGGAGATGAGGGCACAGAAACAGTTTAAGAAAAGCAAATAACAAGTCTGCTGCAGTGTCCTACTACAAAGTAAGTCATGAAAATGAATGCACCCCAAAAGGACTGAATGGCCAAGATGCCTTTGTATTCATAGCAGTAGCGTCATGATGAATGAAAACAGAACCCAATAGCGGCCCGATCCTATCCTTACCTTGCCAAAACTGCTGTAAAGCTCTTTGCAGCAGTGTGGTAGTGGGAATGCCAGAGCCTTCCCACTGGCACTGATGCACGGAGGAACCCCAGCCAAAGCAGGTAAGTCCAGCGCAGGGGCAGGGGGAGTGCAGGGAATGGGTGGAACAGGGAGGGGAAGGATGGCAGAATTCTTTGAAAGGGTCAACAGGCATGTGGATGCAGGAGAACCCATGGACAATATATATATGGACTTTCAGAAGGTGTTCGACACGGTCCCTCACCAAAGGCTACTGAAAAAACTCCACAGTCAGGGAATTAGAGGGCAGGTCCTCTCCTGGACTGAGACCTGGTTGAAGACCAGGAAACAGAGAGTGGGTGTCAATGGGCAATTTTCACAATGGAGAGAGATGAAAAGTGGTGTGCCCCAAGGATCTGTCCTGGGACCAGTGCTTTTCAACCACTTCATAAATGACCTGGAGACAGGGGTGAGCAGTGAGGTGGCTAAGTTTGCAGATGACACCAAACCTTTCTGAGTGGTGAAGACCGGAAATGAAGAATGAAGTTGCAGATCTTGAAGAATGAAGTTGCAGATCTGAAGAATGAAGTTGCAGATCTGAAGAATGAAGTTGCAGATCTTGAAGAATGAAGTTGCAGATCTCTTGACTAAGGTATGCAACTTGTCCCTCAAAACGGCCACGGTACCAGAAGATTGGAGGATAGCAAATGTCACGCCTATTTTTAAAAAGGGAAAGAGGGGGGACCCGGGAAACTATAGGCCGGTCAGCCTAACATCTATACTGGGTAAGATGGTGGAATGCCTCATCAAAGATAGGATCTCAAAACACATAGACGAACAGGCCTTGCTGAGGGAGAGTCAGCATGGCTTCTGTAAGGGTAAGTCTTGCCTCACAAACCTTATAGAATTCTTTGAAAAGGTCAACAGGCATGTGGATGCGGGAGAACCCGTGCACATTATATATCTGGACTTTCAGAAGGCGTTTGACACGGTCCCTCACCAAAGGCTACTGAAAAAACTCCACAGTCAGGGAATTAGAGGACAGGTCCTCTCGTGGATTGAGAACTGGTTGGAGGCCAGGAAGCAGAGAGTGGGTGTCAATGGGCAATTTTCACAATGGAGAGAGGTGAAAAGCGGTGTGCCCCAAGGATCTGTCCTGGGACCGGTGCTTTTCAACCTCTTCATAAATGACCTGGAGACAGGGTTGAGCAGTGAAGTGGCTAAGTTTGCAGATGACACCAAACTTTTCCGAGTGGTAAAGACCAGAAGTGATTGTGAGGAGCTCCAGAAGGATCTCTCCAGACTGGCAGAATGGGCAGCAAAATGGCAGATGCGCTTCAATGTCGGTAAGTGTAAAGTCATGCACATTGGGGCAAAAAATCAAAACTTTAGATATAGGCTGATGGGTTCTGAGCTGTCTGTGACAGATCAGGAGAGAGATCTTGGGGTGGTGGTGGACAGGTCGATGAAAGTGTCGACCCAATGTGCGGCGGCAGTGAAGAAGGCCAATTCTATGCTTGGGATCATCAGGAAGGGTATTGAGAACAAAACGGTTAGTATTATAATGCCGTTGTACAAATCGATGGTAAGGCCACACCTGGAGTATTGTGTCCAGTTCTGGTCGCCGCATCTCAAAAAAGACATAGTGGAAATGGAAAAGGTGCAAAAGAGAGCGACTAAGATGATTACGGGGCTGGGGCACCTTCCTTATGAGGAAAGGCTACGGCGTTTGGGCCTCTTCAGCCTAGAAAAGAGACGCTTGAGGGGGGACATGATTGAGACATACAAAATTATGCAGGGGATGGACAGAGTGGATAGGGAGATGCTCTTTACACTCTCACATAATACCAGAACCAGGGGACATCCACTAAAATTGAGTGTTGGGCGGGTTAGGACAGACAAAAGAAAATATTTCTTTACTCAGCGCGTGGTCGGTCTGTGGAACTCCTTGCCACAGGATGTGGTGCTGGCGTCTAGCCTAGACGCCTTTAAAAGGGGATTGGACGAGTTTCTGGAGGAAAAATCCATTATGGGGTACAAGCCATGATGTGTATTTGCAACCTCCTGATTTTAGGAATGGGTTAAGTCAGAATGCCAGATGTAGGGGAGAGCACCAGGATGAGGTCTCTTGTTATCTGGTGTGCTCCCTGGGGCATTTGGTGGGCCGCTGTGAGATACAGGAAGCTGGACTAGATGGGCCTATGGCCTGATCCAGTGGGGCTGTTCTTATGTTCTTATGTTCTAATGATTGTGAGGAGCTCCAGAAGGATCTCTCCAGACTGGCAGAATGGGTAGCAAAATGGCAGATGCGCTTCAATGTCAGTAAGTGTAAAGTCATGCACATTGGGGCAAAAAATCAAAACTTCACATATAGGTTAATGGGTTCTGAGCTGTCTGTGACAGATCAGGAGAGAGATCTTGGGGTGGTGGTGGACAAGTCGATGAAAGTGTTGACTCAATGTGCGGCAGCAATAAAGAAGGCCAATTCTATGCTTGGGATAATGAGAAAAGGTATTGAGAACAAAACAGCTAATATTATAATGGTTGGCAACCTTCAGTCTCGAAAGACTATGGTATAAGCCTACAGCACCCAGTATTCCCAGGCGGTCTCCCATCCTAGTACTAACCAGGCCTGACCCTGCTTAGCTTCCAAGATCAGACGAGATTGGGCATGTGCAGGGTAACAGTTGCTGTTGTACAAATTGATGGTACGGCCACACCTGGAGTATTGTGTTGAGTTCTGGTCGCCGCATCTCAAAAAGGATATAGTGGAACTGGAAAAGGTGCAAAAGAGGGCAACTAAGATGATTGCTGGGCTGGGGCACCTTCCTTATGAGGAAAGGCTATGGCGTTTGGACCTCTTCAGCCTAGAAAAGAAATGACTGAGGGGGGACATGATTGAGACATACAAAATTATGCACAGGAAGGATAAAGTGGATAGAGAGATGCTCTTTACACTCTCACATAACACCAGAACCAGGGGACATCCACTAAAATTGAGTGTTGGAAGGGTTAGGACAGATAAAAGAAAATATTTCTTTACTCAGCGTGTGGTTGGTCTGTGGAACTCTTTGGCACAGGATGTGGTGACGGCATCTGACCTGGATGCCTTTAAAAGGGGATTGGACAAGTTTCTGGAGGAAAAATCCATTATGGGTTACAAGCCATGATGTGTATGTGCAACCAGATACAGGTCTCTTGTTATCAGGTGTGCTCCCTGGGGCATTTGGTGCAGGCGCTGTGAGATACAGGAAGCTGGACTAGATGGGCCTATGGGCTGATCCAGTGGGGCTGTTCTTATGTTAGTGTGTTCTTATGGCAGGTTGGAGATGGGCAGATTGGGCCCAGAAGGGAGCAATATCTCTGGCACAGGTCCAAGTTGACCCATTGCAGCTGCTGGGTTTTACCTGGAGAAATGTCACCTTACCCCAAAGATGTCACCTTACCCCAAAGGAAACTTCAGTAGCCAAAATTCCTCTGCATGATACAATGTACCCCATGCCGGCTCCACTGTATTATCATAGGGGAATTTGGTTAGGATTGGGTTGTCTGGTACAATCCAAACACACTTACTAGGGAGTAAGGGTCCGATCCTAAGGACCCAATGCTGGCCTTCCATCAGCCCTGTTGCAAATGTGCTGTAAGGCACGCCTTTGAAACTCACTGCCGGTTCAGCCCTGGCACCAGCTCTGGAGGCCCATTGCATGCCTCCCAGAGCTTTGCCCAGTGCAGTGAAGAGGTGAGTGGGGGCAGGGGGAGATGTTCCAGGGTAGGTGAGGACGGGGGAAGGCAGCACAGGGGAGGGAGCAGAGTAGGAGGGGATGGGACCAGCAGAGCTCTGCTTGACTGGATCCAGAACCCCGTGTCGGGCCTTCCAGCCCAACACAGGGCCTCTCAACTACTGTGCCAGCTAAACAGCCACATTGTGGGGCCTGCTTCATTATCCAGGGAAGGGAACGAATGTCCCCCCAAAGAGCTGGTGGCTTCTGCCCAGAGTGCATTGGATGCAGCAGTAGCCATTTTGGTGCCGCTGCTCCTCTGGCACTGGGAAGCTCAGGATTAGGCTGTCAGTTCCATTGAACTCAGTGTCTATTACTTCTGAGTAATCTGCTTAGGATGGTGCTGCAAGAGACTGCACTGTGAATCCGGACTTCTGTGTTGGAATTTTGCTTGGAGTCACAAAATAGCCTTAGGCAGGCTTCTTCTTCTCAGCTCTCCATCTACAACTGCAATGCAGAGAAAACTTACTGGTTTTACTGGTAGGCCACCATATATAGCTACTGGGGTGCATTGGATGCTGACTCACAAGTTGTACAAGACTGCTCCAGTTCCTGGTTTTGAGTGCTATAGTTTTATTGTCAGTTTTCTCTATAGGTGCATTTGCTATTCACAAACTTGCTTATCCGTGGAGGGCAGAATTGCCACCTAACTCCCATTATCTGTGACTCTGTTCTTGTTACCAAGGAATACAACCCTAGCTATGATGAGAGGATGATGATGAGAAGTCTCTGAAAGGCTACCCGGGGGCTGTTCTGGGGCTGGGGCAAGCCCAGAGAAGGAACCGGGTGTAGGATCAACCCCCTCACACTGTTGAACTCTGAGGCCTCGTTATTGGGCCAGCAACCTTCAACGAGTTGAGGGATAGTCAGCACAGAGGAACCTTTATCATCACAACTTTCAGCACTATAAGGGATATCCAGCATGGAGGAGGAAGCATCAGGTGTTGGAGATGTAAATAAGCCCTTGCTATCACCCAGCCCCATAGACTTCAAGTTAAGATTTAGATTCATAAAGTTTATAGAGTGTATGAAGAGGTGTCCCCTGGAACCTAACCCTATTTTTCCCAAAGCCCAGTGATTCAGTATCCTCATATTCAGTATCCACTAGATTTTCCAGGATCCAAAACCTAGCAGAGAAATGACTGTAGCTGGGAAAACTGGTGACTTATTTAATGTTTGCAACCTGGACAAATCATTCCTGTAGAGCTACTCCACTCTCTGGAATCAGAAAAACCTGCCTCAGCAGAGTGTACAAAAGCATGAAGCTGTAAAGGCTTTATTAAGGCTTGACGTGGCAATAAGCAGAAAGTTGGTCTCCTGGGACTGTGGAGGAGATGAATTCAGTGGGCTTCTTAGTAACGACATTACAGCATTTTCCCCGTCGAGAATAAAGCATCTGGGAAGGGGTAATAATGGCACAAATACCCTTTATCAATGTTCATTGTTCTCGCTTGCATTGTACTAATTGTAATTATATTTAAAAGGTGGGGAAATATCTGTTTGGTATTCTAATCTGAATGAAAGCACAGCCACAGTCATTTAACAAGGATTCCTCAACAAATGAGCAAAGACAAACAAAACACACACACACACACACACACACACACACACACACACAAAACACAAAGAACCAGGATCAAGCAGTTTAAAAACTCCAAAACACGGTCTGGGGATGTCATGCATTCTTAAGTTATTATCGAAGCAGTTTATGTTTGAAGCTGTTCTCCAATGAGGACAATTTCCATCAGTAGCGTTGCTAGGGGATGTGGGGGGGTGCAGACCACACTGGGTGATGCACTGGCGAGGACCCCACTCCTGGCCAAAATTGTGAAATATTTGTATGTCCTAATAATACCATCATGTTATTCAATGTGTAGGAGAAACTGCAGGAGAAATGCAGGGAACAACGAAAGCCACTCTTTATAGCCTTGTAGGCTACAAATGTGTATAGTCTACAATGTGTAGGAGAAACTGCAGGAGAAATTCAGGGAACAACGACAGCCACTCTTTATAGCCTTCATAGATCTCACGAAGGCTTTCGACCTGGTCAGCAGAGACAGCCTCTTCAAGATTCTCCCCAAGATCGGATGTCCACCCAGGCTCCTCAGCATCATCAGATCTTTCCACAAGGACATGAAGGGCACTGTTGTCTTCGACGGCTCCACATCAGACCCCTTTGACATCCGAAGTGGAGTGAAGCAGGGCTGTGTTCTTGCGCCAACCTTGTTTGGGTTTTTCTTCGCTGTCCTGCTGAAGCATGCCTTTGGAACTGCAACAGAAGGCATCTATCTCCGGACCAGATGGAAAGCTCTTCAACCTCTCCAGACTGAGAGCAAAGTCAAAAGTCCAGCTGAAATGTCTGTGTGACTTCCTCTTTGCCAACGATACAGCTGTCACTACCCACTCTGCCAAAGATCTCCAGCAGCTCATGGATCGTTTTAGCAAGGCCTGCCAAGATTTTGGACTGACAATCAGCCTGAAGAAAACACAGGTCATGGTTCAGGATGTGGACTCACCTCCCTGCATTACAATCTCTGCACATGAACTGCAGGTTGTCCATGACTTTGTGTACCTTGGCTCAACGATCTCTGACACTCTTTCTCTTGATACCGAGCTAAACAAGTGCATCGGTAAAGCAGCTACCACGTTTTCCAGACTCACACAGAGAGTCTGGTCCAACAAGAAGCTGACGGAACATACCAAGATCCAGGTCTACAGAGCTTGCATCCTGAGTACACTTCTGTACTGCAGCGAGTCATGGACTCTTCGCTCACAACAGGAGAGGAAACTGAACGCTTTCCACATGCACTGCCTCTGATGCATCCTCGGCATCACTTGGCAGGACAAAGTTCCAAACAACACAGTCCTGGAACGAGCTGGAATCCCTAGCATGTATGCACTGCTGAAACAGAGACACCTGCGTTGGCTCGGTCATGTCGTGAGAATGGATAATGGCCAGACCCCAAAGGATCTCCTCTATGGAGAACTCGTGCAAGGAAAGCGCCCTACAGGTAGACCACAGCTGCGATACAAGGACATCTGCAAGAGGGATCTGAAGGCCTTAGGAGTGGACCTCAACAGGTGGGAAACCCTGGCCTCTGAGCAGCCCACTTGGAGGCAGGCTGTGCAGCATGGCCTTTCCCAGTTTGAAGAGACACTTGGCCAACAGTCTGAGGCTAAGAGACAAAGAAGGAAGGCCCATAGCCAGGGAGACAGACCAGGGACAGACTGCACTTGCTCCCGGTGTGGAAGGGATTGTCACTCCCGAATCGGCCTTTTCAGCCACACTAGACGCTGTTCCAGAACCACCATTCAGAGCGTGATACCATAGTCTTTCCAGACTGAAGGTTGCCAACAGGATTCAATGTGTAACTCACAGCTCAATCACAGCTCTTTAGCGCTGGTGGTACAAGTTTACCGTCAGCCCTGGGTGTTGCAAACATGCCATAGGGCATGCCTGTGGCACCTGGAGAGGATGGGTCATCAGCACTGGGCCAGCACTGGGTCAGTGCTGCTCAGAGAGCCAGCCAGTGCTCCAGCAGCACTGGAAGGGGGTAAGTAGTATCAGGGCAGGGGTAGGCAGGGAGTGGGTGGAATGAGGAAGGGAGAGGGCAGGGAGGAACCAGCTCTGCTCCGCCAGATCCTGAACTCCATGTTGGGCTGGAGGGCCAACACAGAATCTCTCAACTCTGTGCTGGCAAACTTGAGAATCTCCACTCCAGGGCTTAGGGCTTATTCTTAGGGCTTATTTCCCTGAAGAGTGTTACAGTGGCTGCTGCAGGGCAACAGAATGTAGTGATAACCACTTAGGACCTTCATAGGGTTGCTGCTTTTTAAGTTACATAGGTTGTTGACTTGTTTTCAAGTCAAATGGTTCTGCAAGCTTCAAGCCAATCTCAAAATGTATCGACATACTACATTATGTATGCACTGACATGAAATCAATAGATGGTGCCATTCTAAATGATTGAGCTAGATGACCTTATCTAGTGGTGTCCAAATACAAAATGAAGACTTTGGGTCAAAGTAAACTGTCATTTAGAACAGGGGTAAGCTGCTAGCTACCTGGTAGCTAGCAGGCATCTACCAGCTGCCATCTAGATGCCAGCTGCAGCTACCACGTTTTCCAGACTCACAAAGAGAGTCTGGTCCAACAAGAAGCTGACGGAACATACCAAGATCCAGGTCTACAGAGCTTGCGTCCTGAGTACATTTCTGTACTGCAGCGAGTCATGGACTCTTCGCTCACAACAGGAGAGGAAACTGAGCGCTTTCCACATGCGCTGCCTCCGACGCATCCTCGGCATCACCTGGCAGGACAAAGTTCCAAACAACACAGTCCTGGAACGTGCTGGAATCCCTAGCATGTATTCACTGCTGAAACAGAGACACCTGCGTTGGCTTGGTCATGTCGTGAGAATGGATGATGGCCGGATCCCAAAGGATCTCCTCTATGGAGAACTCGTGCAAGGAAAGCGCCCTACAGGTAGACCACAGCTGCGATACAAGGACATCTGCAAGAGGGATCTGAAGGCCTTAGGGATGGACCTCAACAAGTGGGAAACCCTGGCCTCTGAGCGGCCCACTTGGAGGCAGGCTGTGCAGCATGGCCTTTCCCAGTTTGAAGAGACACTTTGCCAACAGTCTGAGGCTAAGAGGCAAAGAAGGAAGGCCCATAGCCAGGGAGACAGACCAGGGACAGACTGCACTTGCTCCCGGTGTGGAAGGGATTGTCACTCCCGGATTGGCCTTTTCAGCCACACTAGACGCTGTGCCAGAACCACCTTTCAGAGCGCGATACCATAGTCTTTCGAGACTGAAGGTTGCCAATACAAGCTGCTAGCAGATGAATTCCAGATCCAAGCCTCCAACAAAACATATGTTACTGACTTCTAATCCAGCTATGGTGGAAAGGAAAGTGCAATTTTATTACACAGTCATGCTCCCATATTCATGTGGGATACGTTCCAGGCTGAGGTCAAACTTTGTCAAAACCTGAACGGCACATACCCCAGGTGCTATGCCAGGGGCGCTCATGACTGCCCACAGCCTCTGCCCTAGTTATGGAGGAGGCACTGCTGGTTTTGCACACCCATTCCTTTTCCTGTGGAGGCTGGGAGCAGGGGTCATGAAGCTGTCAGCGCCCCATCCTTTAGGTTGAACCCAAAAGTGACGTCATGATGTCACATGACATTGGGGTGTCACTCCCCCGGGCGCTGCAGCATCATGTTACACCTCTGGTTCCAGGGATCCTAGAGGATACTGAAACTGTGGATATGGGGGCACCTGTATTAATAGTGCATCCATGTGCACCATCCCGCACCGCCCCCCACACATATTATTTAATCTTATAGCACAGCGAGAGCAGGCTGCCAGCAGCCTGAAGGCCTAATGAAACTAGACCCAATGCTAAATAGGAAGTGGAAGTTAACTGAGCTTGAATGCATATAGAGACCTGTTTAAAGCAAGAAACACCTCCCATTCTTTAAAGAAAGTTAATGGGCATGGGGGCATGTGGGTGGGAGTGGATCCATGGATAATTGAAACCATGGTTTAAAATGACTGTTCTAAAGTGTTGTAACCTCCTCATTTGAACCAATTTGCCCCAAATTTGATAATTTGCTGCCAGCTGTAAGCTAGTTTCCTCATGTCAATTGTGAAGGAGATCAGATGGAGGGTATGGAATTAGAAGCAACCAAATATGCAAAGTTTGTAATGATAGATTACAATGAGCCTTCATAATGAAAGGGCCAAGGTGACGTAGTGGTTCAGGAGTTGGACTTAGATCTGGAAGGGCTGGGTTCAAATCCCTGCTCAGCCATGAAAATTTCTGGGTGATCCTGGACCAGTCACCCTCTGTCCGCCTCACCTTCCTCACAGGGTTGTTGTGAAAACAAAAATAAGGGAGGGGCTGTGATCCTTGGAGGAAGAGTGGTATAAACATGTGAAAAAGAAAAATGCAGATACTACATGCCTGTATAATGATGTATGCTGTCGAATCAGACCAGTAGTTGAACTAGCTTGGTACTGGGTCACTGATGAGAAACAGGATTGTTTCCAGTCCTATTTGGAGATACCACAGGTAAATGTGGCAGGTTGCCATAGGATCTTCTTTGTGCAAAACATGTGCTCTACCTGTGGAGCCCCCCTGATGTGTTATTGGTTCAGAACTGCAAAGCAATACATGCTAGAGAAATGAAAGAACAAATAATTACACTCACTGTTGGAAACATTTTGTTTTGTTTTGTTTGAAAAAACAGCCATTGGAAACTCAGTGTGTACAAAGTGCTCTGGTTGTGTGACTCAGCAATCCTCTGTATAATGAAATCGATGAATGTAGCACTGCTACCCCTTCCTCGATGATGTGACTTACCACTAGCTCAGTAAATAATTTCATGAGTTGGGAGCTATAGGCTGATTCCATAACCTTGACCACAGGACTTTACATTTGTACATCAGACAATTTGTAAGACAGCATTATCTACTTTAAGTACTCAATAGCCAATTAACATTGTGACCTTACGCTCATGACATGCTCAGCTTCTGTGAAGAGAGACTCAGATGAAATGTTGCTCATTGGCTCCAGGATTAAAGAAGAATCTGATGATGAGTACAATATGAGGAATTCCATTAGCGCATAACACTGAAATGCATTTGATTCTTGCCATTTAATTGACTGGAATAATTACTAGGTTCTCTTTTTACTCCAAGAAACTTTTCTATGTTCCTTAAGGATGCAAGTTCACATTCAGCTGGCTTTCATTTTTCTAAAGGACGGGTAAGGCTATTCATTTGGGTTTAATTAGAGACTGGAGGTAATTTAGCTAGACTCTTTCTCAAGGACATCCTTTGATTTTTAACAGCTTCGTGTTTTCTTTATCTAAATTTGAAAATTGAATTAAATGTATATTGATTTTTTTTGGGGGGTGTGCTTAAATGTGCAGCTGAGAAATTTATTCATTGCTATGGCGAAAGAAAAAACCCTTGAAGTAACAACAAAAAGATTTTTTTTTTAAGCAGGACTTAAGGTTGCAAGTAGATCTTAAGCTTATTACCTGGAGGATAGCAGGGAGGTATTCCACCTGTGTCCAGGACTACGGGACCCAATTGAAAATATTTTTTTCTGGGACACCAGGTTCACAGCTAAGGTCTGTAGAATCTTACAGATATAAATAAAATTTATTATAGACCCATCCTCTATGGTAGAATGGGAAGCAATCAAAATGTGTGCTTAAAAAGTGCATGTGGGTTAATGGTACAAATGAATCTAAGCACATTTTAATATAAAATTGCATACAAGACTAGAGTAGATTACCCTAGCATGGGGGTCCCTTAGGAGCAATTGGTCCAAATGGCTTAAAGCAGCCCTGTCTCTGTCCTGTGACTATCCAGCTGCCTGCCTCATCTATGCATATTGAAAACCAGGATGATGTAGTGGGTCAGGAGTTGGACTTAGCTCTGGAAGATCCAGGTTCAAATCCCTGCTCAGCAATGAAACTTCCTGGGTGACCTTGGGCTAGTCACTACCTGTGCCAGTTTCACAGGCTTGTTGTGAGGATAAAAAGGAGGGGAGAAACTAGGTATAACACTCTGAGTTCGTTGAAGGAAAGATGGTCTAAAAATGTTGATAAATACTTAGGCAGATCATATGTATCCAGTGGCGTCATTAGAGTTCACATTACTCAATGCAGGAGGCCAGCGCATTATCCCAATGATGGGTCTCCTCCCATGTAGTGGGTAGGGCGGTGGGGATGGTGATGCACCATTACCCTACCCCCACTTTTTTTTTTGGTGATAATATATATGATGGTATTATTCAAAAATACCAGGATTTAAAAAAAAATTTGGCCAGTAGTGCGCATCACCCAGTGTGGCTAGCACTCCCCCCAAACCCCCTAGCGATGCCACTGAATGTGCATTCATCACAAGAATACTAGTGATTGGTGGCTGTGGCTCAGCAAAAAGAATGGGCATTTTGTGAAACAAGTAATCAGGCTTGAAATGGTCCTTTCCGTCGTTTCCTAATGGCGAAAAGGCTGCAGGAAGATTCATTCTGTGATCTCTGATTAGATTCATTTCATGATCTGTAATTAGAGATCTCATTGTGATCAGATGCAGGAGGTCTGGTCTAGAGGGTAAAGCCTCCATCTGCCTGAAGATAACATCCACAAGGTCGCCAGTTTGAGGCCACCGGGACCGTGCGACCTTGAAGCAGTTGACAAGCTGAAGCCGAGCTATTCCATCTGCTCTGAGCGTGGGAGGATGGAGGCCAGAATGTGCAGCCAGATCGGAATGAAACACCTTGAATGTAGTAGTTCTTGAAAGAAAGAACCTTCTTTCAATGGTAAAAATCCCTGTTTAATAAGGGATTTAAATAAAGCCTGCCTATGTAAACCGCCTTGAATAAAGTCTTGAATAAAGACCAAGAAAGGCGGTATATAAATACCTGTTGTTGTTGTTGTTGTTGTTATCTCTAAACTCATCTATGTGGCCAGAATAGGAATCATTGCCCTTGCCTTAAACAAGCTTCATTTGCCCTTAGTAACATCACCAAATCACCAGAAATAGCCAGTTACAGAGTGTAGTGATGTCAACATGTTCAGGACACAGTCCAAATTGGATGATTGGGAACATAAGAAGAGCCCTGCTGAATCAGACCATAGTCTCATCTAGTCCAGCTTCATGTATCTCACAGCGGCCCACCAAATGCCCCAGGGAGCACACCAGATAACAAGAGACTTCATCCTGGTGCCCTCCCTTGCATCTGGCATTCTGACATAGCCCATTTCTAAAATCAGGAGGTTGCACATACACATCATGGCTTATAAGCTGTGATGGACTTTTCCTCCAGAAATTTGTCCAATCCCCTTTTAAAGGCATCTAGGCCTGATGCCATAACCATGTTCTGTGGCAAGGAGTTCCACAGCCGAACGCTCCCAATACTCTATCCCAGTGGTTCTCGCACATTTAGCACCAGGACCCACTTTTTAGAATGAGAATCTGTTAGGACACACTGGAAGTGATGTCATGACCAGAAGTGGCATCATCAAGCAGGAAAATTTTTAACAATCCTAGGCTGCAATCCTACCCACACTTACCCAGGATTAAGTCCCATTGACTATCGTTGTTAAAAGAATATACATAGTAGCTTGTTAAAAGTACAGGTCTGTAACATTTCCCCAAATACAGTCACATACCATGGTAGCATCAAGTCTATTAAAAATAAAATACTGAAATGCATGGAGACCCACCTGAAATTGGCTCGTGACCCACCTAGTGGGTCCTGACCCACAGTTCGAGAAACACTGCTCTATCCGAGTCTAGAATGCTAGCTGCAGGGAGGTGGCAGCAAGATGCAAGTAACTTGTGGTCTTGTGTGTGCTTCCCTCAGGCATCTGGTGGGCTGCTGTGAGATACAGGAGTCTGGGCTAGATGGACCCTGGGCCCGATCCAGCAGGGCTCTTCTTATGTTCTTACTCATTTGCAGAGGAAAAACAAAAATCTGCAACAGCAGGAAAGGACTGCTTACAATAGGAATCAGCTATGAAGATGCATCAAATATGCCGAACTCAGGTGAATTCAATCGGCAGTTCCTCTTGGATCACATCCTGCTCTGAAAAAAAACATAGTTACATCATAGGCACCTGGAAGCCTGAGGATGTTCATGGGATTTACACAGGTGAATGTAGGAAACACCTCTCCATGTAATTTAGTGCATGTTCATCAATTGTCTTCAGCTCTGTCAGCGAACATGAAATGGCAGACAAGAAGTGATGAGGTGCTAAGGGGGAGAAAAACAGACTATTTACAAGCGAAAAGGGATAAAGCAACATTCTGGGCTCCAAAGAGTTTGACTGCCTGTCATTTCGACCGAGAAATGATATCTGCAGTTCTCCATACAAAGCGAGGCTACTTTTGCACTGTATTTCTGCCATTCCGCCAATTAAAGTTATACTGAGATCTGCCATTGCAGGGATATGCATTTCTGTTCTAATGAGCTCCTAATATTGTTTATATTCCTGTTTGGTAACTTTAATTTCTGGGCAAAAACTTCAGATCATGATGACAAGGAAAGAATCCTTGTTAGCCAAAACTTTGCGGGGACTCGAATCTTCTGTTCTGAGATCTTCCGAAACCGAAGCGGCTTCATTCAACGGTAATTGCTGGAGCTCGATATATCTTTGCAGGGTATTTTCAAGGCAAGTTGTCTCTCTCCAGCTCCCTCCTCTAAGGAGAGCAATGTACACTAGGTTTTTCTTTTGCGAGGTGCACACAAAAAAATTGACAGATCCAAAACTTTTCACAATATCTGTTCCAAACGAGGATTATTCACAGACGTTTGTTGGTGTTGTTTATGAGGCGATATGATGAGAAAGAACACCCTATGACAGTGTGATAGCTGATTATGTGAAAACAAACTCTAGAGAATTCTGTTTTTTACAGTGATGCGCAGAGAGAGAGAGAGAGAGAGAGAGAGAGAGAGAGAGAGAGAGAGAGAGAGAGAGAATACGTCCATGTCATTTTTTCCCATCTTGATTTTCCTCGCTATGACATAAGAATGCTACTTAATGCCCAACCCTATGCATGCTTACTCAGAGGTAAGTCCCTTTGTGTAAAATGGGACATTCCCTGGAAAGTATGCATAGGATTGCAGAGTTAAGGCCTGATCCAACTTTCAATCTCCAATATACCCACAATGCAGCCCAGTGGTAAGGGAATACCTGTTCTCATACCTTGAGGAGGCCCCAGTGCCTGCCCCCCCACCACAGGATGTACCACACACCCCACTGCACCCCAACTGCACCAGCAATAAGGGTCACAGACTAGTGTCATTTACACTTGCATTCATTCCAAGTTTCAGTACAAGCTCATCATGTTTCTGAGCAGTGAGAAGTTTGGTCATCACATCTGCAAGGTTCTCTTCTGAAGGACAATAAATTAAGTCTATCCACTGGCATAGCTAGAGGGGGGTAGGGCACTAAGTTTTGCAGGGAGCCTCCCCGACAGTGTGCAAGCAGCTCCTCCCCCTCCCCTTGGGTGCCATTCGCCTCTGTTTTGCTCCACCCACCCAAATGGCTCCAAAGGGGAAGGGGGAAGCCCTGCCCCCCTCTAGCTATGCCAGTGAGTCTGTCAACTTGTCCCTAATGGGCTTCTCTAATGTTGCAGTAACGAATATCTATGTGTTTACTGCAACTCTTTACTCTGTCAGAGCTAAGAATCTGAGCAGGACTGGGACACAATCTTCAGGTACCTGAAGGGGTACACCAGGTGTCTCCCTCTTATCTGATGGTGCTTTAGTTTAGTGATCATCAAACTTTTTCATTCCTGTAAGTTGTTGTGACCCCCACAACTGAGGTTTCATGACCCCATTGGGGTCCTGACCCCAAGGTTGAAAAACACTGCCCTATATCACCTACCCAGTACACTTTTAAAGCAATTATAATTTATAAGAGAATAGGAGGGAATAGGATTGGATTGCCAAAGACCTATGTCCTAGCAACTGCCTTCAAATCAACTTGCTAAGCATGCACCTATTATTTGAATATCTGACTATTCCCAAGTTACCAAGTAATCTTTACTTCAGTGAAGACAAATGTTTGGAGATGAAAATCCATTCCTTACACCAGGCATTTGGGAACACAACTTCAGTTTTTAATCTGCCAGAAAAATAGGAAAGTAAAATGTAAATATAACAGCAGTCAAGCCCAATCATTAAATCACCAACGTTTTCAGTGTTTCTCCAAAAAGGCAATTATTGTACATTATACCAATTTAAATATTGGTATAATGTAGGGAGGCATTAGAAGGATTTGAACTGGGATTTCATTATAGCACACAGAATTCTGACATGACTGACCTTTTCATAGCTGAGATTTTAATGGCATTACATAGTCTCCCATTTAATTAATTAACTGTGGTTTTGCATGAGGAAGAAATGCTCGCTTTTTACAAGAACATGGAGTAAAAAAAAATACAGATGGAGTTTCCCATAATCCTTTTGGATTATGTGCAGCTAGACCCAGAGAAGAATTTCTGAAGTATTAAGGCTCGAGAGAGAGAAAAGTAAATGAGCAGCCTCTCAACCTAACCTACCAACCTGTCAGAACGTGGCTGGAGCAGAGAATCCTTTGACCATGAATAGTTGCCCTTGAAACCTTTTTCTGAACTATTAGAGAGAACACAGGCGAGCATCCATGGGAATTATTGAAGTGGAGGATTAAAAAAAAAAAGAATAAACAGTGGTGGATAAAAAAAAAAAGTTTGCCTCTACACCCTCTAAAAGGTCCATTGGGGTAAATTTAAAGTTCTCTTTAACAAGATTCAACACTCAGGAAGAAGAGAGAGAGAGAAAGAAGCTGACTTTTCTTCAAAAAGATTTCTAATGTTTTCCCCCAAGTTAACACTTAAAAGTGCTTCAGCAAAAACTGGAGGGGAATTTTAAAATGTCTTTCTTCCACATCTCTTTTGCAGGATCCTGAAGTATAACCCTGTATACAAAGTACACTGTTTGCTCTTTTTGCCTTTTCTAAAAGGGATCATAGCTAAGCACAGTATGTCTTGAGGTATGTTGTTCTGATTACTACAACTGGTAGTAACTACAACTACGCCACTAAGCGTAACTGTGAGAAGACTGAAGAATCATTCTGAAGCAAACTTCTATAGCAGTGGTTCTCAACCTTTGGGAGCCCACGGACCACTGAGGCAAAAATTGGAATTGTTTCTAGTCGACTTGGAAATCATCGTCATCATCATCATCATCATCATCATCATCATCATCATCATCATCATTATTATTATTAGTAGTAGTACTAGTAGTAGTAGTAGTAGTAGTAGTAGTAGTAGTAGTAACATTTATATGAGGCATTTTGAATTCTAAAAGCACATTAGCAATTGTTATGACAACCCTGCTAGGTTTGCCAGTTATTAGTTTTGCCATACTACAGGTGGGGGAATAGAATGAAAGAAAATGGCTTCCCTAAGGCTACCTCAGAAGTTCATGGCTAAGTGCAGTCAGGGGCAGATCCAAGGGTGGGGCCATGGGTGCATGCCTCCCCAAACTGTTATGCCAGAGGGGAAGGGTGCCGCCGGGATGGGGTGAAAAGTTGGGTGCTAGGGGAATGCCCACTGGGTGGGGTGCCATCAAGATCACACTCAGCTGATGGAGCAGAGTCAGAATGGGAGCCCAGCAGGTAGACCTGGGCTCCAAGTCTGGGGGGGAGCCCAGGTCTATCCACCCAGCAAACCTCAGCCATGGAGGCCTTAAGTTCAACCAGGAGCCCAGGTCTACCTGTTTGGTTGATCAGGGCTTTGCAGTTAAGGTAGTGCTCATGTTCTCTTCCCCCCCCCCCCACCTCAACACAAATACTGGATCTGTCCCTGAGTGCAGTGATGTCTCAAGGGACAGTTGGGGGAGCAGTCTGCCCTGTGTGCCAGCAATAAGGGGGTGCCCATTTAGCATGCTCATTTAGCTCATTTAGCTCTGAGAGCCTGAAGCTCATTGTAATATATTCTGTACAAGAGACGGTAATGTGTATCCAAAACCCATTTATGTAACTTTTATGGCTAAAGGTTACGAGTGAATTCAAACTGTAAAAATGGTAAAAATATGTAAAAACATATTTTGAAATATGTTTCAAAATGAAGATCACAAATGGAATCAATCCATAGACTTCTCTTCAGTTTTTCATGCCTGGAAAGTACAGCATGGAAAAATACAGTCACCTTGTTTCAAAATATATACCCACTGCACTTTCTTTCTCAATCTATCTCCTTGCACACACACATAAACATTCAAAACAGGTGTCAGGGACTGCTTTTTTCATGCCAAGAGTGATAAATGTGTGAAACAAGCTGTCAGGCAAAGTTGCTGAGGCAAAAACACAGGGTCATCGGAGAAAAATGAGATGCCTTCCATAGGGAAGCAGAGTACTAAGAATGGATGAACTTGGAAAGAACGGATGGCCTCTTTCACTCCCCGATGAGTTCTTATGTTCTCTTCTCCATTGTCTCTCCAGCAATCATTTAATTGAAAAATTCAGTCTGGTTACAGCCTCATGGCAGCATGGTCGTCCGAACTACTTCATTCTGGACTACAACAGCTGGACATTAGTATAACATCCTACATTTTTTTTTTCCTACAGGCACTCATGATATTTTTATTTCACCTAAATTGGATGTCAGATTTGTATACACATCAGGGCATCTTATATTACCCTCCAGTCTCATTGAAGTTCGGCTTTTTTGTGTGTCATTACGATGTCTGCTTGATATAAACATTAGATCTCCAACTGCAGGGCTTTCCGCTGAATGGCGACAAGGAAAATATTGTGATAGATATTGGTTGTCCTCTTTCATAACATCCTTCCTCACTGGTGGGCAGTGTTCATACATTTTTTTTTCCAAGCACAAGCAGTTGGTAACCTAAGGGTCAAATGGGATTTGAAGCAACTTTCTTTGTTTATATGGGGAAAGTTGTCAGGGCTGTTTGTGATTACACATGCCATTTCCTCAACCAATGTAGCACAGTGACTAGGTGGTTAGGGTTTGGATGTACATAAGAACATAAGAACAGCCCCACTGGATCAGGCCATAGGCCCATCTAGTCCAGCTTCCTGTATCTCACAGCGGCCCACCAAATGCCCCAGGGAGCACACCAGATAACAAGAGACCTGCATCCTGGTGCCCTCCCTTGCATCTGGCATTCTGACATAACCCATTTCTAAAATCAGGAGGTTGCACATACACATCATGGCTTGTACCCCGTACTGGATTTTTCCTCCAGATGTAGGGAAATGTAGACCGAAATACCCAGTCTGGCACAGGTGATAATGCAGGTGGTTAAAACTATGTCCAGATTATACCATTTCAGACTGCAAGTGACAGTCTGCAAATGACTCAGGGCCCAATCCTATCCAACATTCTAGTGCCGATGCAGTCATACCAATGGGGTGTGCACTGCAGCCTGTGATGTTGGGTGGGCAGTAATAGAGGCCACCTCAAGGAAAGAGAACAAATGTTCCCTTCCTTCAGGACTGACTTGTGGTTGTGTCAGCCCTGGAAAGTTGGATAAGATTAGGCCCTGAATCTCACATCAGAATGAGACCATTGAACAAATGTTATAGTCATTACATTCAGCTCAAGGTGTGCTCCGAGCTACATCACTCACTGCCACATTACAGGAATATTGGTTGGTCTGTGGAACTCCTTGCCACAGGACGTGGTGACGGCATCTGGCCTGGATGCCTTTAAAAGGGGATTGGACAAGTTTCTGGAGGAAAAATCCATTACAGGGTACAAGCCATGATGTGTATGCGCAACCTCCTGGTTTTAGAAATGGGCTATGTCAGAATGCCAGATGCAAGGGAGGGCACCAGGATAAGGTCTCTCGTTATCTGGTGTGCTCCCTGGGGTATTTGGTGGGCCGCTGTGAGATACAGGAAGCTGGACTAGATGGGCCTATGGCCTGATCCAGTGGGGCTGTTCTTATGTTCTTATGAATAACTTATGCAGGAGTAGGCAGGAGGTGTGGTCTGATGGTTGAGCTGTCGGTTTTTTCTGAAGACCTAAGCAGGAGAATTCATGGTTGTATTTCTGAATGAGAGTTGGAATGCCAGGTTGTGACAAGCTACTGTACCCATTGTGGCGGGATGGAGTTGCTAATGAGCTGATCACCACAGTGAGAGCATGGGGTGTGTGTGAAGGCCAGCCCAGAAGAACGGAAACAACCTTGAGGACCTGTCTAGACTTATGATCTACAATTCCTGCTGAAGCTCGATGGCACACAGCCAGAGGAGATAACCATACTGTGAAGGCAACATCACATAACTGAGGGGTCTGTGAATCTTCACAGAATATATTGTAAAAACCCCAATAAAAAAAATGGTTGTTTAGACTAGCCTACCCATGTAAACCACCTTGAATGCTGCCTAAAAAAACAGAGAAAGGCAGCAGATAAATACTTAAGGATGTATGTATTATGTATTACATACTGTAGCACTAAGAAGAATTATGACAAACCTTTCAGTGAGCCCATTTTCTACTTTCTAGTCACATGGATTAAATATCCTGTTGATTTTGCATACCCAAGACAATGACAGAGAGACTGAGAGGGAGAGTGAGAAAGCACTTTTTGGTATCTTAAATCTTATAATCCAGTGGTTCCCAAATGTCTTTGACTGGCAGCTGCCTTAACTTACTGCACCACTGGCCACAGCTTCCCACTAGGGCTATTATCCTACACATTGTATAGGGTGGTGGGTTTTTCATGAGGATTCCACAGCTCCCCTGGCTAGTTTCCATGGATCCCCATGGAGCCATGGCTCAAAGTTTGGGTACCACTGTTATAGTCTTATTGGAACTAGCCATTGAATGTTTGTAGATTGGTGATGAGGCCTTTTAAATGCAACTCTAGCAATCTGATAACTGACACTGGCGTTTTATAAATTTTGTTTTATTTCTGTTTTAAAATTCTACTTCTCTATGAGTTTTTTTAATGACTCACAAGTTATCTTCTTTTGCTAATGTCATGCAGTGTAAAATAGACTCTTCTGCTTTTAACCTACAGGTACATGTCACATTCATCATTTGTATGACATTGTTGTCAATCGGATAGCTTTATATTTTACTGTACCAAACACACATCAGTCATACTAAATGGTGTTAATGTGTTAATCTGTTTTCTATTATGTGAAATTTAATTCACTCTGAGCCCATTTCATCTGACAGCATTAAACAGCCTGGGGGGGGGAGATTATGATCTTCCCTTGTAACTTTTAACATTATATGTCAAACATGACTGGATTTAATGTTCATGTGACGTGGCTAAAATGGTGCACCTTTTCTACAATGTTTTGCATTTTAAACTCTTCATATGGAGTTCCTTCCAGGCATAGCAACGGTGTTAAACAAGTATTCACAAGCATTACGAGCGATTTCTTCTGCATGCAGTAGCCTGTCTCAGCAATGTGCTGAGGTCACAGTCTCCTGACTGAGTCAAATTTCATATATTGATTTTTCCCTGTGCTTCTGAACCAGAGTAACAAGGCAAAAAGAGAATAACAGGTGTGAAAGGACCAGGTCATACTCCCAGTTAAAATGAGGGGTTCAATTCAGCCAGAGTTGAGTATGTTCAAGTGAGGCTGGACAGAACTCCTTGATTCTGCTCTGAAAAGCTTTGATAAAGAGGATAATGGATCTATGCTTGGCCAACCCTCAGGACAAGCCTCAGTGAAAAAGCCTGCAAGCTGTGCTGAGCACACCCAAGGTACTTCACAAGTGTTTTGGCATTATATGCTCTCAGGTTATCGCTGAGCTAGACCTAGAACCCAGCTTCCATTACAAAAATGCTTGTGTTCCTCCCAGACAGTTGGCCTGTCCTTTTGTTTTGGGATGAATGGGATTTGGAATGAATGAATTTGGTTCATTTTTCCTTTATTCCAAATGCGTTGAAATGATTAATGGTAATGGAGAAGTCAGGGCCAACTTTTATCCAATTGGACCAATTGCTCTAAATTGGGCCCTGCACCTAAGAGGGCCCCACGCTAGAGTAATGTACTGCAGTTTTGAATGCAATTTTATATGAAAATATGCATAGATTCATTTGGTCCATTAGCTCACATGCACTTTTTAAGTGCACATTTTGATTGCTTTCCATTCTACCAAAGAGATATTAAGAGCCCAATCCTGTGCTCTGTGCTGCCGAGCACAGTCGCAAACGTGCTGTAAGGCACATTTGTAGGGCTCACCTCCCGGCTCCCACCCATGCTAGCCCAGTGCCGGCCGATGCTGGGCTAGCACCGGGCGGTCGTCCAGTTCCCACGGCTCAGCAATCTCCCGGACTGCCAAGCTGTGGAATGGTAGGCGGGGCAGGGATGGGGCAGGGAGGAGGTGTTCCAGGGAGGGGAGGCCAGCAGGGGGTGGAGAGAGGGCGGAAGGAGGCGTCCCGGGGGGTGGGTGGGAGGAGGATCTGCAGAGCTCTGCTCTGCAGGATCTGGGGCGCTTGTGTAGAGCCGTGCACCTTTTTCATTGCGCCTTTTCCATTGCGGGGCTGCTTTTCCAAAAAGGCTGAGTGCCTTTTCCATTGCGGGGCTGCTTACCTTACTCAGGGGAAGGGGACAAACATCCCCTTCTTCCAAGGCGCCTCCCACAGTAGCGCAGGAGGCGCTGCATTCTGCGGCAGCCCTTCTCTGTGCTGCCGAGCCTGGGTGCCCCAGGCAGCTCAGGATTGGGCTGCCTGTCTGTAATACATTTTATTTGTATTCCTAAGATTCTACAGACCTCAGCTGTTAACTTAGAGCCCTGCAAATATTTCCAATTGGGCCTACAGATCCTAAGGCCATTCCTGGGAGAAGCAATGGCAAGGAAGGTATGACAAGTCGCTTATCTTTATGTTACTCATTTATTTTTGTATCTTTTTTTTCCATATTTATTTTTCATGGCAGCTGAACACATTTTGGCAGAAAACATTGTGGGATCGATAATATTGTGGGATTGAATATCACCTACCGATCTGAACTCACCAGCCATATTTCAGGACAGCAGATTGTAGTTAAGGAAGTTGGAGAAACAATCTCCTTTTTCAGTGGTGTCACTAGGGTTTGTATCACCCAGTGTGGGAGGCCAGAACATCACCCCTATGATAGACCTCCTCCCATGCAGTGGGTGGGGCAACACCCCAGGCGGTGGGCATGGTAATGTACCATTGTCCCACCCCCACTGGTTTTTTGGCTATAACTTTTGGTAGAATAGAGATATTTTAACATGGTTTGTTTTGCTGCATTTTGCATGAAATTACACATAAAATGATATATAACAAGACAATATTAATCAAAAATACCAAGGTTTTAAATGTTCTGGCCAGTAGTGGTGTCACCCCCCCATGTATGTCACCCGGTGTGGCCTGCCCCATCTGCACCCCCATAGTGACACCACTGTCCTTTATAAAAATGATTACACTGAGAAACCACTTAAAACATGTCACAAGCATCAAATGGATTGAGGACCCCTAGAGATGCAGGAGGAAGAGAGCCATTTTGGAGCATTCATATTTCCTGACTATACTGCTGTCCATCCTGAGTGGCCAGCTAAGAACCTGAAATGTGAACAAAGTGCATAATTTTTGTCTCTGCATAGAGGATTCCTATGTTTCATCTTTGTCAAGCAAAGAAATTTATTTTGCTGTTGATGAGCGGTTAGTGTTTAGTAGCTCCCAAATATCCAACTGAGGAGAGAGAGAGAGAGAGAGAGAGAGAGAGAGAGAGAGAGAGAGAGAGAGGTTTCTCTGGGATAGATGCAAATAGAAAGGCATAAAATCAGGCTTGGCAGTTACTATTAGCCTGCAGCTATAGCAACACCTTTTCCCCAGCAGGAACTCTTGTAGAGCAAGGAGTCTTAGTAATGACAGGGATGTACCTGGAGAGAATATTAAAAAATATCTGTATGCAGTGTTGTCATTTGATGCCCTTCGCTGAAATGTAGAATGATTTCTTCGGCATAAAAATCTATTAAAATTAATTCAGAAATACCTAAGGGATAGATTTGGTGTTGAGGACTGTTACAAGATGTGCAAATACTTTCAACTTTGATAAGGGAATTTATTAAAAGCTAAGGAGAAGGAGTAGCCAGAAAATTTAAACTGGCACAAGTGTCTACCATAGTTCAAGGCAGAGGGGAAAATGCATTTCCGTTATCAGTTTCACAAACAGGACACATTGGCCTAGTTCTCATGGAGGTGGTAATTCTGTGTCTGTGCTTAGATTGCAGGTGGAGAATTCACATGTCTGGATGCGTTTCCATACCAGAAAAAGAAAAAAAAAAAGATTCTTGCACATAGAAGACTAACCTATCAGAACTAGAATCTTTCTCCCTATCATCTAGTTATCTTTGGGGAGGGAATGTATGCATTCAATAATTCAGCCTCACACTTGAAATCTAAAGGGATACCCCAGACACAATAAGAGCCAATAATATTTGTATAGCACTTCCTGACCTTGCAGAGAACTCCACATATATCTATTTTTATGTAGTAAACATAACCCAGTAAACAACCCAGTACGGCAGACCTTCTTGGACTTTGGGAATGAGCCATGTGTTGGCACAGTGGGGTGGGGTGGGGTGGATCAGAGCAGAGCCCTGAGAAGCTAGGTGCAAGTCTATTGGAACCCTCCTGGAGCCAATGGGACCCTCCACCCCAGTAAGGAGAAAAGCCCCTGGGTCCCCAGGGTGCTACAATCATTGTGGCACAATTGGAGCACCCATTCCTGGGCCATTCCCCTTAAGGGAGAATGGTCCATTTTCAGTTCCCCTGGTGGGTCATGCCTCACCAGTTTGGGAACCACTGCGGCAAGATATTACCGCCATTTACAGATTAGTTTCCAAGGCAGAGAGGGAGTGGCTTTCCCAAAACCAAGTATGGCTCAATCCTATGCGTCATTTGTGGTAGCAGAATGAGCATTCCACTGATGCAAAATGCGCAGGAATGACATGAGAAGCACACCACCTCTGGGCCAATCTGAGCATGGGAATAGGATGATTGTGCTGTTAGTGAATGCAGAGGCAAGAATCAAACCAGGGAAATTCAGATTCAGATGCACAGCTCAGTCTCTTAGAGATCATACTATATCAGTTCATAGTTCTGACTGACTGACTGACTGACTGACTGATTGATTGATTGATTGATTGATTGATTGATTGATTGATTGATTGATTGACATGAACTTTAAAAAGTTGACTGATGATTCAAGTCAGCTCTACTGGTACAAAACAAACTTAAAAAAAAAAGTCGACTCGCTTGAACAGAGTAATGATGGTGCAGATAACTCATTCAACCTCACTCCTTAATTTCCATGTACTGGCAAAATCATGCAGTGATTTTTCCTCCTGTGATCTCATGTGAGTTCATGACTCCACAATTATGCTGCTCAAGCAAGGAGTCACTTGTGCAATCAGCTCTTTGAGCAAATAGCTTTTGACTATCAGAACCAAATCACGGACAAGTTTATTTTCAATGTCTTATGTTGATTTGGAATTTGTTTGTTGGTTTTTTTGTTTTTTTTAAAAAAGAGCATTGACAGTGGTGCTCTAGTCTAATTTCTCAGTACTCATTAAAGCTCTTTTCTAAAAGCATATGTTGTTAAAAGCTATGCTTGCTCTTTGTTGGATTAATCCATTAGAGATGGACAGCTTGACATGCTGAATAATACCCATCACAATTTAGATTGATTGAAAACAAAAAGCAGAACAGGATATAGACAAAAGGCAAAAAGAAGAAGAAGAAGTTGTTTTTCCCATAGTTACTTAAGAGTCATGAATTACCTCATTTAGGGCTTCTAAACTTTTCATCACTTCCTACGCCTCCATGTGGTGTACTGGGTGGCAGAATGGGTGAGGAGACTGAACTCAAAGGGGACCTAAGAGTCTGGTGAAACCTATAGGTTATCCAGGAAAATTCTCCCTTTTTAAATAAAAAGTTCAGCTCCAGGACTTCACCACACTGGCAGGGACTGAGGTCCTGATCCTTCACTTGGATCAATGGGCAACCACTGTTGCAAAAATGCCATAAGGCACTTGTGCACCAGCGGTGAGGGTGCAGTACTGGTGCTGAGGCCCGCTGGTCCTCAGCACCAAGAAAACATCTCCCTGGATTGACCAGTAGTAAATTTCTCCACCAGCCAGCGGAATGGCTTTTTGGTGTGGCGGGGGGGGGGAGAAAGGGAAGGGTGGAATTGGGCAGGATGAGGGTAGGGGGAGGGGAAGATCAGGCCCAGGAGGGGGGCTGATATGATGGCAGACTCTGCTGCCGAATCCTATTGCTCCTCCCGGCCTGTGGAGCTCTATACAGGCCTCCTCTGTTTTGCATCAGCAAAATAGCTGATGCAGCTTTGAGAAGACACATTGAGGCTTTGGTGGCTTTACCCGGGAGAAGTCTCCAGTTACTGCCCTGGCCCCATAGGATGCAGTGGCAGCCGTTTTGGCTCCGCTGCTCCTCTGTGCACCACTGGGGGATAGGATTGGGCTGTAACACTTGTGCAGTAAACATTTTCAGCAGAGAGCAATATGCAGGCATGAGCCCTCAACAGAATTGGGACTTAGACAGATGTCTAATGGGCTTCAACCTGTTTCCCCCCCCCCACCGGGAATGGCTCCAAAGGGAGGGGCCGCTTGGCCACCGCGCTGAGGCTCCCCACCACACTGGGTGCTCTGCCCCCCTCCAGCTACACCACCACCTGCAGCCAAAGTTATTGTGCTCTGAGAATTTGCAATCTGACGCAAAAGTGCACTGCTATTCTTGTCAGAGACATTTGAAAGAAACGCAGGACATAGGCAGCCCAGTCCTCCTCAGTGCACGGGCTGGTGCAGTGCACATGTCACAAAAGTGTTGTAAAGCACATTGCAATGGCCTAGCATTTGTCGGTGCTAGTGCGCAGGCCTTTGCCAACCTGTGCACGCTGGCAGGTGGTGCGGCCACACCCAATCAGGTGAGATTTGTGCTGAGGGCTGCGGAGGCAGAACAGGTTGCGGGAGAGCAGGGAGGGGATGTCATGAGATCAGAGGGTGGTGTGGGGCAGGGGATGGATTGGGCCTCGGAGGTGGCAGGATTGGCAACAACTATGCACACCATATCCTATCCCCCCTCATGGGCCCAGTTCGCCAACACAGATCCACTTGGATTTGCACCAGCTATTTAGCTCATGCAGGTCTGAGGAGACTGGTTGCTCAGGCTGGGGGTTACACTGAGCCAAGGGGACACATGTCTCCTTACCTTGAGGAGACCTCCAGCCTTCCAACTTCCCACATAGCATAAAATGTGGCCTGCGTTTGCCCCAGTGCATCGGTCCTGGGAGGAACTGGATAGGATTGTGCTTTCAGTTATCAATAACTGAAACTGAACACCAGCAACTGTTACCCTGCACATGCCCAATCTCGTCTGATCTTGGAAGCTAAGCAGGGGCAGGTCTGCTTAGTACTTGGATGGGAGACCACCTGGGAATACCGGGTGCTGTAGGCTTATACCATAGTCTTTCGAGACTGAAGGTTGCCAACCATTATCAATAACATATCAGTAGAACATATCAGTATTAATATGTTGATATCACATATCACATCATATTGATATAACATATCAGTATTGATAACAGTATCAATAACATAGATTAATGAATACCTTCAGCATCCATCCATTGTCTAGCAACCATTGCTTGCAACTCTGAAATCTAAATCTTCCCCATTGACGACCAAGCCTGAGAGCTGGGAGGCAGCAGGTCAAGTTTCCTTTGCTGGGCATTGCTTTCACTGCTTACAGTTCTGTCAGCAGAAGGTGAGGAACTTTTAATGCGATGGAACTTAAAAAGTCTGCCATGTGAAAAAAGATAGTTTATAGCCCTAAAGCCATGTATTTATACAGCGACCCATCCTTATCCACAGTCTTGGCATCCATGAATTTGACTGGAGGGCCTCAGAGATGTCCCGGATGCGACCGAAAGTGCCTACCAGTTGTGCCTCAGAAAGCCTCCCAGAGACTTCTGAAAGGCAGTTCCAGTTTACTGGCAGGGACTCCCCCCTAAGGATTCACTATCTGTGTTATTTGGTATATGCGGGGGGTCCTGGAACGGATCCCCTATGACAGTGTTTCTCAAACTGTGGGTCCGAACCCACTAGGTGGGTCATGAGCCAATTTCAGGTGGGTCCCCATTCATTTCAATGTTTTATTTTTAATATACTAGACTTGATGCTACCATGGTATATGACTGCATTTGGGGAAATGTTACAGACCTGTACTTTTAACAAGCTACTAGGTATAGTCAAGTTCATACTTACTGACTATGTATAGTCAATGGGACTTACTCCTGGGTAAGTGCGGGTAGGATTGCAGCCTAGGATTGTTAAAAATTTCCCTGCTTGATGATGTCACTTCTGGTCATGACATCACTTCCGGTGGGTCCTGACAGATTCTCATTCTAAAAAGTGGATCCCGGTGCTAAATATGTGAGAACCACTGCCCTACAGAATCCAAAGGCCCACTGTCTAGATCTTTCTAAACTGAAAAGCAGCCGCAACCATTTGATTCTGAGAGCTGATTGGCCACGGAACATCAACACTCATAAAAGCTCACCACTTCGTCAGCGTTCTCACTGGATGCCCTCATCAGTGCTGGTAATTGGCATGTGTCAATGTGCTCACAATGTGATTGTCCAATAAGGGATGATATGGGTGGTTGTGAAACGTGCCACTATTTGCCACAACTTAAGTACAACATCACTACATTTATACAGCATTTGAAAGTGTTCCAAGTAATTCATGTATAATATGATGGGGTGGGGTGAGGTTGAGAAAGTATAGTATGCTTAAGGATACCCAATGAACCCATGGCAGCTTAACCTGTAGAGCAGGAATTGTAGCTTTCATAACAGAATATGACAATATCAGTGGAACATGTGTAGGAGGTCAATTATGTAATTTTCAATGCAATCCTGCCTACGTTTAATAATAATAATAATAATAATAATAATAATAATAATAATAATAATAATAATAATAATAATAATAATATACAGTATTTATATACCGCCTTTCTTGGTCTTTATTCAAGACTTTATTCTAGGTCACTTTTATTCAAACTTTTATTCAAGCGAGTCATGGACTCTTCGCTCACAACAGGAGAGGAAACTGAGCGCTTTCCACATGCGCTGCCTCCGACGCATCCTCGGCATCACCTGGCAGGACAAAGTTCCAAACAACACAGTCCTGGAACGTGCTGGAATCCCTAGCATGTATTCACTGCTGAAACAGAGACGCCTGCGTTGGCTTGGTCATGTCGTGAGAATGGATGATGGCCGGATCCCAAAGGATCTCCTCTATGGAGAACTCGTGCAAGGAAAGCGCCCTACAGGTAGACCACAGCTGCGATACAAGGACATCTGCAAGAGGGATCTGAAGGCCTTAGGGATGGACCTCAACAAGTGGGAAACCCTGGCCTCTGAGCGGCCCGCTTGGAGGCAGGCTGTGCAGCATGGCCTTTCCCAGTTTGAAGAGACACTTTGCCAACAGTCTGAGGCTAAGAGGCAAAGAAGGAAGGCCCATAGCCAGGGAGACAGACCAGGGACAGACTGCACTTGCTCCCGGTGTGGAAGGGATTGTCACTCCCGGATTGGCCTTTTCAGCCACACTAGACGCTGTGCCAGAACCACCTTTCAGAGCGCGATACCATAGTCTTTCGAGACTGAAGGTTGCCAATACAATATTCAAGGTGGTTTACACAGGCAGGCTTATTAAATCCACGCAGGGATTTTTACAAATTGAAAAGAAGGTTCTCTCTTTCAAGAACCACCACATTCAAGATGTTACACTCCGATCTGGCTTCACATTCTGGCCTCCATCCTCCCACGCTCCGAGCAGATGGAACAGCTCAGCTGCAGCTTGCCAGCTGCTTCAAGGTCGCACGGTGCACGGTTTACTGGGAAGTAAGTTCCACTATTACTTTTACTGCCTTCCTATACATATTACTTTGAAGTAAGTTTGTCTGACTTGAATGGGGCATACTTGCAGGAAAATGTACTTAGGATTGTACCACATGGACAACTGCATGTGGTGGTGGTGGTGGTGGGGTGATCAGATAACCTGACAAAGTAAAAATCTTTTTTTACTTGCCTCCCCGTAGGCCACCTAGTTTCCACTGGGTCTCTTCAGATCTATGCCAGTTATTTAGCTGGTATAAGTACAAGGAAATTGGGGGGGGGCATGTTGGATCGGGATAAGGAGCACAGGATCTTAGCATGCACCTCTGCTGCCTAGATCCTTCCCCTCCTGCCCTTGAACCGCTCCCTGTCTAGTCCGTTCTCTACCCCAGTTCGTCCCTGAACCCCCCTGAACTGCTCCTGTTGCCACCTTATCTGTACTGGCATGGTATCCTGGAGTCACTATTGCACTTGTGGGGCCTCTGGTCATTTCCACCAGCAGCCTCAACACACACAACAGCAGTGTATCTTTCGCATTGTCGGACTGGGACTTAACAGTAGTGGATTGAGAGATCCACCCCCTTAAGCCCTGGGTAGGGCTGGGGACTAAGAGAATCAAGGGTTTTCATTTGGTATACCAGATAAGAAGTAACATCATTGTTGTTTTTAATGGAAAGACAAATTTATTTTCTGTCACCTACCGTGTCTGCATCAGAGAAGCCTAAAGTGTACAAGTAGCAAAAGAATGGAAAACATTTTACAAAAGCACTTGTCACCGAAACCTCTGATTCTTGTGAACTGCCTTCCCTTCCGAAATTATGCTCAGCAAGGGGGAACAAAAACAAACCTCAAGTAATTGCTTTGCAGAGTAATTTAAAGTGCTGAGCTAGCATTGTAGATTCAGTAAGAAGCTGAAGGATGTCCCATGGAATGAAGCAGTGCACTTAACAAACTGCCTTCTGTGCTGACAAAGCAGTGGAATTTTCACTGCTCCAACAACGCTGGCATAGCTTTTGAAGAAGAAATCAGTTCTTTGGAATAACAACGGTATTGTTACACTGTAGATCCTGTCGGGATTTCAGAATCAGTTTCTCCAACTATACCTAGCCAGTCCCTCCCTACATATGCTTCTCAGCCTGCAACTAGATGTGATAGCAGATGTGAGGCTGTGCTGGAAATTGCAGTCCCAGATCTTGTTGTTCTATCTGCCCAGTTGGGTCTAGCACTGTAAACTATAGAAAGCCTGGATGGTGTAGTGGTTTGGGAGTTGGACTTAGACCTAAAAGATCTAGGTTCAAATCCCTGCTCAGCCATGAAGCTTTCTGGGTGATCTTGGACCAGTTGCTATCTCTCAGACCACAATCCTATGCATGCCAACTCAGAAGTAAGTTCCATTGAGTTCAATGGGACTTACTTTCAGGAAAGTGTGCATAGGACTGCAGCCTCACCTACCTCACAGGGTTGTTGTGAGGTTGTTAGATCAGCACATAAGATAAAGGTATGGCAGGGGTTCCCAAATTGTGCATGAGGACAGCTTAGGGCCTCATGGCACACTTACAGAGGTGTCACTGGATGTCCCCGGGGGCCCTCCTACCTGTTTCCCTTAGTTGTGCCATCTTGAATTTTGCCAAATCTTGTGAGATCCAAGATGGCAGCACTCAAAATCTCAGGAGATTTTGGTGCCGCCATCTTGGATCTTGCAAGATTTCATTAGAAGTTTCCCAGGTACAATCTGTGGCATCTCCAGGCAGGTGTAGAAAAAGATCCTGCATGTTATCCTTCTGAGCTGCCAGCCAGTGCTAGATGGATCATTGGTCAGACTCAGTAAGGCAGACGCATAGTATCTTATATACGCTTGCATGCTTGTTTCCAAACTTACTGTGGACATGGTGCCTTTCTTCCACAGTGCCATGTTGAGGAGGTGCCGCACCGTACTCCCCAGAGATTTTGCGTGATGGCCAAGATGGCAGTGCTGAAAAGAAAAGATGCTGCACATTTTGGGAACCACTGACTGTAGCTATGACTGAACCACAATTCCCCAGACAGATTTCAGCTAAGGTAAAAGAAGCACTCTGAGTTTCCTCCCATCCATTTCAAACACATTTTCCCCCTTTATTTATTTATAAGATTTATACTGCCTTTTTCTGTCTCTAGCATTCATTCTAACAATCTCATTGTGATATACGTCTATCCAAAATGCAGGGAGATCACACTGAAGGTCATCACAGATGAAAGATTCCACATTTCAGTTTATCGGGGTGATTTGCTAAAGTCTACTCAACGGCACATCGCTTAAGTAAGCAGCCATTCCCAGTCAAATTACCTATCTAAATGAGACCAACAAATGCTACCTCCATTTAGAGACATGCTTTGAAATGTGTACTTGGAGTTGTTCATTTCCATAAATAGTTTGCTGAAAACTAGCTTTCAAGCGACATGTGCCCATTATCTTGTTAATAGGCCTTACTGCTTTAAATCTACGAGGAATGCAAATAACTGATAATTCTAGACTCATTAAGTAAATCCCCGGAGACTTACGTTGCTTAAATGTTCCAAGAGACGTGCTTAGTGTTGCTATTGGGATTGGTGAAATTCCAAAAAAAATCTGTAAATTAAAGATCTGCAGAGTGCCATACAATATCCATAATGAAACCCTGGATGTAAATTAAGAAGATTTATGCTGCCACATTCAGCTTACGGTATTCAATCTGAATGCTTCACAGGTTTTTATGAAGCAAATAAAGTGCTGTTTTGCCTGGAATTTCTGTCTAAATGGTCACCGCGGATTCATTCTTACATCGCCTCCTTCCCATATTAAAGACGGAATTGTTCTTTCTAGCCATCGATCATTTCAAAGTTGTAAAAGCACCAGACACAGCTTCGGCCTCCACACTGTCATTTGGACCACAGTCAGCAGAGCTGCCTGTTTTTTAATGGGTTTAATCAGCAGATTAATCAACTCAAAGCTCCGGCTGATAGCAATCAATTTTATCTGGTGGGGCAGAAAGGGCGCATGTTTATTTTTGAGGTTGTTTGTGGTTTTGATATATTGCTGTAATGAGAAATGAGAAAGAAATGATCAAAGAGGGCCTTTCCTTCTAAAAATGGGTAGCAGCTTAATTGTACATTATTCCAATTTTTATTCACTTTCTCAAGACATTGGGCATTGAGTATACCAAATGAACCCAATGGCAGCATGAGGTGTGGTCCCGAGGAAGAGCTGCCTAAAGACTATTGGAAACTAAACAGGTGCAGCCCGGGTTGTGTCTGGAGGAGAGAGCAGAAAAGTCACTGATAAAATGATGTGACCCTCGATGGCAGAGGAGTCGCTGTTGAACTTTTGCTTGCTGCGGTCGAAGAACAGTTTGGAATGATGAGACAGAGACAAGCGGTGCGGGGGGCGGCAGGTGAGACAGAACCCCCCCTCCCAGTTGTAACCCATGGAAAAATGCCATAGCGGCCCTGCCTGCGGTCATCTGAGGAGGCTCACTTTATACCCAAGAATGGGTGTAAGGAGAACTTCCTTGGGTATGAGGAGAGCCTCGTCAGGAGTAAGAAGCTGGGGTAGCTGCATCCTTTTCCACGGGCAATGACAGGGCAGTTCTGCCTCACCTGCCGCCCCTGAATTGCACATCCCTGTGTCAGTGACAAGAAGGATAACAGCTGAAAAGTCTCCTGCTGCCATGGGTTGTGGCTTGCCTGTGGAAAGCGTCAAGGGTTCCTGCAGCTAAGAAGAAGTCGGCTACACCACTGGAGGATAACAGCTGTAGTTTGAAGAATTCTATATCTATAGAAAAACATTGTAAAGACCCTTATTGGGTCTAGGAAGCCTGCCTATGTAAACTGCCTTGAGCAATATCTGAAAGACTACTGTAAGGAACAGTGGTATATAAATACAATAATAAATTGATTATTGATGGATTAAAAGGCAGTTGAGTGATTGAAATTAAATTGATTAAAAGGCAGTTGAGTAAAATACTTTTTTTTTTTTTTTAACCTGCAATCCTACACATGCTTCCCTGGGAGTAGGTTTTAATTGAATTTAATGAGGCTTACTTCCAAGTAGAAACATCTAGGATTGCACTGTTAACCTATTCCCAATTCTATAAGTAAGGAAGCCTATTTTCCCCATTGGATTATGTGCACAAATTGTTCATAAGCAGAGCTATTTTTTTTTCTTTTTTAGATATTCGGCCTATTCTCCAGAAACAAAAAAAAACTAATATTTTTTTCCCTTTTCCCCCTTTCCTATCTTTGGGTTAAACCTTGAATTCTCTAGTTCTCTCTTTCTCTCTTTCCCAGCTCATTTACTCTTTCTCTCCCTCTCCTTTTGCCAGTTGCGAGTCTGCAGACAGAATACGCATCTTCCATTTGTGTACAATGCCAAGCGCACGGCGAGTTCTTTAGCCATAATACGTGATGAGGACGCTGTGATGTCACTGTGGCATCACTAAGGTTAATGCGTCACCCTGTGATGGACCTCCTCCCATGTAGCGTGTGGGGCAATGCCCCAGTTGGTGGGTGTGGTGATGTACCATCACTCTGCCTGTGCTGGTTTCTTGGCTATAACTTTTGATAGAACAGAGATATTTCATTGTGGTTTGTTTCATTGCATTCTACAGGAAATCACACATCAATTTATATGTACATGATGGTATTATTCAAAGATACCAAGATTTAAAAATTTTTTGGCCGGTAGTGCCTTCCCATGGACGTCATCCAGTGCATCCCAAACCCCCCATAATCCCCTAGTGATGTCACTGCTTCTGGGTTTGGAGGAGTGCAGCAGTGACTTTGCAATGTGGCTACTACCCTCATTCCTTCTCCAGCAGCTTCCCAGCCAACTTTTGGCTTCTACTGAGCTGCTGCAGGCCCCCAAGCGCAGTGCTCTGCTTGGAGGTTTGCAATGGCTTGGCGGAAGTCGAGAGCTTTTGTGCGCATTACTGCACAGTGGTGGCCCCCCTTCCAGTGGCGCTAAGGGCACCTGCCTGATGTACCTTAGATATGCAACCGACCTCTTTCCTGCTGACAGATTTTGCTAGTCTTACAGAAACCCTTATAGCTCCCTTCAAAATTCCTCTGCCTTTTTGCCAAATAAGGAACATTCAGATTTATCCTGAAATTTGCTCCTGGCAAAATTGGGAAGCAGGTCTACCAATGATGAAGGCAGGGAGTTGTTTCAACACCAGCATGCAACTACAACTGCATGCCATGTACATCAGTGTGTGTTATTTCCCTGTGGCATGACACACCAGCTGTCCCACTGACCCTTAAGCACTTGAGGATAGCGTGGTGTACATTCCTATAACCATCGGCCCCGTTTGTCAATCAATTGATTTTGGAGTCATCTTTCTTGTTTCTTTTTTTACTAGGGGGAAATGTTGTTTTCCCCTCACAACTGTTGCAAGCCAGGATGCTTTGAAGATTTAACAGCAAGATAATGAAAACAGGAGATGGTGATTAAGGGACCAAGGGCAGATGTTGCTTGAGTAATGGGATTTGTCACAACTCTGAGAGAAGAGTAACCCCCCCACTAACATATGACTTGTGTCATTAACATTTTTAATGAAACTACAGTAGGTGGCTATGCACATAAATCCTGCTAAGTAAACTCCTGAGAATCAATTCACCGTGTGTTTAAATTATAATTACTTTTGAAGAACTGCAAAGCAAGAGACCCCAGGAGATGCCACCTAAAAGTATGAATGTTTCATAGCACAGGAATTTCTTTGATATTTCTTTATCACATCTGTTTTTTTGTCATTTAATTTTCTACAAGGTGCTTAAGTTATGTTTCATTGGAGTGCACGTGCAATGGGGAGGCCTGTGGCACTGTTTGTCTAAGGAGCCACGATGACTGCCTAGAAAACAATGCTGTCAAGAACTGAAGGTTCAGAATACAGATTCTGTGAAAGGGAAAATTTGTCCCCCATGGGTTCAGCCTTCATATAGCCCATAAAGAAGGAGAAAGAGTATGGGGCAGGCGAAGGCCAAAGAAGGGCTGCTTGAGCCCCAACCCAGGGGCCAGACCTGGGGTTTGGTTGGATCCGTCTGCCTGGTGAGTGGCCCCTTCCATTCCACCCAGGCACCATGCGAAGTCCTCCTCGATCGGAGGACAACCCTGCTCTGGGCAGTCACATCTGCCTTGATGTCCTGTTGCACAGCCTTCTGGGATCCAGGGCAGCAGACACAACTGCCCAGAGTGTCCCTGTCCCCCACTTGAGGAGGACTTCTCGTGGCTCCCAGGCGGAACGGAGAGATGTGGTCCAAACAGGGACTGCTTTTCCTTTGTGCGGCGGTCACAAGTTTGGTCTCTGCTGGTGATTTTCAACTGGTGTGCCCAGGCATATTGGTGTGTCATGAATGGTCTACAGATGTACCACAAGAGTTTGGAGCACAGTGGTTGAAAGTATCTGACTCTTGCAGCTCGGTTTCTAGGATGTCTGTCATAACGAATTGCCTGTCCCTCTTCCTCTGCCTGCAGCCAGCACAGGAACAGGAACTGACAATTTATAACTACAGACGGTTGCCCTTGAAACAGAGCCTCAGAACCTAGAAGAGTATCCCAGAAGCTGGAAATGACATCCCAAGATGAAAAGACCATAGAGGTCAGGTCAGTGTGCCATGAAAAGAAAAATATCAGAAATCACTGGTTTAGGTAGAGGCCTCAGGAGGAAGGGAACATAAAACAAAGAGGGCAGAGGGAGGGTGGCTGAAGGAAAAAGGCAGAGCAAACAGTGGAATGGTACACATGTCTCTGAAAAAAAGACTTATTGGTCAGTTATAGATCAGAGGGGAAGACTTGGGCTAGGGAGTCAAGGGGGCACATAGTTTCTAGGTGTTGCATCAACAGTCATAGCAGTTTTTTTTTGTTTTTCACCTGGTAACATATGTAAAGACATCATGAGATGGAATTAGGACTGACCCAAGACCTCCTGATGCCTGAGATGCCTCCTGATGCATTCCATAAGAACATAAGAAGAGCCCCGCTGGATCAGGCCGAGAGCCCATCTAGTCCAGCTTCCTGCATCTCATAGTGACCCACCAGTTGCCTCAGGGAGCACACAAGACAACACAAGACAACAAGAGACCTGCATCCTGTTGGCACTCCCTTGCACCTGGCATTCTGAAGTAGCCTACTTCTAAAATCAGGAGGTTGCACATACCCATCAAGGTTTGTAAACCGTGATGGACTTTTCCTTCAGATGCTGCCCACCCTTACCCAATCATATTTCCGCCTCTGCTCCTCAGAGTCTCCAATGTCCTAGCTAAGAATACTCATCCCCTCCATATTTCCTCTTCCTCTCAGTCTCCTCTTCCTTTTCCAATCCAGGGAGTGGAATCAGGGAGCCAATCTGGCCAATGGAGATGGGTGCCCCCCCACCTATCTGCTGCCTACCTAAATCCCCAGATGCAGCTTCTGCTGCATCTGGCAGGAGAGATTCAGCTGCTGGAATTATCCTCAGAGTCAGGGGACATTTGTCCCCCACGGTAAGCCCCAGAAGCCACTAGGGGGCAACTCGAACTTATGCCAGAAATATTGTTGGTGCAAGTCTGCGTCGCTTCATGCAGATGGAAGAGGCCAGGGAAAGGAATTTGGATTTGGTGTGTGCCACTGCCAAACCCACCTCCATCCTGGGCCTGATCTGCCTATCCCCTGCCCCATCTTCTCCCCACTCCACTCCCTCCCTGCCCCATTTTATCCCCTGTGTTGGACTGTGGCAGAGTTTCATTGATGCTTCCTTTAGATCAGATTGAGTTATTTTTGTGTGCGCTTATAAATCACTATATACCTGAATCTCTTAAAGTATATTACAATTAAAAAAAAAAACACCTTTGAAGTGTCTTAAAGTTTCCCATTGACTTCAACAGAAGTAGTGAACACCAAGTGTTTTGAAATGCCCTTACATGCTACTTAATGGCTCCAAGATCACAATCCGAAGGAGTCCATGAAATGATGTGATTCCTATCCCTTTTGTTCAATTGCTTGTAACAATCACTCAACTAGATAATTGTGCTGACAAATGGAGGGTTTGGCCAGTATTTACTATAAATGTTGTTCATATCAACATAACTGATGAAATATTGGTGATGTTATTCTTTGGGTTCAGTACTGCTCTTTGTGAGCTGAGATGTTAATTATAAGATCCAGGAATTTTCTTAAGCTCTTTGCTGTCTCCATGCCTCCCCCTTCTATCCAAGCTGGGGCACATCACGTCAGCATTTTCATCCAAACGTTGTCTGGCAAGGAGAAGGTCATACAACTTCCTCCTTCTGTGTGTGTGTGTGTGTGTGTGTTTGTGTGTGTTTTAACTGTGACTTACTGCGGTCACGGAGCCCTGTTGTGGCTTCTTCTTCGTATGAAGAGGCCACTGGGAAATCCTGCAGCACCCCTGAGAGTTTGCACAGTTCTCATAGTTTGGGAACCACTGGTCCAAGGTTAACCAATTTCTGCCCAGCCCACAGGTGTACACATTTGATCCCTGTTGCGTATATGTAATGTCAAGCAGAAATGGCTTAAGAGATGAAGCTGCATACACAGTATGTACTCTAAAGAAAATCTGCAGTATTTTTTTCCCACCATTTTAAACAGAAGGGAATCCCAAACAGAAGGGTACATTATTACCTGAGCCTTGACTTTAGTATGTAAGCTTTAGTATCACCTTGAGCAGAAACAGAAACTCAATTTTTAAAAAGAAAAAAAAGCTCAGAAATGAATGTTCCTGTAATACAATTAACATAATCTCACTTTCCATTTTGAAGGAGAACAGATTTCCTAAGAAAAATCCATTACGGGGTACAAGCCATGATGTGTATGCGCAACCTCCTGATTTTAGAAATGGGCTATGTCAGAATGCCAGATGCAAGGGAGGGCACCAGGATGAGGTCTCTTGTGATCTGGTGTGCTCCCTGGGGCATTTGGTGGGCCGCTGTGAGATACAAGAAGCTGGACTAGATGGGCCTATGGCCTGATCCAGTGGGGCTGTTCTTATGTTCTTATGTTTTTTTCCTTCAAATTCTTCCATATCAGTCATCAGAAAAGCAGGTTTTTCCTGCTTGAGGAAAACACTTTACACATATCCTTTATATCAGGGCTTTTCAAACTGGGGCATTGCGTCGCCCCAGCCTGCGGGCCCTGGCCCCTGCCTCCTTAAGGGGTGGGGGCAGCCTGGAGACAGGAGGAGGCAGCGGTGCGATCCCCAGGATACCCCTGGGAGCCCCTGCAGCCTCCTGGGGGTGCCTAGCGCGACCTGCAGCAGGGTTCCCCGCAGCAGTGAACTTCCGCGTACCCAAGCCCCTGCAGCCCCCCTGAGTGGCGTGATCCTGCGGATCGTGCTGCCGCCTTCCCCCACCCCTGCAGCCTCCCCCCTCCCGCCCACGCAATAACTTAGGGGCTCTCAAACTCTCCCAGAAAACACTCCCAGAGAGTTTGAGAACCACTGCTTTACAGCCTTGCCAAATTTCATGTGAGTGTTCTCAGCTCAGCTCAAACATCAATCTGTCTTCTGAATGCTGCTGTAACTGTAGCAAGTCTATGTCACTTCCTCCACCCCAGAGATCAGGCAGTCTTATATTCATCTTTGGCCGTTATGTGATACAGGTAAGAGGTAAAAACTACTCACCTAGTAGCACAGAAAGGAAAAAAATCTCCCTTTCTGCTACTTTTTGAACCCACAATTTCCAGAGACTGAAAAATAGATGGCATGTCTGTAGACGAAGCATTTCCACTTGTTAGTTCCTCAGTTCTTAGATGTTAAGAGACCTTTCCCTGGGAAGGACGGATGCGTGAGAGGCCTCCCAGGAAAACGTGGCTGCTTTTTGAAATATGTGGCTGCAATTCCATACCTGATGCCCTGTATGGAAAAGCATCGACCCAATCTTGCTGTTGAAAAGCATCGACCCAATCTTCCGAGCATCTTACAAATTGGAATGGAAAGAGTGACAGAACAAATTTGCAACCTCTTTGATGTGTACCACACCTCAGCCATCCCAACCATTCAAAGAAGGATAAGTTTCAGGTATTAGTTATAATTATTATTATTTTGCACAATCATATTGTTTTTGGATTTTGTGTATATCCATCTATCGAGTCCTTCCCAAGGACCTAGGATGGGCAGCTTTTTTTTTTTTATGTTGTTCTGTTACAAATATTGTAGTATGTACACTGTTCCTAGTAAAGCAGCCTTTTGCTCATCCTATGATGATGATTAGTCATAGTAATAGTTGTTTGTTTTATATTATTAGCTTGCTCCCATTACCAACTAATATTATACGATCAGCCCAATCCTATCCTCCTCCCCCAGGTAAGTGCACCAAAATAGACAACGTTGAATGCTATAGTACAGTGGGATGATCAGGAGGCTTAGAAAAGGCAAGGGAAAATATTTTCTGTTATCCCTCTGTTAGCCCCTCTATCACCAATGGGTTGTCTTGGACCTGCACCAGCTACATAGCTGAGAAAGGGGTTTTTTGGGAGCCTCGGGAGGGGGGAATAGCATACTGATTTACATTACTCACACTGGGATACATCCCCTCTTGCCTTTGACATGCCTCCAACACTCCCTCAGTCCATGCAGGAATGCCCTTCCCCCACCCACAGAACACCCCACCTTCAATATACTGGGACCAGCAGAACCTTCTTCCAGTTAATGATAGATGATACTGAGTTACATGAATCAGTGGTCTGACTCAGTATAAGGCAGCTTCCTATGTAAATTCATGAAAGGAATTCATTATGGGAATTATGTATTCTCCAACAGCTAGGAAATACTACCTTGGCCTCTGCATAATTTACCTACAGCACGGCAAATATAAACTATAATTTTTTTCCCTGTAGTTCTGCTTTCCACCCTGCAAAAGAGCTGGATGTTTTTATTAGTGATGGTGAATCCAAATCGTGGTTGGCTTTTATAATTTCAAAGAGAGAATGGCCATTGTTTTTTGTCCCTCCCAGTGCAGCCTGAAATCTGTCTGCTGCTAGCCCTGTCTAACTTAATTAGGAGTCCAATCCCATGCATGTCCACTCAGAAGCAAGCCCCATTATAGTCAATAGAGCTTTCTCCCAGATAAGTGTGGATGGGATTGCAGCTTAGGTCTGTTTACAACCTCCCTCCTATCTTCAACCTATTACAAACTGCAGACTGTGCCACGGAACCTCCCCCTACTCCTTTTTATAATGTTTTTATTCAACATCTAGCCTGAAGGAGAGTTCCGAGGAGCTCCAAACTTGCTCACAACTTTATGATATTGTGTTTGATCTTAATAAAAGGTATTGTACCACTGTTGCCTTTAGATTTTTCTTCTTCTTCTAATGGACTAGCTACCTGCATTTTTTAAAAACATGATAGTATGAAAATCTTGGTCATGTAATCAGTCTTCTTACCAAGGAGGAAAATGTTTAAGATCAGAATGCACTGGTCAGGAGGCAGAGTGGGTGACCGGGGTGTGTGTGTGTGTGTGTCATGGCCCCAAGTGATACACTTGGGGGGGGTGACAGGCATGCCACCTGAGCCCCTGAGTGGAAGCCCTTGTCACATTTGGTGCCAAATGGGCCCTTCCACCCTCCCCGAGACTCCGGACAGCTAGAAATAGCCATCCCGGAAGTGATTTGGCAGTCCACATGATTACAATGGCATTGTGTTACCACTGAATCACTTCTAGGTGCAGCTTTGTTGCTCGGGGGTGTTGCACAACAGAGGGTTTACATGGGCCCAGAGAGGCACACATGCTCGGGACACCACCATACTGGTTTGATGATCTAATCTGGCTCCTTCCATGGCACAAACTCTGGATTCTATCCTATGCCTTCTTCATTGAATCTATTTGTGGCTGCATCTGTATATAAAGCTGCAAAAAGAAGTGTGCTTGAAACAGTTTCTCCAATCAATAGTTTCCGTTATGCCAGGTGTAATGAGAGAAATTCCTTTAAATGGGAAAATTGTGCATCAATTACATTGAATGTGTACTGCGGTGCTAACGCTTGCTTGCGGTCCAAGTTAATGACCCAGTGAATTACTAGCAAAGACAGATTTGATTTTAATGTAAAATGTTTGCAACAATTTAAGCTCCACTCATCATATTATGTCTGAATACCTCCAGGCAATCCCAGGGCCATTATTTTAATAGGGTGCCATTGCTGAGTGTCCATTAACTGTCAGAGTTTAAGTAATTTCCAGGTATCTTAATTTGAATGCAGCACTAAATTACATTGTTGTTAATGGATCTACAATACAGAAGTATAAAGCTGTGTCATGCGTAGCTTAATTGATATGCATTTCAGTGGCAGACTGAATATGATAGAAATCAGAGTTTTCAACTGTAAAATGTACTGTATGTACTTCTTACAAATAATCAACTCTTGAAGGCAGTGCACATTTTCATACTCTTTTGGCCCAGTCCTATCTGGGTTGTGTGATGCTGGAACTTGGACTCTAGGGCTGTAGTTCTCAAACTCTCAGGGAGTTTGAGGTCCGCAGTAAGTCCTTGCATGGGAGTGGGGAAGGCAATGGGGGCAGGGGGTAGGCAGCGACTCGACCCCCCAGGATCGCATCGCTAAAGTGACTTCAGGGACTGGCATTTACTTACCAGTCCCTGCTGCAGCCTCCTGGGGGTGTGGGGAGCCCTGCGCAACTGTTCGCATGGGTCCCCAAAGCTTAGAAAGTGAAAGTGGAGCGATCGCGCCCCGCCTCAGCAAAACCAGATGTGGACCACTATCACTCCGCTTTCACTTTCTGAAGGCTGGGGAGCCCTGCGGAGGGTCAAGCAGGGCTCCCCGCACCCTTGGGAGGCTGCTGCAGGGACTGGTAAGTATATGCCAGTCCCTGCAGCCCCCTTAGTGACATGATCCTGAGGATCACGTTGCTGCCTCCCCCCTGCCCCCACCCCTTAAGAGGGCAGAGACCAGGGCCCTCAGGCTGGGGCTTCACGATGCCCTAGTTTGAGAAGCCCTGCTGTAGCGCAAGGTCCTTTGCAGTGGTATGAAAGCCAGGACACCATCTTGCAACTTCAGGCTGCTGCAAATAGCCAGGGGATCAGTACATGCGCGATGGTTCCAGGAGGCCCTGCTGATATCGGTAAGTTTTTAGTGTGGGTGGAGAAGGGAACGTTTGAGACCATTCTGAGACTGGGAAGCAGGGGGTGTAAAGTTGACTGGAGGGGGTGGAACTCAGTGGCAAAAGCTTATAGCCAAATCCTATCCCCAATTTTTTAGCCCACTTTCTCTCCTTGTACTTGTGCAAGCTACATCACTGATGTGAGTCTGAGGAGACCCATAGTCAGTAAGGGGGCCTACTCAGAAGTAAGTGATTTTTTTATACTTATCTCTGGGTGCCCGTCTGGTTGCCCCCCCCCCACCATTGGATTCAGGGTGCACTCTGTTAGCATGGCTGCATTTTTGTCAGTGTTAATTCAGCTCTTACCTTTCTTCATACTGAGATTGTTTTAGATTCTAGGACAGTGATTTTCTACCTTTTTTGCCTTACGGCACACTGACAAGGCACTAACATTTTCAGGGCACACCATCAGCTTTTTTTTTTTTTTTTATTTGACAAGGCACACTGACAAGGCAGGGGAATCACATCCCCCAATGGCCCTACTAATAAATTACCTTCCCCCAAACTCCAGCAGCACACCTGTGAACCATTCATGACGCACCAATGAGCTGTTCTAGGGACAATCCAGAAATCTCTTGATGGTGGGGGGGGGGGATGCAGTTGCCTCCCACCTCCTCTAGCTTCTTTGGACAACAGAGTATGTTGGTATAAAACAAGTGCACCTTCCCTATTAAAGGACATCCAAATTACAGCCTCCTCATTATCTGTATTAAAAAAAGAAAAAGAAAGCATATTGTCTTAGAGTGGGGAGGGGACTTCAAGTTGGAAAACTCTTATGGGGTCTCACTTTCCCCCACAATGACCTTGAACAGGGCAAGGAGGGTGGTGACAGGATGGGGTGAGTGGGTTGGGCTGGGAGGGTGGGATCAAAGGCAGGGGTGCATGCCATATGCTGTCCCCTTTCCGGTGCCAGACACAGGCAATGCACCAAGTCTGCTGACATGGGACAATGAGGACTTGTGCCAGCTCTGAGGTGCCCCATTTTTCTAGCTGGGGCTTACTCTGAGGCAAGGAGTTGAATGGTCCCTTACATTGAGGAGTCCAAGTACTCCCATAAGATGCAACTGAGCCCTCCCAGCACCATGGGAGGTTGCATATGATTGAACTGTTATTCACATAAGTGTGTATAGGATTGCAGTTAAAAAGAGGTGCAAGAACACACCTGCCCCCCCCCCCACCCAGAAAGCTCACTTCACATGTCAAAACGTTTTGCTTCCCTTATGTGTTTCACCCCTGCAGGAATCTCCACATCACCTGGTAATGTTGCTTTAAGTTAAATTCAGTGGCAACTCTCCAGAAAAAACTCTGTTTTTAAGTCAACTGATTAAGCTGCATAACGACCATGGCCAACAATCTAACCTTATCTCATACATCCATACTATTACAAGTCAGGTTGGCCTTTGTGAATGATGTATGAGGAAGGGGACTTTGTAAGCTACTATATTGGCATTCATGGAAAACACCTGATTGGAGAGCGTCAGAGATTTCAGCCATTACTCTAATAACCTTTAGATAGAAAATCAATTCATGTTGTACATTTTCTGCAGGTGCTCCAAATTAAATAGCTCCTAACGAATGCCAATGACTCAGGAGAACTGTGATTTCCAACACTGTCAAGGGATGTCAGTTGCTGGAATGTGCAAGGGTTATACCAGAGGTACAACTGTAAAATAATCTAATGGTACATTTGTACTAGGGCTACAATCTCTAGTCAATGAATTGAATGGATTCATAAATTAAAGCATGTAACACTGATAATAAAGGACTGTTTTTGGTTATCTTTCCCTTGGGCAAGCTGCCAGAACATTACTCTCTCTCTCTCTCTCTCTCTCTCTCTCTCTAAGGTGGCACTTACAATCCTCATGCTCACAGACAGAAGGTGCATATATTAAGTGCAGAATGTGCATATATTATGTGCAATCATGAGGCTTGCCCTCAGATTCAGTGTGGGAGCGGGGGGGGGGCAGGGAAAGAGAGTTGCTTTCTCATGCCTTCAGCCTGGCCAGTTTGCAGAAGAAAGACAGACACTTTAGAAAGTGAAATTGAGAAATAGGTACACAGCTACTTTTCATGCTCACTTTCTGATGTGGAGAGGTAGAGTCACTGAGAATCACTGTGCCCAGTGATTCAGGCATGGCATTCAGAAATGTTTCCTGAAGCACTTTCAGGAGTGAGACATCTCACAGATTCAGAAGGAGGCCAAAATAGTTTATGTGAGACTAGTTCAATTTATAGGAGCGATAAATCACTGTAGGGCAGTGACTTTCAACCAGTGTGCCATACCGCACGTTGGTGTGCCATGAATGGTCCGCAGGTACGTCACAGGATTATGGGGGAGCATCATTTATAGTAGGGCCTTTGGGGGATATGAGCCCCCACTGGCGGTTTGGTATGCCTTGTCATTGGTCAGAAAAACAGATGGTGTGCCTTGGCAATTTTAGTGCCTTGTCAGTGTGCCATGAAATGAAAAAGGCTGAAAATCTAGGATATCACCAGATTTCTCTTGAAGTGAAATTGGAAACAGATATAGACACTACCCCAGGCAAAATGTCTGAGGAATATGAAAGGCACCAGAAAAGTTTCAAAAAGGCTACCAGCACTTGTTAGGGGATTTTTAAATGTCCTTAACCAAGACCAATGCAGCTGGTTGAAGCCCTCCCTATCCAGGTTGTGTTTCAGTAGAAAACCGTATCCTAGCCCACAGTTTTAGCCCTGATTTTCTGGCACTACACAAAATATTTCTCCTTGTGCATAATGTACACTTTAGGTCTAGCCTCTTTGTTTCCAAAGAAATTTGTTTTTGTTCAGCTCTTGCAATTTGCATTAAAATGTACACTGTGCAAAGGCTTTTATTTTGTCATTTCAGTACATCAAAATTAGCATCACAATTAGTTCCACCATGAGTATCTTTCCTTAGAAGAACAGCCAATGAATCATTGTAAACAAGCTTTGTTTAATTCTCTGCCCATAAATTTTCTACTCTGATTTATTGACTATAAACTCCTTTAAGGATGATATATGGAGAGAATACCATTGTACCTTTTCATTTGCAAGATTTGCAAGAAAAATATGCAGTAACTTCTCATATATAAACACACACACACCCCAATTAAATCTGTGTCTCTTGGTCACACTGGGCTTCTTGTGCAGTGCTACTGTCTGTTGTATAGAGTATGTGTGCCCTGTCAATCCAGAATGACTTGTGATAATGTAGCAAGGAATGGGAGGTTAGTGTTTATACTCTTTTTCTCCCACATAAGTGAGTGGGTTCTTGTGACACCTATGGGTGAAAATAAAGGGACTAACACTGGTGACACCCTTCGAGACACTTCAGATACTCGGGGTGTGTATGTGTGATCACAAGTGTCTAGAGCAGGAGTGTCAAACTTGTTTCATACAGAGGGCTGAAGATAGCATTCATGGTGCCTGTTCAGAGCTGGAAATGACATCATTAAGCAGATGGCCAGAAATAAGCACTTTGTTCGCACATTGAAACTCATTAGCTGCAAATGACAGAAGAGAAAATGTTCAATTTTTTTTCCCTATTTCACGATATGAGAGAGCCCAATTATCATGCTGGGAACCTAAGTAAGGGAGAGGATAAATTGTTTCCAGGTGGCCCATTTGGCCTACAGACCTATGTTTGACACCCCTGCGTAGGGCAGGTTTTTGTCCCCCACCTCTTAACTGTGTCACAAAACGCAGCACTTCTGCTTTCTCTCAAAGCCATTAATGGAAGTTACTCACCTTTATGGAAGAAATGAATACAGTGTTGTGTTGAAGGATCCCTTAGTATCTAATAATAGGCAAGTGATCTTTATAACTCATCCTAAACTCTTTCTTGAAACTTCATTTTCCTGTCTATTCCAAAGACATTAGCAATGGGGGAAAAATTATTCACTTTTTTATACCACCCTTCCTTCAAGGAGCTCAGGGCGGTGCACAGAGTTGCTCCCCTCCTTTTGTTCTCACCTACCTGTGAGGTTGGTGAGGCTGGGAAAGAATGACAAGGTCGCCCAGGAAGTTTTGAGAACCTGGTTCTTCCAGGGCTAAGTCCAATGCAGGCTTATCCTGATAAACCATCCTGGCTTATCAAAATATTCCCAGTGAACAAGTACAAGGGATCTAACTAGAACAGTGTTGATTCTAGAGCAGGGGCGCCCAAAACCTGGCCTGGGGGCCAATTGCGGCCCTTGTGGACTCCCACATGGAGCCCCCAGTCTCTAATGAGTCTCTGGTCCTTCGGAGACTTGCTGGAGCCCACGCTGGCCCAACACAACTGCTCTCAGTGTGAGGACAACTGTTTGAACTCTGGTGTGAGCAGTGGGACAAGGGCTCGCTCCACTGCTTGCTGTTTCACGACTGTGATGCTGCAGCAGCGGCGAAAGAAAGGCCGGCCTTGCTTTGTGCAAGGCCTTTTACAGGCCTTGTGCTATTGCAAAACCTGCTTTCATTCATATAAATTCAATCCCTGATATATTCATTTTTTGTAAATTTATGTAAATTTATTCAAATTTGAAATGTAAATTCATTCTTTTTCCCCCCAGCTCCTAAGCAGTGTCAGAGAGATGATGTGTTCCCCTTGCCAAAAAGTTTGGACACCCCTGTTCTAGAGGAAAATTCAGTAGTCTTGTACCAAGCAGGGAAACAAAGTTTGGCTCTAGTGGAGAAGCCAGAATTCCAAATAGCAATTTTAAATTGCTTTTCGATTTCAGGAACTGATGTTGAGCAGTTGAGCACCTGAAGAGCATCAGGTTTTCAAATGTAGAAGGTCTCAGATTCAATTCCTGGGATCTTGAGGTAGTACAGGGAAGTGTTCTGCCAATCCATACTGTTCTATATGGACCAATGGATATGGATCAGCTTAACGGCCCAATCCTATCCAACCCTGAGGGCTCTGAGACACATTTGCACAGAGTTCTGGGAAGCTCAATGTGGTGAGTTTCAGCTTCAGGGCATGAAGTTTCTGGTTCAAGTCTCAGGGGTTCCAACCAAAGTATGAAACAAATTAGCCTGTTGACAGAAAGTGGTCATGATGCCCATATCTACCTCTTAAATTCCATCACTTCATACTCAAGAATTTTTTTTGAAGGCAAAATAAAAGTTTTTACAAAAGAAATGATATCTTCAATGCCAGATGGTCACACTGCCTAAAGAGAGAGGATTGATAATAAAGTTTATCAGTGAACAACATTTCTTGCCCAGCGAACTCCAGGTGGCCTCACAAGCACAAATTATGCCTTGGCTAATGAGCAACAGAGTTATTTCAAAATCAGAATCCGTATCATCATTCTAAAATGTATTTATTTTTTTAAAGAAAAGATTAATTTGCTGTATGATGAAGAGGCTTTAAAACGATTGCTTTTAGGAGAATTTGATTAACCTTAACAAGAGCTTTGAAACTATGAATAGCATCTGAAGTACCCCTTCCGTTCATGGGAGCACATTTTGAGAACACATGCTCTGCTCCAGAACGATGGAGAGTGGCACGCACAAAAAGCATTCTTGCAGGTGTGAAAGGGACACTTTGCACGAGCTGAATTTCCTTCCATTTTCAAATGAAATTTGCACTCAGAGCATGCATTCCCATTCCCAGAAGCAGTGTTATTCAAACTGTGTGGCACGGCTCCTTAGGGAGGCACCAGAAACTCAAAGGGGAGGCGTGGGATGTCCTCTCGCAGCAATACAGTCACACCCCTGGGCAGAATACGAGCCCGTCTTCTGCTCGTCGTCTGCGCTTTTTTTTAAAGCAGAAGAAACAGGAGTTGCTCAGCTGTGAGAGTGGCTGCCGCCGCCCCGCCCTCTTCTCCCTGCTCTCCGAAGCTGCCACCTTCTGTGTTCGCTCTTCAACTCCAACCCCCATCTGGCAAGTACCGAGCATGCTCAGCTTGCTGTCCTTAACCCTCGCTGATCCTTGTCTGGTTGGTTCCCAGTTCCCAGCCTGGGATCGCTTCTCATCAAAGTGAAATCTCTATTTTCAACCCCTCCCTCTTCCACTCCCCCCTTTCCATCTCCAAACCTTCCCGCTTTCCTCCCCCTCCCCAAATAAAACGCTTCCTATTTTACCAGTCACCAGGGGTCTTATAGTTGCTTCCATGCAGTTGGCAAAAGGAGAGGAGAGGGGAGAGACAAGCACACACTTTACTTGACCAGGAGCAGAAAAAGGGGACTGTTTTGAAAGTGATTTATTAATCTTGTTGTTTGACTGAAGAGGAAAGGATGTATTTTTAAAGTGATGAATCTTGCTATTTATCAGAATACTTATCAGCCATTGATGAAGTGATTGCCAGCCCAATCCTATCCACACTTTCCTGGGAGTAAGCCCCATTGACTCTAATGGGACTTACTTCTGAGTAGACATGCATAGGCTTGAGCTGTGCATCTCCTAGTATAGGAGATCAGCTTCCTAACCAAACCCTTATCAGCTCTGATATATTTTCATGGTCTATTTTTGATTTCCCCACCAGCTGCTGGAAAAATTTAATTTCATTAAATTAATAAAGGGTTCAATCCTATCCAAGGAGAATGGGAGAAATGACTAGTTGGATTGGGGTCCACAGGGGTGTGTGTGTGTGTAATGTTGGTCAGGCTGGTTGTTCACAAAGTTCATGTGATAAAACAATACTATTGGTATGCTTACAAAGTTTAAAAAATTGAATCCTCCTGGACCAGACAAAATCTACCTACTCCAGCATCCTGTCTCCAACAGTGATCAGCAGCTGATCATTTATAAAGCATGTATATTGCTGTGTATTAATAATATATTTTTAAGATCTGCATTTAATCAGTGATATGATTAATATAATTAATATTAATATAGTTAATATATATTTAATATTTAATATTATATTATAATAAATATAATATTATAATATTATATTTAATATAGTTAATATTTCTGACCACTTCCTGTTTAATGATGTCACTTCCAGCCCTCAGGAACATGAGGGGGAGTCATGGCCAACAGCTAAGGGGGTCAAGGGAGCCACTGGCCGGAAACATTTGAGTACCACTGCCCAGAAGGGTAATTCCAGATGCTATCCCAGTAGCACAGTAACATATCCCAGGCAAAACATTAAGTACTGCAGGTGCCACAATGCACTGTGTGAGCAGCCCCTCCCACTCGCTGTCTCACTCGCCATCTGAGCCATTCCGGGCAGCGACAGCAATGTGCAGGAGACAGCGTTTGGTTCAGAGAGCACCTGCATGTTACCATTGCTGCCTGGAATGTCTATCGCAGGGAGTGGGAGGGACTGCTTGCACAGTGGCGCCTGCAGTACTTACTGTTTTGCCCTACCCTCTAGTTCTGCATCAGAACTATTTCCCACAGTAGTGTAGCTACAGGGGGTGCAGAGCAGTAACAGCCCAATCCAGAACACTGCATACCAGCTCACCACCGACACATAGTGTCGCAAACATGCCATTAGGCATGTCTGTGGGACTTATTGCTGGCCCAGCTCCAGAGCTAGCCCAGTGCGAGCCTATGCTGGGCAGACACTGGTTGGAGGCCTGCAGTCTGCTGCCCAGCACTCCATGAAAAGTGTTGGGCAGTGGAGAGGTAAGACAGGGCATGGGGGGAGGCATTCCAGGGTGGGGAGAAGGTGGGGCAGGGGAGAAGCAGGGTGGGAGAGAGGTGAAGATGGCAGCAGGGCCATATCCTGACCCCCCTCCCAGCCCAGGGGTCCCAACACCCATCGGGGCTGCCTGGGGTTACACAGGGTAAGGGAACATAAGCTCCCTTACCCCAAGTAGACCCTGCTTTCCAGCCCCAATGGATGCAGCTGTAGGGGCCTTCCTCTGAAGGGGCCTGGAACAGGCTTGTTCCTCCCCAGGGAGGCCTCAGATTGGCTGGAGGGAGAGGGGGTTCCAGCACCCTTGTCCTCCTCCCTAGCAGAGCTACCAAACCTGGCCTAGGAGGTGCTGTTGACCTCACAGCTCCCTGCTTCACCCTGACTGCCTCTCATCCCTGGCCTCCCTGTTTTATGGAGCAAGCCTGCCCCCTCTGGCCCCTCCCCTTCCTCCAGGTGGGGCAGAAAAGGCCTTTCCTGTTACTGGCTTGTTTCCTTCTGTGTTCCTTGTTTGCCCTGCCAGCCCCCTCTGGCTGGTTGAGGTGAGCCAACCTGCTTTGCCCCCTTCGAGGGCAGTGAAGCCTCCCCACCCTGGGCATGGGGTGCCTGCTTCCGGGTAAGTCGGGGGTCAGGGCATCTGGGAGGGGCCCCGACAGTAGCAGTAGCCATTTTGGCACTGCTGCAGACCTGAGTGCTAGGAAGCATAGGATTGAGCCCTAAATTTTGCACGGCACCTCACCACAGTGTGCAAGTGGCCCCTATCCCCTTCCTTTCAGAGCCGTTCCAGGCTGCTAGAGCAAAATGGAGGAGGGAACTCCATTTTGATTGTGTGGCCCAGAATGGCTCTGAAGAGGAGGGGCTGCTTACACTCCACGGTGTGACACCATGCAAAACTTGGTGCTTTGCACCCCCTTTGGCTACACTACAGCCTCCCCAAGTTTTGCATTTCCATAAAATGATTCAAGAAAAAGCCCAAGCCTGCACCACAATGCTGAGGGGGTGACTGTGTAAGTTAAGAGAACCATAAACCTATAATTAAGAAAATTATCACCTGCTACAGAATTCTTATAGAATGACAATCATAATTATATGCTTTTAATCCTTTTGGAGTCAAATGGTTCATTAGGCAAAAAAAAAAAAAGAGAGAAGGGAAAAGGAGAAAAAAAAGTAATATAATTTTTAGACTTGTGATGGAACTTCAAAAAAAGTAAGACCTCTCTAGAAGAATTAATGAACACACAGTGATGTATGTAAAGTTCAACGGATGTCAAATTGTGTTACTCTGAAAATGTTAAAATAGCACTTAATGGACTTTGATGCAGTAAAAGAAAATAGGTGTTTTTCTTTGATATGCATGTAAAGAACAAAGAGAGCTTTGAAGTCAGTTTTTGTGTACTCCCGTGGCTGGGAAGAAAACTGACATGATGATGGTAAATTTGGATTATTTGAAAGTATAAATCCACATGAGACTTAAAAAGGGAAACTAGGACAATAATTTCAGAGGGGGAAAAGGGGGGTTATATTACAAATGTCAGAATGTTAATTGCCCATACTTTAGCAAGACTTTAGGTACTCTAAACTTAGGCTAACAAGGCATTACAGCAAAAGATGCTTGCAAGTGTAATTTCTTTCAAATGAAAGAGTAAAAAAAGCTACGGGTTTTGTTCTACAAGCCCAGTCAATTCTCTACTATGTAGGGTTCCTGGTGGCAGTCCCAAATTATTGTTAGAGACTGGACATAGGGCGCAATCTTACCCTGCGCTGGAACAGGCAAGCCAAGAAGCTTGCACTGTATCCAGCACAAGATAGGGGCCAAAAGCAGTCCAGCCAGAGACAAGGGGAAACTCTTCCCCTTATCCCTGGGAAAGGTGCCCTTTCCTCTACGAGTCTCCTCGAACTTGCGCCACCTCTTGAGGGGGTTGGGATCCAGCATAAGGGCTGGATTCCAGCCCCGCCTCTGCTCCCCACCCACCCCCAGGGCTGCTCACCGTCCACCCTCCCCCCACCCAGGAATGCCTAGAACATAAGAACAACCCTACTGGATCAGGCCATAGGCCATCTAGTCCAACTTCCTGTATCTCGCAGCGGCCCACCAAATGCCCCAGGGAGCACACCAGATAACAAGAGACCTCATCCTGGTGCCCTCCCTTGCACCTGGCCTTCTGACATAGCCCATTTCTAAAACCAGGAGGTTGCGCATACACATCATGGCTTGTAACCCGTAATGGATTTTTCCTCCAGAAACTTGTCCAATCCCCTTTTAAAGGCATCCAGGCCAGATGCCGTCACCACATCCTGTGGCAAGGAGTTCCACAGACCAACCACACGCTGTGTAAAGAAATATTTTCTCTTGTCTGTTCTAACTCTCTCAACACTCAATTTTAGTGGATGTCCCCTGGTTCTGGTGTTATGTGAGAGTGTAAAGAGCATCTCCCTATCCACTCTGTCCATCCCCTGCATAATTTTGTATGTCTCAATCATGTCCCCCCTCAAGCGTCTCTTTTCTAGGCTGAAGAGGCCCAAACGCCATAGCCTTTCCTTGTAAGGAAGGTGCCCCAGCCCCGTAATCAACTTAGTCGCTCTCTTTTGCACCTTTTCCATTTCCACTATGACTTTTTTGAGATGCGGCGACCAGAACTGGACACAATACTCCAGGTGTGGCCTTATTATTATTATTATTATTATTATTATTATTATTATTATTATTATTATTATTATTGTTATTGTTATTGTTATTATTATTATTATTAGTAGTAGTAGTAGTATATTAATTTATACCCCGCCTTTTTGCCCAGCGGGCACACAAGGCGGCTTACAAACACCTTAAAAATACATTAAAAAGCAATTTACAATAATTAAAAAATCTAAAAACAAACAAACCCCGTGGATTTTCATATAAAAAGCAAGAACACCAGCCAGCCTGTCAACAATTAAAAGCTTTTTGTAATAAAAAGGTCTTCAGTCCACGCCGAAACGTTAACACCGAGGGAGCAGTTCTCAGTTCTAAGGGGAGGGTATTCCACAGTTCGGGGGCCACCACCGAGAAGGCCTTCTTCCTGGCCGCCACCCCTCTCACATCTTTTAGTGGCGGCACAGTCAAAAGGGCCCCTTACCATAGATTTGTACAATGGCATTATAATATTAGCCGTTTTGTTCCCTCCCACCCCCTCCCTATCTCTCCCCGCCTCCTCCCCGCCCACCCCAGAGGCTTGCATCGGCTCAGCTGGGACTTGCTTCCGCCCATGGACACCTCTGGATTGCGCCCATAGATAGTAGATGGGAGCTGAAGCGTGAGTCTCAGCAGGTTAGGAAATGGAATTAGATGGAATATTGAAGTTGTCTAACGGAGGGTCAGAACAAATGAAGTGTCCCTTGCAAACAGAACTGGTAAAGAGTGTGATAAATACTTGGGAGATAAGGAACTGTGTTATTCCTTTGTACCTATTGTCAGTTAGGAAGAATTAGTTGGAAAGAACACACACAACTGGCCCTGGCCTACTCCTAAACTCCTGTGGTAATGTCTGAAGGGACTCATTATCTACATAATAATTTGATCAGGTGGATGTCAATTCTCTGCTCGACTGACGTCACTAGGAGGGTGTGGGGGGGTACAGCCAATGAGTAACACCATCAGAATTCAGAGCCCACTACTACCTACCTGGTAGACTTGGCCACCCGGCCATTATTTTCCTCCATGAGTCCAGGTCTACCCATCTCCAGAGCCCAGATCTACTGGCCTTCCTGAGGTGAACCCCAGGTCTGTTCGTCTGGTAGACCTGTCCTCTCAGTTGCTCTTTCTTTGGTTCTCTGTGAGGCCAGGTCTATCTTATGGGATGCTGGAAGATGGCTGGCTAGTCAGAGTGGGTGTACCCAGAGCTCCAGGGTGGACACAATCCATGGGGGTGACACCCTGAGGTAACTTAGTGAGTTACCTCACCGGGTGACACCAACCCTAGTGACACCACTGTCTCTGCTTCATATTTCTTGGTTTCTACATGAGCAGTTTGTTTCCCATTTTCTTCAGCCTTCTTTTTCAAAGAGGGCATTTCACGATAGAATATTAGAAGTGGAAAACCTCTCTTTGTTTGAGAGATATGTTACAAAAAACATGCCCAAATTCATCATTAAAAGGTTTGGGATCCCTCCCATATCACACGCTGCCTCTTCCTTTCTGTACAGAAACCCTTTTTGTTCAATGACAGAGCTGATGCCCTCCTAGAAATATTTTCCGAAAATAGTAATTAATCTGAAAAGCATAGAAAACGACTCTTGTAACAATCATTGTAATGAGAACAGGGAGATGGTTTTAATTTATGCTCAGTAGAATCAAGCCTGGCATAGAAATTATAATGGTATAGTTTTCCTCAGAGTGCGTTCACAAACGAGCTTGAATGTAACCATGGCTATTAACAATGCAAAATTAAATGACATGAACTGTGCATTGTCCCTTCAGGTCGAAATGAAAAAAAGAAGCCCAGGACAATAAATAATTAAACTATGAAGACACATGTACATGAAATGAAACCTTCCATTACATTTTGCATACGACAAACATAAATGAGTGTGTTAGTACCCAAGGCAGTCTCCCATTCAGTTCTCTGCAGCTGTGTTTGTGGTTCACAATTGGAACTCCTGTTAATTAGCAATCTCCGTGAGGGTTTCAGAAGTTTATTTCACATCACAGTTTTTTTACTGCCATTCCTCCAAGGAGCTCAGTGTTCCTCCCTTCCTTTTGTCCTCAAACAGCCCTGTGAGGTAGGGGAGGCAGAGAGATAGCGACTGGCCCAAGGTCACCCAGGAAGCATTGAGGCTGAGAAGGGATTTGAACCTGGATCTTCCAAGTTTGTCCAAATCTCAAATCACTGACTTACACCATCAGGGTAATCACAATGACTACTACAATCTCAGAAATCTGTATGGATGTCCTTTGAAAGAAATCAGACATGATCAAGTGACACCAACATTTGAATTGAGAACACTGTGAGTAGTTTGTGAAATTCACTTTCCATTGGTTGGCCCACTGCCATTTGTGTTCTGTTTGTCAGCACTGATTGTCAGCACTGAAGTTTGCATTGAATTTCATTCTTTATCCTTCCTCCATTTTTCTCCACTGCCTTTGTTACCTACCTATCTCCAGATGTTGGTACAGCTGCCACTTGCATAGCTATCAGGTTGGAGGGCCTCTCCTCACATTGTCTGTAAATTAGAAAGTGGATAAGTTCATAAACATTATATAAGAACATAAGAACATAAGAACAGCCCCACTGGATCAGGCCATAGGCCCATCTAGTCCAGCTTCCTGTATCTCACAGCAGCCCACCAAATGCCCCAGGGAGCACACCAGATAACAAGAGACCTCATCCTGGTGCTCTCCCCTACATCTGGCATTCTGACTTAACCCATTCCTAAAATCAGGAGGTTGCGCATACACATCATGGCTTGTACCCCATAATGGATTTTTCCTCCAGAAACTCGTCCAATCCCCTTTTAAAGGCGTCTAGGCTAGACGCCAGCACCACATCCTGTGGCAAGGAGTATATCAATCAATCAATCAATCAAATTATAAAAAGAGGAAATTCAGGTCAACATGGGTGTTTAGACTGGGTACCATTTATCATAAATCTAGCTAAATCAGCAAATAAATGAATTTAAATTGACTGAAAACTTCAGGTTTCATATAATGAGTAGAGGTTGTTTTTTTTTTTCCTTGTTAAAAGCACTACACACTGCCATTTTGTGTTTAAAATACAAAACAATGTATTTTGGTGTTTAACAGCCCAATCCTATCCACCCTTCCCTGGGAGTAAGCCCCATTGACTCTAACAGGACTTACTTCTGAGTAGACATGCATAGGATTGGGCTCTCAGATATTTTCCAGAAATTAAAATAATTTTTTTTTCCAGTTAGAAATAATATGGTGGCTGCATCTGCTGACACTCTATCACCTATATTACCTATCTAGTATACTTTTAAAATGCTTAAAATTAATATAAATGAGAACTTGGAATGAGAACTTGGAGTAAAAACACCTAACACTGCTTTCTGCCATTCAAATGGCGGAATCTGCGAAAAAATAAAACCATTCTCACACACCCACATGTATGATTTACTGATCAATGTATCAAAGTAGTCACACAGGTAAAATACACTTGACCACAGTGATCAAATCCAACACTGTAGATGTGGTGGAACACCTCTGGCTATACTTTGGACTCTGATGCTCACTCTCTTACCACTGTGTTCCCTTCGCAGTGGAGGCTAGGTCCAAACTCCCTTGAATCTGTTATGCCCTGAAGATGCACAATCCTGGACTGGTTGAGCTGAAGTTCCCAAGGAAGGTTTGTTTTTCAATAATACTAATCACATAGTTTCTGGTTGTCAGGGCCTGAGTGTTGGGACTACTGCATCATGCACTGCTGGGATGCCAGCGAGAAGGCCTGAGCGTTCCCATGAACATAATCGACTCTCCTGACACCTGCCAGAGTAGGTAAGCCAGAGGCAGAAGCAAGATGGGGCAGGTGAGGGTGGAACAAGGGCAAGGAGGGGAGAAGCTGGGCAGGGAGGCTGTGGGAGGGGGTGTATCCAGTGGTGATGGTATGTGCCGGATACCATCCCCCTTTTCAGCTGCCTCCATGCATTGGCGCCACTAGGGTTTGCGTCACCCAGTGCGGAAGGCCAGCATCTCACCCCCCCATGATGGATCTCCCCCCATGCAGTGGGCAGCGCAACGCCCAGGCAGTGGGCATGGGGATGCATAATTACCCCACCCACTGGTGTTTTTTTTTTTTTTTTGCTATGACTTTTGATAAAATAGAGATATTTCAACACTATTTCATTGCACTCTGCATGAAATTACACATCAAATGATATGATGGTAACATGATTAGAGTATAATTTTTAAAATTTTGGCCAGTAGTGTTGTCATCCACCAGTGCACATCACCTGGTGTGGCCTACACCCCCTAGCAATGCCACTGCCTCCATGCCCCCATGTTCTCCTCAGACTTGTGCAATCAAAATCACTAGCCCAGGTTTGAGGGTCCCCATTGCAGAGCAGGATGCTTACAGAGATATAACGGGATTTAAATCTTCTTTCATCTTCAAAGCCTCCCAATCTGCTCCCCCCCCCCCACTGGTTACATCACTCCTGTTTTTGGCCCAGCTGTACCAGCTGGGAGGAAGGTTCAAATTGGGCTTTCCATTTCTGTTTCCTTTGTCCTATTTTTAATGCAGGTACATTACCATGCTACAAGGAGGCAGGTAGCCCCTCCACCTACTTCATTTCCAGCATCCAATCACATCAAGAATGCTTCCTGTGAACAGAATCACAGCTCTTCTGCAACATTAAGGATTGCTATCACAAGCAAACACCAGCAATATGAATCGTCTGATCTTTTAAAATATATATATATATATATTTGATAAAATATATATATTTTTTGATGTGGAGGGAAGAGGTAATGAGGACGAATAAATCAGACAGAATGTCATTACTACCTTGCTCTCTCCAGCATCTCTGTCAGAATGGCTTTTTCCAGGAAACTAAGCCAAACAGGGCACCGTATCCAATGGCTTTGACATAAACGATGTGACCGTAATCCTAAGCGGACACATTGGGAATGCAACCAAGGAATGGGGGGGAAAAAAACTGCTTCAAAATGTTCACCGAGGAGCTGAAAATTGCAACAAGTCCAGTTTAGAGGAATGACAGGAAACTAATTAGGGGCCTGTGAACAAGGATTAGGATGATTATTTCAAAGCCATCCAATTCCTTACCCATTGACGCATCTGGTACATTCACCTCTCCCTTTGGTTCTTCCCCAGTTTTCCTTTCCAGGACCAGCGCCAGCATTTCAGTAGAGTATAGGGTACAAGCCCATTATGCCCATCTATGCCTATGAGTACATACATATGCATCAGCCACTTTTCTATCCAGAAATTGGGCAGGAGATGAAAGAGGTCCTCCTACACACCACCACCAGCAGCATCACTAGGTATGCCTTTACTCAGTGCAGAGCTCGGCAACCTGAATGTGATGTAGTGACATGATGATGTCATATGACACTTCTGGGCTGCAGAGCCTCTGGGTTGCCGGAGAGAGGAGGACATGCATGCGGATTGAGGGAGCTGCCAGACATACCACCGGAGGACATGCTATGAGTGTGCTTCTACTCCAGCTCTCCTGCCAGGCTGGTGCCAGGGGAGGAGTGATGCTGGCACCTCCTTTGCACCCTCTTTTGCTCAGTACCAGGGCAGACTACACCGACCACCCCTCATTGTGATGCCACTACACACCACCAACACAGTGGAGTCACTAAAGAACAACTCCATCTGCTGTGGATACCACATCCATCACCCAGTAAGATCCTTGTCTTACTGAAGTCCTAATGAAGGGGAAGTCCTAGCTTTCTACTTCCTTTCCAGGTGCCCTTTTAAAATTCTCAGGTGCCTGATCCCCTGCGATGGGGCACCCGGGCATTTTAGAATAGCGGTGAACAAGAAAAAAGAGGGAGAGCTGCGGCTGCTAGAGAACCACCACAGCCAATAAGCCACTGCAATGCTTATAGTGTGATGGCGATGGGGGCCAGGTGATGGAGGACAGGTGGGGCATGGTCATGTACCAGTGTGAAAGTCTTCAGAGGTATGTACCTTCCTCATTTTCCTGACCATGCCCCCATGATACTGACCATGTATGATACTGCCCCCATTCCTAACTCCTCTGTGTCCGACTCATTTCCTAGGTCCCAGTCTTTCCATTTGCTTACCATTTTCTCAGATGCCTACTTCTTTCTTTCTTAGGCCTCTGATAGTACCTCTCTTTCTCTAGGCCCTTCTGTTCTGCTCTTCTCTGAGGTCAGAGCAGATGAGCCAATGGCAGCTGTACACTACAGATTAATTGAGAGAGGGGGGGATCATTTGGTACTGTGCCTTAGGCAGCCAAATTATTAAGGGCCAGCACTGCTTCAGAACCTGGGTCAAAATCTGAAGCAGCAAAAGAGTGGTAACATTTCCTCCACAGCATCATAGGACAGGATACATAGATGAAGAACATGTCAGGTGCTGTATGCATCCTATGGCAAGCTGCCTTGTCATAGATGCCTTTAAAAGGGAATTGGACGGATTTATGGATGAAAAGTCCATTACAATGCAAGCCATGAGAAGCAGGCTATATCTGAAGGCAGATGCAAGGAAGTGGCAACAATCATGTTGACTTTTTTGGTCCCTGAGGCATCTGGTGGGCCACTGTGAGATGCAAGAAGCTGGACTAGGTCGGCCTTTGATCTGATCCAGCAAGGCTCTTCTTACGTTCTTATGCTTCTAGCTTGTATTTGGTCACATTATGATATCTCAAATCTCAGCAGCTGTGTAGACCCAATAAGTTGTTTCTGGAACAAACCTTTCCTTAGATGTCTCTTTTGTTCTCTAGAGAGCTGACCTACAAGGAATTGGGCATGTGCTACGATATAATAGAGGGCAAGAACATCATTAATGCCACAGTTATTTTTGCTATAATGACCTGGACCCAAATGCTGGGGAGAAATTTAGCAGGTGCTTGCTGAACAGCAAGTGATAGTGTACGTGGGGAAAACATGATTGCTTGCCAATATATTTGCTTTATTTTATCTTTGCTGAAAGAGGATCTGAACTATGGGGCATGGTCTCCTGTGGGAGCTGGGTTTAGCAAATGCTTCAAAGTCACTCACATTGCTGGGTTCACAGTAAACATGTTGCTGATGGAGAGGGAAAGGCGAATACTACCATAGCAGTAGTTAGCAACATTCCGTTGTTTCACTTGCACATTCTGTAGGTTTTTGGTTTTTTTTATCTCAGGTTCAGTATCATGTACTTTGTTGAATAAACCAGACATCTTGTGCTTAGACTTTAATTTTTCTCCCAGTTAGCCCTATAACCTGAGGCATCAAGCCCTGGTCCGCAATGCGCCAGAATATGGCATCTGCCATGCTGCACCCCTTGACCTGCCAAACCCCAGGAAGTTTCTCCTTCCTGCCTAGGCAAACATTTGGCAGTTTCAATATTCTGACTTAGCCTCACTTCTGCCTACTGACTCGGCTTTTTTAAAATGCAAATTGACAACTCTACCAGTAATAAAGACATTTGGGTCAGGTATGATCTATTCCAGTGATCTTCAATCTTTTTTTGTGCCATGATCCCCAAGTATGAGATTGGGGACCCACCGCCAATCCCGCCAATCTAGGACCCAATCTGCTCACTCCCACCCCCACCTGCCCCATTTCCCCCTATCTCTTGGGTCTTCACAACAACCCAGCAAGGTAGAAGCCTGAGCAGGGCCAGCCTTAGGACTTGCAGGAGGACAGCGAGAAGAGGCTGCGCAGGATTATACCAAGAACTCAGCTTTCATAAGGCAGTACCATTACTGGATTGGATCCAAGGTCTCTCTTGCACAGGCTTTGAAAGGTTGCCATGACCTTCCCCCATGAGGCTCCTCAACCTCATTGGTTGGCAACCTTCAGTCTCAAAAGACTATGGTATAAGCCTATAGCACCCGGTATTCCCAGGTGGTCTCCCATCCAAGTACTAACCAGGCCTGACCCTGCTTAGCTTCCGAGATCAGACGAGATCAGCCATGTGGGGTCCCAACATACAGGTTGACGAACTGATCTATACTACACATTCAATAAATATACTATTTCATATTGCAAGCAGAGGAACACATTTTTTAATGCTCCCTGTTTACACAAACACACGCACACAAAGGTCATAGAAAACTAGCCCATCAGGGTGTAATCTAGGCTAGAACCGCTTTCCTTGATGTCCTAGTTTTTGCATGCTGAGAATACATTCGTGTGTGTAAATGAAGAATCACAAACCTATTGTTTGAAATGTTTAATGATAATCAAAAACAGTTTTTCTTCTCCTTCACTGAATACCTCAGCCTCCAATTCTCATGCCTCAAATTCTGCTGCCTTCACTATTGCAACTGGAATCAAAACATACTGAAATGCCAACTTCTCTCTGTTCTGCCTTTCGTCCACATGCTGGTGACACAGATCTGAAGAGATGGTTAAACCTCCAACATGCACAGGCATAACCAGCCCACCACCCTGCTCAGCCCACCAGCTGTGGTGGCTTCTTTAGCCTGGTCCAGAGCCTTCCTTGAAGACCAGCTGAGGTTATAGGAGGGGGTAGGTGGATAGGTGGGGATAGGAGGGGGTAGGTGGGAGGTTAGAGGTGGGTGGGTGTTAGGCAGGGGCAGGGAGCATACAGAGTATGCCATGCCAGGCAACTGCCTATGCCTGGTGGCACACGGACTTTAAGTAGACCTAGAAGATCCAGGTTCAAATCCCTGCTCAGCCATGAAGCTTCCTTCTGAATGGCAATGGGCTAGTCACTCTCTCTCTCAGCCTCACCTACCTCACAAGGTTGTTGCAAGGACCAAATGAGGGAAGGAACTCGTGAACATCCTGAGCTTCTTGGCGGAAGGGCAGTAAAAACACGTGAAAAATAAATAAATTTTATCCTAAGCAGTTTCATGTCAGCAAGCATGATAGTGAACATGGTGGCTTTTTCTAAGCCATTTTGTTTGACTTTCTGTTCTGGTGCGCTTGCCCCATGTCCTTCCATATTAGCTGCTCAACCTCGCCTCATGGGCACATCAGCCTGCCTCAGAGTCTGTGGAGAAAAATGGAGGAGGCAGCAGACAGGTGGATGCCAGCAGAGTCTTCCAATGCCATCCCCTCCTTGTCTCCCTCATTCTACAGAACCTGTGGTAAAAGGAGGCACAGGCAGGGATCAGCTGAGACTGGGTCAGTGGCCAGGTGGATAACCAGTGGTTTGTGTGGCACCCCCACCCATTCACTGCCTATCCAAGGCTGCCGCCTGAGGTAGCCACATCACTTGGGGTGCAATCCTAACCCCTTATGTCAGTGCTTCTCAGCACTGACGTAAGGGCAATGCCGCTCCAAGGTAAGGGAACAAACATTCCCTTACTTGGAGGAGGGCTCCGTGAGTGACACCCAACTGCAGGATGCAGCACATGTCCCATTGGCACCACTATGCCAGTGCTGGAAAGCACTGACATAAGGGGTTAGGATTGCACCCTTGGTCTCATAAGAACATAAGAAGAGCCCCACTGGATTAGGCCAAAAGCCCATCTAGTCCAGCATCTTGTGTCTCACTGTGTTCCACCAGATGCCACAGGGAGCCCATAAGACAACAAGATACATTGCCTGTTTCCTTTTGCCACTCCCCTGCACCTGGTGTTCTACTTCTAAACCAGGACGTTGCATAAACCCAACACGGCTTGTAACCTGTGACAGAGTTTTCCTCCATCAATCTGTCCAATCCCCTTTTAAAGGCATCTAGGCCGTGCCATCACCACATCCTGTGACAAGGAGTTCCACAGTTTAATTACATGCTGGGTAAAAAATGTTTTCTTTTGACTACCTCCCCAGCACTCAATTTTAGTGGATGTCCCCTGATTCTGGTGTTGTGTGACGGGAGAACATAATATCCCTCTATCCACTCCTTGCGTAATTTTATACACTTCAGTCATGTCCCATCAGGCACCTTTTTTTCTAGACTGAAGAGCCCCAAACGCTGTAGCCTTTCCTCATAAAAGAAAAGGAGGCATCAACTACAAGTCCCTGAAATTTTTTTCTCCATTTTTTTTTTTTTGGGTGGGAGTTATCTTCTTCTCTCCCCAATCCACTTCAGTATTCAGTCACTGATCTTTTTTCCCCCTGTTTGTTTTACCTTGTGTTCTTCAAGCATGTGCAATTAAAAAAAAAAACAAAATTCCCACACGGCATGCACAAATGTATCATTTCCCTAGAGCAAGAAGAACAGGAGAATGGGTGAGAGTTGAACCAAGGATGCTCTAATTAGCAGGTCAGTGTCTTAGCCACTGTGCTACAGAAGCTCTCTTTGTTCAGGAGTCAATTAGCTGATAAATTGTATTACAGTATTGTTGAACAGTGCTTAGCATTCACAATAAGCACTGCTGGGCTGATAAAGCACTTTCAGATCGAATAATAGTGTCAGGCTTTTTTCCACCCAGTTGTTTTATTATGTGTCCCACTGCTTATGTTAAACACACACACACACACACACACACACACACACACCCAACACTAGACAATTTTTTTTAGCAAGTCTGCATATTATGCTTTTTATTAGAATACTACAAACTCATCCACAGTGTTTAAGTGCGCACACATGTATGTGCATGTAGCATGGCACAGTAAGAATGTTTAATTGACGGAGGGGCCAATCCTATCCAACTTTCCGATGCTGATGCAGCCACAAAGCAACCCCAAGGTAAGGGAACAAATATTAGCATGGCTGCATCAGTGCTGAAAAGTTGGATAGGACTGGGCCCTTAGTGTAACAAATCAAAATTGCATTGAGTACCCAAAAAACAAACAAAATTTTATTCAATTTCTGTTTCGTCCCTCAAATTTCGCATTCAACTGGAGTCTGCATTCACATTTGGTGCTGTTCTTCTTCATAGCTTTTTTTCTTGTCCTTTGTGTAAGGTGCCACTTTAATAAATAGACCCAAAAGAAAATTATGCACCCAATTATATAAATTATAATCGTGTAATAATAAAAATGTTTTATGGTTCAGATGGAATGGCTTTGACATTTTGTGCAATAACAAGAATGAGTACGAATAACAACACAGATTAAAAAAAAGCAGCAACTATAAATTCTGTAAGTTATGCAAATGTATGTAAATCAACAACAAAAAAGAAACCCACAAGTTTTTACCAAAGTAATTCTCTAACTAGAGCACCCACGTTATTATGGCACAATTAGGTTTCTATATAATCCCCTGTAAAAATGGGCTGCAAGATAATTAGAAATGCAAATGTTAAGAAAGTTTAGCCTTCACTCCTAATTTTTAAACATTATCTGCAGCAATTAAAAGTGAAGAATTCATTTTCATTTTCTTAACAAAGTGTTCTGTATTATAATGCCTTTTGAAGATATGTCTTTTTCCTCCAGTAAATGATGCTGACTCATAAGCTTGTGTTCTGATGACTTTATTATAAATGCTTTAAAAAGTTGTGTTCATAACTGCTCCAATACTGAAATAATGATGATAATTTTTTTTAAGATAGCAAAATTAAGTAACTTTCTTAGTATTGCTTTGTCATAAAACAATGGGCAGCCCAATCCTGAATAGCCCAGGGCGCCCTTATGGCACGTTTGCGTCAGTGCTCGGTGGCACAAAGCCATGCCGCCGTGCACAGGATTGGGCTCTAACTCAGTCAGGGCTAGCTCCAGGTTTTGGAGGTTTCCAGGTTTCCTCTGTAAATTCCCCTCCATGAGCAACTTCCCATGTGCATGGGTGCCTAGATCAGCCATTTTCAACCTGTGTGCCACCACACATTGGTGTGTCTCAAATGGTCTGCAGGTATGCCGTGGGAGTTTGGGGGAGGGTCATATATTAGTAGGCTTCTGGGAGATGTGAGCCCCCCATTGACAGCACAATGTGCCTTACATAAGAACAGCCCTGCTGGATCAGGCCATAGGCCCTTCTAGTCCTGCTTCCTGTATCTCACAGTAGCCCACCAAATTGTCAAAAAACTGATGGTGTGCCCTGAAAATTTTAGCACCTTATCAGTGTGCCATGAGATTAAAAATGCTGAAAATCACTGCTCTAGTGGTTGAACATAATTCTATTTAACTCTGTTTTCCAGAGGATCTTTTATTTTTCATTCTTCTGCAGCAGTGTTCTTGGCATTCCTTCAGGGTTTACAGAATGTGTGTGCCTACAAGCTGTGAGGACACTTTGATGGGAGAATATCTCTTTCTCCTGTCTTTTCCATTTGCTCTTCCTTCCCTTACTTTGTTTAATCCTTGTCCAGTATCATCTTAGTTAAAATAAATTCTATAATTAATTTGAATAAATTTATATTTAACACACTTCGGAATTTTCTGCAGAATATTCTCTTTTCTGTTCCACTCCTGTTTTGCTTTTCTTTTCCGCGACTGGGCCAGGGTGGTGTAGTGGTTTGGGAGGTGGACTTAGACCTGGAAGATCCAGGTTCAAATCCGCCTCAGCCATGAAGCTTCCTGGGTGACCTTGGGCCAGTCACTCTCTCTCAGCCTCACCTACCTCACAGGGCTGTTGTGAGAAAAAAGGCAGCTGTGTACACCACCCTGAGCTCTTTGGAGGAAGGGCGGTATAAAAATGTGAAAAATAAACAAATAAAAATAAATACTGTTCTGCCATGCCTGCAAACTAAGTGAACTTTGATTCACAGTTAACTAAGTGAACTTTGATTCACAGTTATCGGTCTCTCTCTTCCTTCCCAGTTTTAAACTTAGGGCCTTGGATCCAAGGAGTAGGGCTCCCTTGAATTGCAACCTGCCCCCTCCCTAATATTGTCCCTTTTTTTATTCTTCCAGCACAGAAAATACACACTGGAAACATTCATCCACCACAAGATTGGTATAGTCTCACATTTGTTAGGGATGATTGATGCCTCTTACTACATTTTTATTGAACCGCTGGCAAAAGGGGTCTTTGGTGTATACTATTTTTGACATTGGTACTTCCACAATAAATCTTTAATCTCTTTTATTGGAAGCTTTGAACATAAGAGCATAAGAAGAGCCCTGCTGGATGAGGCCATAGGCCCATTTTGTCCAGCTTCCTGAATCTCACAGTGGCTGATCAGACAAGAAGAGACACATTCTGGTACCCTCCCTTGTATCAGGCATTCTAAGGTAGTCTATGTCTAAAATCAGGAGGTTGTACATACTCTGCTTCTCTCCCAGATCTTTCTTTAAAAGGGAGGGGACATTTTACTGTATTCTCCTTGAAAGGGGCAATACTGGCCATTCTGTGTTCTTCTCTAGGGAAGTCCATGAAATAATTCAGTGCAAAGCTCCCTTGGTAACATCACCTCCACTTCCTCCTGCTGACTTTTTAAAATAACACTTTTCTTCCTGCTCAATAATTGATAACAGTAAATTGCTTTGCAGAAGTATAAGACTGTCATCTACACTCCAAACATTGTTGTGTTGGATAGTCATGCAATTAGGGTTAGCATTAGTGACCTATTTTACAGCCTTGTGTTTTATTCCTGTTATTAAACAATGGTGCAAGACATGTATGATGGTGCAGTTGCAAAAAAGGCCCTTGATTGCCTGTTTGAAATTAGCCCCGAAATCCTGCTTTGAGTGAAACTGAAGCAAATTGAGGGATTCCTCTTTGAGAAACTCAGGAATTCTAAGAGAAGCCCAAAGTTTTGAGAAGACTGAACTGAGTAGGTTGTCCAGACAAGATGGACCTTTGGCCTGATCCAGCAGGGCTGTTCTTATGTTCTTAAAGCAAAATTCAAAATGAGTTTGTAAGTTTCCTGCGAGACAGAACATCTGAGAAAATGGACGGGACCACAATTTCAGTTAGATGGATTTCAGTTTGATGAATGGCCGCAACCCTGTACACATTTAACCAGGAAGTAAGTCCCACTGCAGCCAATGGAACTTGATTCTGAGAAGACATAAGTAGGGTTGTGCTGCTAATTGTTTAAATATGGGGGGAGGGGAATCATCAGGGTGATCAGATGTCGTAACCGCAAAGGAGAACATGGCACCCCAAAATGTAGGCCATCCAAGAAAAATGTAGAACATGACAAAATAAAAGTTAAAAAATAAAAAATAATTATTATTATATTAATAATTAAATTTAAAACTATTTTACATATAATTTATTAATTACAAGAAGGCTATGCGCTGCTTGTAGGGGTCCATTCACAGGGAAAAGAAAGACATTTCAGTTCTTTTCCAGGACATGAGGCTAAAAAAGAGGACATGTTCTAGTAAAAGAGAATGTCTGGTCACCCTGGGAATCATGTACATCTACACACAGGGACTGCCCAAGACCTGTGGTGTTGTATGTAATGGAAATGCGCAAGATCCCTCAGGAGATAGGATGTAATGTCAGCAGTGGCCCCTTTAAGGGGTAACACCTGGGATTTCAGCAGAGGGTTTGCGGCACAGTTGCAGCCACTAGAGGCAATGAGGTCTCTAGGGATATAAGCAGCACCCGGGAAGGAAAGAGGTTTGGGAGGAAAGCTTGAGGCTGGATTAATAGACTGAGGAACTAATGGCTGATGGACTACTGGAACTGCTGATGGATGAATGGACTTTGGAGACTGGTGTGTGGCTGCCTTGCCCAAGACCTGCTGAGGACCAGGGTGCTGTTGTAGTGGTGGGAGGAGCTTCTGGTAGGAGAGAAAGGAGGACCTCTGCAGATTGAACAGGTGAGCTACCCTGGGGATGGTATCTAGCAGTGCTGCAGGGCAGAAATAGGGCTATTGTTGGGGAAAGAAGGGGTGCTAATTAGCTTAAAGTGGACATGATTGTCTAAGAGCAAAGCTTGGACTGGGGATCTAGCAAAACAATGTACTAAATGCAACCTCTTCACTTGGTGATATACCAGCCTCTTTTCTTCCTACTTCCTGGAGGTGTTCTAGACCACTGCTCTTGCTCCTCCACACTTCCTCTACCCCTCTGTTTTCCAGTCTAAGAAGTGGAAGGAGCAGCGGCAAGGATGGGTAGGCTGACAGTGTGGGACACCATATGGATGAGGATGAGTAGGTGGACAGATTTGGATACCATATGGTTCACAATTGGCCACATTAAAATGTGGCAGCTTTAGATAGATGGTTTCAACCAGACCTTCCAGAATTAGAAAGCATGCATTTGAAATGTCTACAGCTGTATCTCGTTCAGCTTGTAAGGAGTTTGTATAATTGGAGGGGAAGGCCTTTTAGTGTCAGAGAACTAGGTCTGAGCACACACTTGGGTAGCTCCGGCTGATCAAAGAGTAGAAGTGGTGTTCTCCACCCACTTGCAGGCACCTTCGGAGAGAGCTGTGTGAGCTAAACTTCTCTGTGCAAATGAGCTGAAGATGCTGCCTCTGACTTTTCTCACTCTTTGACACTTCAAAGAGACAAGTGCAGCTGCCCACCAAGAACAAACACTTGTTTTCCTGATGAGAGCATGGGTTGGCCAGCAGCCAGAGGCAGACTTGCTATATAAATAAACGTGGAAGAATATCCGCGCTCTCTAGGCGCTGAGGAATAGAAACAGGCAAACACAAGTCTAGGGGTTGGCCTGCAAATTACATTTGCAGGAAAACCATGGAGACGCTTTCTGCAACTGCTACCTTGACCTACTTTAAGTTGCCCAACGTCTTCAAAGGAAGTGTAAAACTTTACTTGATGTTCTGCAAACACCAGCACAAACATGTACATGTACATACGCAGACACTGTGCTTTGTGTAGCCTTTGGCGCTAGTACTTGGGCGGCCCAAGCCTAACTCTCTGTGAGGTGATGCAGTGGCTCCCATTTGACTACCACTGCACCCCGTAGGGGTGTTTTGGCCTCTGGAGGCCTTCTGCAGGCAAGGGAACATTTGTTTACTTTCCCTGTGATAAGCCGCAGCAGCTACTATGGGTCATCTAGGACTTGTGCCAGCTCTATAGCTGGCACAAGCCTGAGTTGATCTGCGCAGGCGGATTAGGCCTGGGAAAGGGGTTAGGATAAAGCAGGTGCCAGTGTGCGGTAGAACCCACCTCCTCCTGGGCCCAAGCCATCTTCCCCCTTGTCCCTATCCTCCCTGTTTTCCCCACCCCCACTTCCCCCCACCCTGTTCCACCCCTTGCATGGCCTTACCTGCACCAGCAGGCATTCCCAGTTCATCAGAGTGTGAGCCCAGCCACATGTCACTTGTGGCAGCAGCCAAGTAGCCAAATATTCCTTTTACAGTAAAAATAAATAATAAATGCAGCCACTGCCAACATCAATGGCAACCCCCCCCCCAGTACCTGAAATGTTATGGAAGTTTTATAGATTCCCAGTGCAATGCTGGGGGCACTGGGGAAAATCCCTGCTCTGGGCCTCCCACGGTGCTGCCCCAGTCCCCTGATGACACATGGGGTGCTATTGCTGCTGCCAGTATTGTGGACATAGGGATCAGCCCAGCCCTTCCAACTCTCTGATGGGCTTGGACTTTAGACCAATCTTGACATGGCTGACCCAGCATGCCCTCTAATTCATTCCTGGTTCGTCCTGGAGCCCCCCCCCCCCGGATATTCAGATTGAGTATCCCTGATCTGAAAATCTAAAATGCTTCAAAATTCAAAACTTTTAGAGAGCCAAAATGATGTGGAAAATTCTACACCTAACTTTCGGAAAACAGGAAGCATGTTCACTGAGTTGTCCCTCTAGCTTCTGCTTGTCTTGCTTTAAGCTTTTTGATTACAGCGTATGGTTAAAACAAGTACACTATTTCTTCATCTGATTACACAGGCCAACACACATTTTGCTTCCTTAAACATTACACCAATTCCTGGGTATATTTGAGGTGCCGATTCCAAAAATGACATCCATTTTGCCCAATCGTGCCTAGTTTTGGAGACACGGCATAGCCTCTTTAGTGAATGATTCAAGCAGCTTCCTCATGAGGAAGTTGCTTGAACCATTCACTAATGAGGCTACACTATATCCCCAAAACTAGGCGTGATAGGGCAAAACAGATGCCATTTTTGGAATTGGCACCCCAAATTCATATCAAACGACCATAAAGTTTGGGGAAAAAAATTTTCTGACCCTCAATTTTGTAGGCCTGTGTTGCTGATGATATAAACAAAGGCAATGAGTGCAGGGGGGTAAAGAGATGGGTTTCATGTATACACAGTGTGACCAGGAACACATACCCTGTGGCTACAGGGGAACACCTGTTCCTAAAAAGTAGATGAAAGGACTGGTGTCCAATAAATTCAGCCAGCAGTAGCTCCTGTACTACCCTGTAAAAAGGAAAGCAAAGAGATTTTATCTGACACAACTTTTAAAGCATTATCAGTTTCTCTTCATACTCCTTTCGTACATACTCTGTGTTTCTAGGCTAGTCTAGACTACTATTTCAAATGCAAAATATGTATTTATTCAGTTTCTTTCACCTTTTCCAATTGGAGTTTGCTACATCTTACCGCAATGTAAATTTTTGCTCATTGACAATGGACCACAGCAGACTACAGTCTCTGTGAAATGGTTCATATTAATGCCGTTTAATAAGCAGCTCTCACAAGGACGCAGCATGCTTTTGCTGCAAGCCTTTGTTCTGAGAATGGCTGCATCAGCATGCTAGGGTGGGGGGGAAAGAGATGTTGAATGTCATAGCTTATCGAAACTATTTGTGATCTTCTATAAACCCAGAATGCTTGTGTTTTGTTTTGTTTTTGAAATGATGATTTGAGAATCTGGCCTTGAAATCCCTTTGATAAGCTGTGAAGATACACTGCAAAGTTCCACTCCCTGATGTCAAATTAATGGGATAGTGGGGTTTTGTACATTTTAGAAAGCGATCTGCCAATAGCGTGTGTAACTAGAGCAGCAATAAAGCAATAAAGTGACCTCCTTTAATCTCTTCAGATATATCCCCCTGATAAATCGACCAAAGTCATTTTGTTCTGCTGCTTAGTCTGATGTTTTCCTATGTTAGGTCAAATCAGTTGGATCAAGTCCAAGTTCGTTTTACAGGAAAGCAACTCGGGATTTATCTCTCTTGCCTCCCTGCTGTATTTATATTTTTTTCTATTTTCCCTTCCTTTTTAAATCAGGCTTAGCCACATTGTGCGAGTATGATTTCAAAGACTTCAGGTCCATCAGTGGCCATTATTAGCTGCCATGATTAATGGAACCTCCATGTTCAGAAATAGTATACCTCTGAGAAGGATTGTGGTCCTTCCTCTCCTTAGAGATCGCACACTGGCAAGCCACATCATTGGGTTTTTTGGGCCTGAACCAGGAACAGGAAATCTCCATTCGCCCTTTGCTGGGTGATTGGTGGCGCGTTGGAGCTGGGCAAGGCTTGAGGGCACTTAAGCCACCTGTGAATGCTCACTTCCTCTTTGCATGTTCAGGTGCACAATTATTGACACCTGCCCACCCTTGGAGCACTCTGAGTTTCACAGGGTAGACAGGGATAAGCTGTGCCACCCGCACAGGGGTAAGGCTTTGGGTATCCTGCCACAAAGCGCACATAGCACAAATCTTCAAAGGGCCATGATTTATTTGAAATTTCAGTGCCAAGTTTCAGTACCAGTTTCACATACTGGTAGCTGTAGCAGGTCCTGACTCAACTGCACCCCTTCAGTGCCAGCACCCAACTAGGAGGAGATAGTTGTTCTGCCTGAGCCCTCCACTGGTGAACCACCCTGGCTCAGAAGCTGGATTCACCCACAGGCTCCCCCAGGTTCTTCCCTGCCAGCCCCTGTAATTGTTCAGTTCAGTCCCAAGTGTTGTGTTCATAGTTTGAACAGTTGCAAGAATCCTGATTTTGAATTATATGATTATACACAATAGATGGCTTCACAGCCTTAAAGGCAAAGTGAGCTAGCAGCAGCGGTGTCACTAAGGTCTGTGTCACCTGATGCGGGAGGCCAGTGCATCACCACCATAATGGACTTCCTCCCATGCAGTGCGCAGGGCAATGCCCTGGGCATCGGGCATGGTGGTAAACCATTATCCTGCTCCTGCTGTTTTTTTTGGCTATAAAGTTTGATAGAATAGAGATATTTCAATGTGGTTTGTTTCATTGCATTCCATATGAAATTACGCATTGAATGATATATAACATGATGGTATTATTTGAAAATACCAATATTTTAACAATTTTGGCTAGTAGTGGTGTCACACACCCCCTGTGCACATCACCTGGTGTGTCCTGCACCCCACTGACTAGCACGTTTAAAGACTTCTAGAGGACTTGCAGGCTTGAAAGGAAGGAACTCTTCTTTTTAAAACACCATTTTATTTTCCTCCTAAAAGAAAGAAGAACTCCAAAGAGGGGCCAAAAAAAAAAATGCTTTACTGACTTCCTGGAGACAGCATCATTGTCAGTATGAATAGACTGTTTGTGAGGCACACTGAGAACAGATCATCTGTCTACTTCCCTAGATAAAGATTCCAAATCAGGCAGTTCAGTTGAAGCACTACAACAATTCTTGGCCTGGAGGAATAAGTAGAAATAAAAAAATTCACTCCAGTAGAACCAGTGAATGACAGATGACAGAAACCACTGAATCCTGGCAAGCCAGCCATGGTAATCTGTATTGCTGTAACTCAGCACACTTTTAAGGAACAGGTAAATTTTCCTGCATTTTGTCCCATGCAAGGCTACAATCCTACCCACACTTTCCTGGGAGTAAGCCCCGTACTGGGACTTACTTCTAAGTAGACATGCATAGGATTGGGCTCTTAGCTGTCTGTACTGTAGCCCCTCCATATCTATGGGTCTAATATCTGTAGATTCGCTTATCTGTGGTTCTCAAATCCCCCCCCCCCCCGTTGTGCTCATGAGTCACCTATCTTCGTTTGCAAACACTTTCCAAAAGGCAGCTTTTTCTTCCACTTGCTTTGGACTCCTGAGCTGCCCGGAACTCCAGAACCCGGTGGCTCCACGGAGGGAGGTATACAAAATTATGCAGGAGATGGACAGAGTGGATAGAGAGATGCTCTTTACACTCTCACATAACACCAGAACCAGGGGACATCCACTAAAATTGAGTGTTGGGAGAGTTAGAACAGCCAAAAAAAATACTTCTTTACTCGGCGTGTGATTGGTCTGTGGAACTCCTTGCCCCAGGATGTGGTGATGGCATCTGGCCTGGATGCCTTTAAAAGGGGATTGGACAAGTTTCTGGAGGAAATATCCATTATGGGTTACAAGCCATTATGTGTATGTGCAACCTCTTGATGCAAGGGAGGGCACTAGGATGCAGGTCTCTTGTTATCTGGTGTGCTCCCTGGGGCATTTGGTGGGCTGCTGTGAGATACCGGATGTTGGACTAGATGGGCCTATGGCCTGATCCAGTGGGGCTGTTCTTACGTTATGTTCTTATGAATACTTTGGAAAAGGAAGTGAGAACCTAGAGCTCAATCCTATCCAATTTTCCAGTGCCGTCATGCCAATGAGGCATGTACTGCATCCTGTAGTGTTGGGGTAGTCCCAGAGGCCTCCTCAAGGTATAGGAACATTTGTTCCCTTACCTTGGGTCTGCATTGCAGCTGCACCGGTGCTGGATAGTTGAATAGGATTGGGCCCCTAGACTCATAGCTGCTAGAGGAATGCTAGGGGAGGCGACAGGGAGAACACTAACAGGAAGCAAAGTCTAGCATTCTCATTGTTGGTTGACTTGACCTAAGATATATGTCAGGAGTATCTCGCCATCAACAGGAGTGCTGAGTAATATCTGTGCAGGAGATTGTGTGAAGGGTCTCGGGGCCCAATCCTATCCAACTTTCCAGTGCCAGTGCAGCCTTGAAGAAAGGGAACAAATGTTCCCTTACCTGGAGGAGGCCTCCATGATTGTCCACCCACTGCAGGATGCAACACATGCCCCATTAGCACAGCTGCACTGGTGCTAGAAAATTGGGTAGGACTTGGCCCTCAGGGATCTAATTGACAGGTTTTTCTTCCTTCTATGAGAGACCCTTCAACCTCCTGCCTGGCAGGAGGAGGCCTTCAGAATTCAAAACAGCGAGAACTGTCAATCTTTTCACAAGCTAATAAGTTTCCTGAATTTTTCACAGTTTTCGGGCAGCCCAATCCTGAGCTGCCCGGAGCTCCCGGACCCGGTGGCTCCACGGAGGGCTGCTGCCGGATCCTGCGCCTCCCGCACTACCATGGGAGGCTCCTCAGGAGAAGGGAACATTCATCCCCTTTCCCCAAGTAAGGGAAGCAGCCCTGCAATGGGGCTACTCACTTTAGTGGCAACCAAAAGGTTGCCGCTAAAGCAAAGGTGCTCATGTAGGGTGAGCAGCCCTTGCACGCATGCCTAGGATCCTGTGGAGCTCAGCTCCACTGATCTGCCTCCCCCCCGCCCCCCAATATGCCTCCCCCATGCCCCCGGCCACACCTCCCCCCTCCCTGGAATGCCCTCCCACGCTCCTGGCCACACCACGCCTCCTGTTCCCCAGGCCGGCGGTCTGGGACATGCCATGCCACGGACCTCATGATTGGGTTTAGTTACCTGCTTGGTTGATCTTGGAGCTTCTGCCATAAGGAAACAAAAAACCATTTCTGCTCCTCAGATTACAATTTATTCTCTACTAATAGCTCTGTTAGTCTGACTTACTATTAAGAGTAGTAAGTCACTACTTACTACTACTATCTAACTCTTACTACTGTCTACTTGCAGTTCCAATAGCCTAATTACTGAGTGGGGAGAATTACTTTGACATGTTTTACACTGTTAAGATTTTGAACGATATTGTTGTAAAAACAAAATCCTTGGGCTGGATCTCTCTTGAAAGGTTTAATAAAAAAAATTCTTCTTTGCTCGCTCAGATCCTGGCTGAGAGTCTGAAGACAAGAACAGCTGTTATCTGGTTCAGAAGAATAGAATAAAATCTTTCAGATTTATTCAGAAGAATTTGCTTTCATTATATCTGATTGCCTTTGTCCATTAATATGCGCACAGACATTCCCTCTAGTCCTTGAAAGTTTTGTTACAGAAAGAAGATTCTTCTCTTCCCCCTTCAAGAAAAGTTTTAGGCAAAACCTTTTTGCCCTTCTGCTGTGAAACCGACATTGAAAGAAGGCTGCTGATGCAGAGTTCTGTTGGGCAAACATTATAACTTTCCTTAAACATATTGATGCCCCAAGTTGAGCCAGGCAAACAGATGGGAGGAGAGATGGAGAAAAAGCTGTGCAAGCTCCGCTGAGGCAAAAGAAAGAGCTTCCATTTCTTTTTGTTTTCTTTGTCCAAAAATGGCACCCTGGGGAAGAGCCTGTCACTGAGTTTTATAGGCCAGGTGGTTTTCCGCTGAAGGAAAGCAGCAGATAGATGTTTCAAATGCTTTTCCTTCAGTATTATGTGAATCCCTTCGCTGGGGAAATCAACAGGGGTCCCCAATATCAACTTTACAAGTGCCTTAATTGGCTTCAATATAGCGAGTTTTTAAAGATTCTAAGGCATTTTCTATCTCATTCTTTTCCACCCTAGAGTTTGATGATTCTTGTGTGTAACAAAACTTTAAAAAAAGGCTTTATAAAACAGAGTTTTAAACTTTCTTGTTTTATGGTTTTTAAACCCATAATTTCTGGTTAAATAATGGGGTTATTTATTGACCACATGGGTATCCCACACCCTTCCCCTAATGGCAGTGTACATGCCAATTATCCTATTTTATCCTCACAATATCCTTGTGAGATAACCTCCATGCATTGACTGTCATGTTTGCATGGAACCAATGGATGTAGGAAAGGCCAAATGTCATTTAGGTATGTAGCCGGAGCAGCCTTAAGAGCTGTGGGGTCCAGTGGGAAACATTTTTGGCAGGGCCCCCAGGTTCACAGCCTAAATCTGTAGAATCTCAGATATACAGGTGGGTCTGCAGTATCCACGGATTCAGAAACCATGGATTTCAGTATCTGTGGTTCCCTGAACCTGCAGGTCGAACCCACATGAACCCTTTGGAGGCAAGGGGAGCTGTGTTCCCTTCACGTTTGAATGGTGTTCTGAGGGCTGGGTGGTCATGCTTGGAATGCATTAGAAGGTTCCTTCTAGGATTCGTAAAAACTGGAAGTGACATTTTAAGGCCTTAAAAGGTTTTTGGAGGACCAGGGAGGGCCTTCCCAGTCCTCAGTACACCCTCCCAACACCCTGAACCTTAGAACACCCTCTGGAGCACAGCTCATCTTGCCTTCAGAGGATTATGGGGGCCCCAAACCAGCAGATTTCATTATCTACAGTTTTTCTTATCCTTGGAGGGTCCTGAAACAAAACCCCTGTGGATAATGAGGGGAGAACCTGTAAATAAAATTTATTATAGACTTTCTATCTCTATGGTAGAATGGGAAGCAATCAAAATGTGGACTAAAAGTGAATGTGAGTTCATGGACCAAATGGTTCATGGACACACCTGGAGTATTGTGTCCAGTTCTGGTCGCTGCATCTCAAAAAAGACATAGTGGAAATGGAAAAGGTGCAAAAGAGAGCGACTAAGATGATTACGGGGCTGGGGCACCTTCCTTATGAGGAAAGGCTACGACATTTGGGCCTCTTCAACCTAGAAAAGAGACGCTTGAGGGGGGACATGATTGAGACATACAAAATTATGCAGGGAATGGGCAGAGTGGATAGGGAGATGATCTTTACACTCTCACATAATACCAGAACCAGGGGACATCCACTAAAATTGAGTGTTGGGCGGGTTAGGACAGACAAAAGAAAATATTTCTTTACTCAGCGTGTGGTCGGTCTGTGGAACTCCTTGCCACAGGATGTGGTGCTGGCGTCTAGCCTAGACGCCTTTAAAAGGGGATTGGACAAGTTTCTGGAGGAAAAATCCATTATGGGGTACAAGCCATGATGTGTATGTGCAACCTCCTGATTTTAGGAATGGGTTAAGTCAGAAGGCCAGGTGCAAGGGAGGGCACCAGGATGAGGTCTCTTGTTATCTGGTGTGCTCCCTGGGGAATTTGGTGGGCCGCTGTGAGATACAGGAAGCTGGACTAGATGGGCCTATGGCCTGATCCAGTGGGGCTGTTCTTATGTTCTTATGTTGATCTAAGCACATATCAATATGAAATTGCATGCATGTTAAGCGTACAAGTCTACCTTTTAAGCCTACAAGTAGGTTGTGATTTTGTAACACTGCAATTTTGGGTTGTTGTTTTGTAATATTAAATTGTTTTTTTAACTGCTACACTGTTTTAATGAATCATTTTTTTTTAAGTATTTCCTGATGATTTGCCTTATGTAAGCTTATGTAATAAGCTGGGATATGAATCTCAATCATACATGCATACAAAAATAAAATAAATACGCCATCACCACAAAAGCCAGATTCTATACTGAAATATCCATCAGGGATTCTCTGCAGAAATACCAGTCACACCATGTAAAATGGTAGTGGTTTTTTTTATTATTATAAATAAAATAAAGTATTACAAATTTTGTAGATCCATTAAATTCAATAATTTAAGTAGTTTTAACCATTAGCACAACAAACATTTGTACATAATCAAAATGCAGGTGCTTCCTCTGAGGTGGGGGCAGAGGATCTACATACAATTTACATTTAAATTGCTCTGCAGAATTTTTATTTGAAAAAGCAACATATCACCTGTCAAATTTGGTTTGGACACAGTCTAAACCAATTAGGATTACTGCAGTTAATAATTTTTTAAAAATCCTTCTGAAGGCTGATACAATATAGGGGACTTAATCTGAAGTGGCGATTAGAACACTGTTGTGACATATTCTTAATATTAGTCAGAGGTACATTCTGGGGGGAAAAAATTCAGTCCTGAAGCATCATTGCACAACTGCCAAAGAATCTTAAACCAAGGGCTTCAAACATGCTTTGCATGCACCATAGGACATAGCTAGTGGTTCTCAAAACTATGAGCTGTGGCTCCCTGAGGAGGCATGAAGACCAGCCAGAGGGACTGCGGAATCTTCATTAAAAATGCCCCACCCTATACAATGTATAGGATTGTAGCCCTAAAGGGGAGCAGCAGCCAATGGGCCAGTAGGTCAAGGGAACTATCAATCAAAAGATTGGGAACCATTGACCAAAGCCAACAATTTACTAACATGGCAATCCAAGATAGAACTAATAAAAATTAACCCTGTCAATAAAACAGGATGATAGGGGTGAATTCTATGCTTCCCACCCCCTGTTGATGCACTGATGCCAAAATGGCTACCATTGCATCCTGTGGGGAGAAGGAGTTGCCAAGGTCTCCTCTGGGTAAGGGGACATTTGGGTAAGGGAGTAAGCTTCCACATCATTAGATCAGGAAGTCTAGCCTCTTCAGTATGGTATCTAAATTAGCATCCCTAAAATCAATCGGTATGCTTGAAGTGAACCCTTCTGCTGTCATGGGCAAGAGAAAGCCAGTTTATAAGTTGGACTGAGAATGGAAAAAAAAAAAAGAAAATTAACTTTCCTGGCTGTATTAGGGTGGAAACAGACCTATTGACTGTGACCAGAAACTACAGTTCAGAAGCTCATGTGCACCATGCCCACTGAGGAAAAGTTCTTGTGTGTCTGTGTTTTCATAGCAGCCTTTCTCTTCACCCACACAACGATCTTTGTTGGATTACAGCCATCATTTTTAAGCTGACTCCACAGTAACCAACTGAGTTTATTTACATGCCAATTGTTCAGGGATCGGTGTGCCTACATATTCTGCATTGCCTAGGACAGGGGTGTGGTGTCAAACATAAGGCCCACAGGCTGGATATGGCCCACGGAAGCTCTTTATCCAACACTCAGGCTCTCCCAGCACCACCATTAGCTCCTCTCAGCTGCTGGCTGTGCTGACATATCACTGTCGAAAGGGCAGTCCATGTGATAATTGGGCTCTCCCATGTCTTAAAAATATGATCAAGATTTCCTTATTTTCTTTTCTGTCATTTGCAGCTGAGTTTCCTTAGTGAGAAAAAAGTGCTTATTTCTATTTATAACCTGCACAGTGACATTACTTTCTGCTTAATTACATAACTTCCAGTCCACAGCAGACATCATGAATGTTATGCGACCCAATATGTGAAACAGGTTTGACACCCCTGGCCTAGGAGGTCAACTCTGCAGCTTGCCAAATTTATTTTTCCCACATTTGCACTATGTCCCCTGACATCACACCCAACTTGATTTACAGTGGTACCTCGCATAATGAATGCCCCGTGCAGCGAAAAACCCGCAGAATGAAAGAGTTGTGCAAAGTTTGGTAACTCGCACAACGAATTTTTATGACTTATGCTTCGCATAACGATTTTTTTTTTAATTGTCCTGGTTTGTTTTAAATTGCACAACCGTTAATACCCAGGATGCATTGTGCCTGGAGGTTTAAAAAGCCTCCCCAATGCAGCCTGGGCTCACTTCTCCACGTGCAGTTCCAGGGTTGACTTCCAGGATCAACTGTGGCCTGTGCTGTGGGCGAACCCTGTCTTTGGTCAACTGTTCTGAGCAGTTCTGAGCAGTTCACCAACTCCTTGGGGAACCTACTACCAGCAGTTAAGGTAAGTTTCTTTGAACTTTTCATAACTTTTGGGAAGTGGTGGCCAGCGTTTGAGGTACGTTTTGGGGGGCCAGCTGGCCAGTTGGCCAGTTTTGGCCTGCTGTTTTGGGGAGGTTAGGGGAGTTTTTCCAGCAGTTTGGGGAATCTGTGGAACTCATTTGCAACCGTTTTTCCAGACCAGGATTTAAGGAGCTTCTTCACAGGGACATCTCAAGCAGTGGAAAGATAGGGAGCGTAGTTTCACCATCTGCATTTGTTCTCCTGTGTTGGGGGGGGCTGTTATGCCACTTTTTTGTCCCGGACAGGTTTGGCCAGGGGTGGGAAGGTGTGCGTGAAGCGGATGTGAAGCACTGCCTTTTGTTTTTGCGAACGTAGCAACTGCTGACATGGGTCCCAAGAAGGCTGCTCCTGCAGAGGCTGGGAAGAGGACAAAGATGACACTAGAAATGAAGAAGGAGATCATCTAGAAGCACGACAGAGGCATGCGAGTGACAGATCTCGCCAGGGAGTACGGGAGGATTCCATCCACCATCGGGACCATCCTGAAGATGAGGGAGAAGATCCTTGTGACAGATGCAGCCAAGGGAGTCACCAAGATCGTGAAGAACCGGCCAGCTGTTCTGGAGGAGGTGGAGAAGTTGCTGCTCATCTGGATGGAAGAGAAGCAGCATGCAGGGGACGCAGTGACTGAGGCTGTCATTTGTGAGAAGGCCAAGGCCTTGCACGCAGACCTCGTACAGCAAGAGCCAGGAACCTCAGCCGAGCCAGAAGTCTTCAAGGCAAGCAGAGGCTGGTTTGAAAGATTCAAAACCAGATCTGGAATCCACAGCATGGTCAGGCATGGAGAGGCTGCCAGTTCCAATGTTCCTGAGGCTACGCAGGAGCAGGCCTCTTTGGAAAAGGAAGAATCGTCAAGTGAGGAACAGCTGTCCTCCACGGAACTGAAGGACATCTGCCAACAGTAGAAAAACGTGCAGACCTATGCACAGTGGCACCACCCAGACAGGGCTCTGGCACATGACCTTGCGAACATGTTTGATAGAAGGATCATGTCCTCTTTCAGAGGGGTGCTGAAAAGGCGGCTGAAGCAGCAGACCATGGAGAGGTTCTTCATGAAGAAGCAAAGAGTGGAAGAGGAACGTGCTGCTTCTACCAGTGGTGCCCAGTTGCCTTCTTCCTCCTCCTCGTCCTCCTAGAAGCCTTGAAGTCAGGCCTTGAAGCCTTCTCCCAGTTGTCCAAGTTGTTAAGTTAAGTTAGAGCAGTGATGCTGAGACTTGGGGGACAGAGGGGTCTGTCTCCAGGTTGTCTTTGGCTAACTGTAAACTGCTTCTCTCCTAGCTAGCCAGCCTGAGACCGTTCCCAGTTTGCCAGTGTCCCTGCCTACTCTACTGCGCCTTCTCCCAGTTTGCCAGCGTTGTCCAAGTTGTTAAGTTAAGTTAGAGCAGTGATGCTGAGACTTAGGGGACAGAGGGGTCTGTCTCCAGGTTGTCTTCGGCTAACTGTAAACTGCTTCTCTCCTAGCTAGCCAGCCTGAGACCGTTTCCAGTTTGCCAGTGTCCCTGCCTACTCTACTGCACCTTCTCCCAGTTGACCAGTGTTCGTGCCATCCCCAGAGAGACCCTCCGCAGCTCTGGGAACGTCAAAGACTGCTTCTGTGATGTGGAGACAGTTCTGTCTGCCTCCAGTTTCCTGACTTAAAAGATTGGTCCTGTAGGTTGAGACACTTCAGCCTCACTTGGTGACCTTAAAATGTTTGTGTACAAGTGTCCCCTAGAGCCTTAGAGAGTCCTTTGGTGATTTTAAAGAGTTTCTGTATTGGTTTCTGTATGATGTCCCTGTTTACATGCCTTAAAAATGTACTTTCTGAAGAGTTTTGCACAGTCCAAGGACTGTTTGTGACTGTTTCTGTTCAGTTTCAGTGTTGAGCCTCAAGTCAGATGGTCCTGCCTCATGTTTGCTGATTTTTAAATGTTTTTCTGTCATGTTTAAAAAGTTGAAGTTTTGTGCTTGAAATTTTTGAAATCCTCTGTACAGTATGTATGCCTTTAAAGAGCACTTAATAAACACTTTGTAAACCAAATTTGACTTTGTTCTGACTTTTCTTGCCCATAGGAACGCATTAATTAAATTTCAATGCATTCCTATGGGAAAACGTGATTCGCAAAACGAAAATTCGCATAACGAAAGGACTCGTGGAATGGATTAAATTCGTTATGCGAGGCACCACTGTATTTGGTTTGGGATATTATTTGTGCATTCATACATTGATTGTGAACTGAAGGTCTGTATGTGGATTGGATCAGTAATCCTATTATAACATATTTTAACAGTGATTCAAGCCATGCCGGGGGGGGGGGCAAGAAAGAGAGAGGCCAATTTGCATTTAAATTGTAGAATGCAACCTTTATTGGGGGGGAGGGAACAGCATTATCACAATTGCAAAGGATCACAATTGCACACTGCTTTTCACCTGAGTTCATTGAATCAAATGCAAGCAAACTCCCATGTAGATGACTTTTCTGAAACAGAAACTTTTGTGACCTTCTTTCTTCATTGCGAAGTCAACTGACATTGGCCCATTAAGTTATAATCTCCCATTACAGTGCAGTGTTCTGTTACAATAACCCTGCGAGAAAGTTGGGGCGAGGCACCTAATTGGACTGTTTTTTGAGTTCCTACCGAGAGCCATTTAATTGACAAGTGATTTTGTTGATTAATTTACTGGAACAAAAAGAACAACAGGAGATGAATGACTTTGCCTCGACTTGGTTTTCCGGTGGGGGAAAAGGCACTGCGGAACACCAGATCTATGGCTGGCTCATATATGTATTTATTTGTCAAAGAAAGCCCAAGTGTGTGTGTGGGGGGGGGGGGGAGGAAATAAAGTAACTAGACCTCCTTTTGTCTCAGGTTGACACAGTATCGAATTGCAAGACCGAATAAGAAACAAAGAAAAGTCTGTATTTTTTTTTTAATCCAGTATTCTTCCCTAGAGTTATACCAGTGTCAGTTTATTTTTGCCCTGCCCTCCAGCTCACTTGTATCACAGACAGTTTCTGGTGGTGTTATTCAGACATACCAAGCTGCAGGCATCTCTAGATGTTGGGCATCATTTACTGCTCATTGCGCCTTTCCACCCCTCCAGCTTGTTGAAACTGGAAGCAGCTGTTCACAATGTATCTTTCCTGGTGGACTGTGATATGGACAAAAGTATAAACGTATTCCCCATCCCAATATTTTTTTTACCCCTGTTCAGAACTGCTCAGTGTTTCCAGTCTTAAATATGACCACTGGCAAAGTGCAGAAGTTATTCTGGTTCAGTTCCAAATCATCTGTTACTCTCTTAAAGTTTATTTCCCTTTGAAAACAGACATTGCTGATATTTTTTACCAGTCATGGGGCTCAATCTGATCCAATTTACCAGTGCTGATGCAGCCACAGTGCAGCCCCAAAGTAAGGTAACAAACTTTTCCTTACCTTGAGGCGGCATCCATGTCTGCCTCCCCACTGCAGAATACAGCACATGCCCCATTGGAAATTTGGGTACGATTGGGCCCATAGCTTATTACTAGACCAGTGGTTCTCAAACCTTTTTAGCACTGGGACCCACTTTTTAGAACGACAATCTGTCGGGAACCACCAGAACTGATGTCATTAACCCAGAAGTGATATCATCAAGCAAGAAAATTGTTAACACCCCCATACAACGAAATCAAATCAATCAATTAAGTAAATTAAAAGTTTATAATAAATATAAGTTAGTTACAAAATATATTTAAAATAAAGAAGAACCTTCCTAAACCTCCCAAGCTGTTGCTGGTTGGTTTAAAAAAAAAATCCCCAAACATTCCAAAGGCAGCAATCCTATCCACACTTACCCAGAAGTAAGCCCCATGACTGCCATAGTGAAAAGCATATACATAGTAGCCTGTTAAAAGCACAGATCTGCAACATTTCCCCCAAATACAGTCACATACCATGGTAGCATACAGTCTATTAATATTATTGACAGTATTTATATACCACTTTTCAACAAAAAGTTCACAAAGCAGTTTACAGAAAAAAAAATCAAATAACTAATGGCTTTACCTAATAACTAATATATTAAAAACAAAATACATATTGAAATGAATGGGGCCCTACCTGAAATTGGTTCATGACCCACCTAGTGGGTCCCAACCCACCATCTGAGAAGATCTCCAGCAGCTCATGGATCGTTTTAGCAAGGCCCGCCAAGATTTTGGACTGACGATCAGCCTAAAGAAAACACAGGTCATGGTTCAGGATGTGGACTCACCTCCCTGCATTACAATCTCTGCGCATGAACTGGAGGTTGTCCATGACTTTGTGTACCTTGGTTCAACGATCTCCGACACTCTTTCTCTCGAGACTGAGCTAAACAAACGCATTGGTAAAGCAGCTACCACGTTTTCCAGACTCACAAAGAGAGTCTGGTCCAACAAGAAGCTGACGGAACATATCAAGATCCAGGTCTACAGAGCTTGTGTCCTGAGTTCACTTCTGTACTGCAGCGAGTCATGGACTCTCCGCTCACAACAGGAGAGGAAACTGAACGCTTTCCACATGCGCTGCCTCCGACTCATGCTCGACATCACCTGACAGGACAAAGTTCCAAACAGCACAGTCCTGGAACGTGCTGGAATTCCTAGCATGTATGCACTGCTGAAACAGAGACGCCTGTGTTGGCTCGGTCATGTTGTGAGAATGGATGATGGCCGGATCCCAAAGGATCTCCTCTATGGAGAACTCGTGCAAGAAAAGCGCCCTACAGGTAGACCACAGCTGCGATACAAGGACATCTGCAAGAGGGATCTGAAGGCCTTAAGGATGGACCTCAACAAGTGGGAAACCCTGGCCTCTGAGCGGCCTGCTTGGAGGCAGGCTGTGCAGCATGGCCTTTCCCAGTTTGAAGAGACACTTTGCCAACAGTCTGAGGCAAAGAGGCAAAGAAGGAAGGCCCATAGCCAGGGAGACAGACCAGGGACAGACTACACTTGCTCCCAGTGTGGAAGGGATTGTCACTCCCGGATTGGCCTTTTCAACCACACTAGATGCTGTGCCAGAACCACCTTTCAGAGCGCGATACCATAGTCTTTCAAGACTGAAGGTTGCCAATACAGTACTAGATCATTTTAAAGAATACAGAACTACAAATGTCATTATGTGCCCCACAGGTCTAGAGTTTTTAAAACTCCAAGCACAAAAACCCATGCATTTCCTTTTTGCAAATGAGTGTCTCTTGCAGCAGGTCTGCAAATATCATCATCACCTGCTTTGAGAACCCATCAAGTTCTTTTACCTTTAATTTTCACTTGGAATTTAAAAAAGAAAGGGCGAGATGTTGGTTAAACTGTGTAGGAATCCATTTTCCATGAATTCTTTGCTTTTCAGAACAAAGGACACTTTTGCTCATAATTATCCACAGGAATAGATCCTAGCTCACAGCGTGAGCTTTGTCTGTCAAATGGGGCTTAGTTTGCGGAGTATGATGGCTTTATTTTATCAAGATGCTAGAACCCTGTTCAATAAATATTTCTTCTAAAACGGCCTTGAGAATGGATTACTTTAATGTTGGGCTGCTTGGTTTTTAAGAACATTCAGAAATTACAGCAGGCCCAGAAGCAAGCCGGGTAGGCTTCAAGAATGTCCCCTTGTATAATATATAACAATGTTTCCCAAACTGTGGGCTGTGACTCCATGCATGCTGAGCTCAACACAATGCTCCCTATAGCACTGCAATGCCTTATTGGGGGGGCCTGGAGACCACTTCTTGGTCGTGCTGGGTCTCTGATTCCCTCTATTGGCATACACAGGCCTCAGAATGCCCCTCAGAAGGAAATGGTAGCAACTTCCAACAGAATGGGTTGCAGGCCTGGTGGAACCTGGAAGGGCCCCCCCCCCCCAATACAGGGAGCATTGCATCAGGCACAGCCACATGGAGTCATGACCCACCAAGGAGGACAAGATGGGTGATGCAGAAAAATTTGGGAGCTGCTAGTATAAAAGTGTAGTCATGACATTTTGATTTCAGGTTCAGTTCAAAGCTTTGTATTTTACCATTCTGGTCCTAAATGGTCCATATTCAGAACACCTGAAAGATCACTTTCATTATCCATTCCAAAATTTTATTATGAGTTCCTCCTTGGTACACCCTCACTGTATAAGGGAGGGCACCAGGATTAGGTCTCTTGTTATCTGGTGTGCTCCCTGGGGCATTTGGTGGGCCGCTGTGAGATCCAGGAAGCTGGACTAGATGGGCCTATGGCCTGATCCAGTGGGGCTGCTCTTATGTTCTTATAAAGTATGATGCTCCTCAGACCCTTCTCAGTAATGGTGCCCTAAAGGCAGAACTACCTTCCAAGTAAGGAGCTTCTGGCTATTTACCTACTGTCCTGAAGAAAACAAGTTAACACTTTCTAAAAATCCAAGGAGTGCTTTGCTGCTGAGCTGAACTTGGTTTTATTAAGCGGCTGGTTGAACCGTGCATGGATTTTTTAAGGTGCTTCCTTGATTTATGTTTTAATTGTTTATTGATTTTACATGAATTTGTTGCATTTTACTGTATTTCATCACCTGCTTTGAGAACCCATCAAGTCCATGGGCAGGGAATTGCATTTTAGAAATAAAGAAAACCAACAACAGATGACTCACTACCAGCAGCCCCAAGGAAAAGTATTTTGTAAGACTTTGTTATGCCGTTATTTCAGCCATGCAAAACACACACTCACACAGAGAGAGAGGAAGGGAGGGATGGATGGATGATGTAAAGAAAAATTGCCTGTTGCACTGTTGAAAACAATTTGAATCTTGGTAGGATCATTAGAGGAGTGTCTATGATTCATCCTGATGATCTTTACTGAATCATTAGATTAGCTTCAGGAAAACAAAAGAAAAGAAAAAAACAACAGAAAAGGGACTGCACTTAAGAATAATGTAAATTTGATGGGTCAAATAAGACATGCTGCATAATGTGCATCTGTGACAGGAATTTGTTTTATTTATAAATAGTGCAGGGGGCACAGAGCATGGTAAAACAACAGTAGTGGATAATGGTGGGCTTTAGTGCTTTTGCCCATGCCCCAGTTTTGATCCTGATAGAGCCTCCCACCATGGATGCTTGTACATACCTCCTATGAGACATCCACCACTGGCTTCTTTGCTGCTGGGCCTTGATTGGGATCATCACCACGGTAGGAAGAAAGTGCAAAGCCCCTCCTCCCCTGCAAAAGCTTTGCCACATTTTACAGCCCCTGCATGCCATTTACAAAGAAATGTTCTTTTTTTAATCGTATTGCAGAATTAACTGCACATCTAGTTTGACCTGAGGATGAAGAAGAGCCTTAGGCATCTGTTTTCAGTCTTCCATTAAGAGCTGATACTTACTTACAGCCCAATCCTGAGCATGTCTTCTTAGGAGTAAGTCCCATTGTAGTCAATCAAGCTTTCTCCCAAGTAAGTATGGATAAGATTGCAGCCTTACTTACTTAAAATGTTTTTTTGCCCCAACTTTCTAGTTCAAAATTCCTCATTGCAGTGTACAAAAACTAGGATAGAATAATGCTAAAATAAAACAACCAGCACGATAGTGGCACAGCCAGGGATGGGCAAGTCAGTCCTGACTTGACTCGAGTCAAGTCATGAGTCTCTGCCCCCCATGACCCGACTCAAAAATGAGTCATAATGGGGGCACTTTATGAGTCGCTGAGTCGCCTTTTTGCGGCTACTGGGGTGGGCATCAGAGTTCTCTTTTAAACACACCCCTGCTGTCTCCACCCATCTGTAAGCAAGATGGGGGGCTGCGAAAGAGCAGGGACAGAAGTGACAAGAGAGAGGAAGGTCATGCACAGCAGCTGTGAGGCTTATCAGTATGACCCAATCCTTTGTAGCTCTACTCAGAAGTAGTCCCATTTGCGGTGGTTGTTCAATGAGGCTTCCTCCTCCCAAGTAACAACAGAGCCATGAGAAGGAAAGCATGATCACTACGAACTGCCTCCTCCCCCTCACTGGGCTTCTCCAGCCAATCCTAAGGCAAGAAACCCCTTGGACTCCTCCTTCTGCCCTATCTCAATCAAAGAAAATATCAGACCTCCCATCCTTCATCCAATGATCATCGGCTCTTTCAGAGATGGGTAAGAGAGCCTGCTCCCACCTCCTACCTCCTATTCATTGCAAAAGCAAACATTAACCCTTCTCTGTCTCCTGGCTGGAACTTCCCTACTCCTTACCTGCTCTGAATGATGGCCCCACAAGGTCTTTCACACCACAAAAACAGTAAGCAAGCACACCCAGATAGAGACAGACTCGAGTCTGCGTGTGTCGGGACGAGTGCCGAGTCAGGGGCCCTTGACTTGAGTGTTTTGCCAAGTCTTCCATGTGCATGACTGGAGTGTACATGAGCCAGCTGAAAGCACATATTTTTGCAACTTGGACTTGAGTCACCTGACTCAAGTTCCCATCCCTGGGCATAAATAACTAAGGGGGGGCAGGGAGGTTACATTGCCCCACATACCATGCCTTGAGGTCGCTAAGACACTTTCTGTTGAAAGCCAGAAGTGCCTATCAGATGCCTCCAAAATGCATTTCTGGCACCTGGGGTGGGGGATGATAAAAATTGTGCTTCCCCAGGTGCCAGATGCCTTAGCATCATGCCACTGCAGCATGATCCTATCCATAACAACTCAGAAGTGATTTCCATTGTGTTCAACAGGGCTTACTCCCAAGAAAGTGTGTATAGAACTTCAACCTAATGTCAAACAAAGCAGCAATAAGATCAGTCACTGCAATTCTTTACAGCTCTCACAAAAGCATCCAGAGAGGGCCTGGCAGAAGTGTACCCCCCAACGGACCCTTTGGGGAAGGAGTTCTAGGCACCACTGCAGAAAAGTCCCTCCCAACTGAACTTGCATCAATCACAGAGAATGAGGCCTGTGAGACTGACTCCAGAACTCAGGCAGAATCATATGAGCAAAGGTGATCTTTTTGTGAGAGCATTCTTAATATATATATATATATATATATATATATATATATATATATATATATATATATATATATATATATATATATATATATATTTCCCCTTGAATTAAATACATATGTATTTAAATAAGCCAAGATTCAATGACCCAACAATCCGTCTTGGGCAGTGAAGCCTTGGAGTGGTGCCTGCCAAATAGTAGCCTTCAGGCTGCATGGCAAATTGCTTTTGAACCTGAAGGGAGTTTCAAAGCAGTTCCTGATAGGACACAGTGCTCTTCAGTTCAAAGGAAAGATATCCTAAATTGCATTATGCATTCACCAGCCTGTGGACCTGCTTAAGGTGGCCCTTTGAATTGCAGCCATATCATTTTTCTCCACAAATATGGAACGGGATCCTTTTTATTCTTTCTTTTTTTCCCCTTCCCATCTGCTGACCATATGCTTGCTGAGCTATTGTCTCAACCATCCCAGCTAGCATTCCCCATTATCAGCATTCTCAGAGCATCTTTACAAACTGAACTTCAGAAGATTCAGATCCCCCAGGAGAGACCCGCTAATGGAAAGAGATCAAGTGCTAAGCACAGGCTGCCGATAGACGCTAAGAAGATGTACACTTGGAACAACAACCCAGGGGAGACGCAATTTGGAGTGAGATCAAACAACACCACATGGTTATCAGGTGCCCAAGAGAGACATATTTTGTTAACAAAGTTCAAATTGTCCCATAGTACCAGTAAAATATCAGGGATTGTGTAAAGGAATAAATGAAATATTAGTATATAAGTAGACAGTTATTGCCATGAAATGCAAGCAATTTGGGCTGTGGATATATCATTTGCTGAGCGATTGCTACTGTATTGGCACCTGATACGCGCGCGTGCGCGCGCACACACACACACACACAGGCTTTTGGGACAGGGAGCCATTAGTTATTTAATTTTTTCTATAAACCACTTTGTGAACTTCCTGTTAAGAAGTGGTATATAAGTAAGTGAAAAATACTACTACTACTACTACTACTACTACTACTACTACTACTACTAGTAGTAGTAGTAGTAGTAGTAGTAGTAGTAGTAGTAGTAGTAGTAGTAGTAGTAGTAGTAGTAGTAAAAGCACTCAGTCCAGCTGAGTGTTTGTGAGTTTGCAAATTTATAGTTAGCCAAGGTACAAAGTCCAAACTGAGTTAGTGTATATTTTACATTACTTTTTGAAAGTCAATGAGAAGAGAGTCACATCTCCTATACTCTAAACTGCTTTCTGTGGTGCATGCCACACGATTCTAGGCATGCTTAGGGTTGCAGATTTAGTTATGACTAATGGCACACTCCTCCTCCTTTTCCTCCTCCTCCTCTTCTTCATTCCTTAGCTGGCACTAGGAAAGCAGGTTGTCCTCTGAGCCAATACCCTGCTGTTGGTTCCGCAGGGATCTGTGTGTCGTTCATGACACACTTCCACTCTTTGCAATTGTTATTGATATTTCCTGCTTCGTTGATGGTTAAACTCTGGTTCCTTAGGTCTTCCTCAATGTGTTTGGGTCACATTTTCTTTGGTGCTGCCCGTTGAACCCTCCAGTAGGGAGGTAAGTCTTGCCAGAGGAGCTTGTGTGGCAGCTGGGTAATGTTCATTCTGCAGAGTAGCCAAACCAGTGCAGTCTGCATTTTTGGATTTGCTCTTTGACTGAAATTCCTCCTATTTATTCCTTGTTTTCTATATCTCATATTTTTTTGTTTTTTTCATGAGGTGGTAGTCTCAAATATAACCCCACACACGAGTGTCTGAAACAGAACAGTTCAAAAGTCTCCCTCTTCAGTTTACCATCTCACTCTATATAATGTGTAGATTGGGGTCTAACTGTTGCTGGGTCGGGGCTAGTAATGTGTATGTGATGTGCAACAATGACTCAAGATCTGCATTGAGCCAGGACAGTATAGTGGTCTGGGAGGTGGACTTAGACCTGTAAGATCCTGGTTTGAATCCCCCCTCAGCCACAAAGATCCAGGTTCAAATCCCTCCTCAACCATGATGCTTCCTGGGTGACCTTGGGCCAGGCACTTTCATTCTCACCTACCTCACAGGGTTGTTGTGAGGACAGCAGGAGGGGAGCAGCTGTGTACACTGCCCTGAGCTCTTTGGAGGAAGGGCAGTATAAAAATGTGAAAATTAAATAAATTGTCTACTGTGTTGAGAAGTATCTGTGCATTTCAAGACAGCATGATGCACAATTTAACCCCCCAATCCTGAGCTGCCCAGTGTGCGGAGCTGCAGCGGCACCAAAATTGGCTGCTACTACATCCAGTGTACCTCAGGCAACTGCTGCCGTCTCCTTGGGAGAGGGGGATTTTCATCCCCTTTCCCCAGGTAAAGTGAGTAGCCCTGCAATGGGGCTATTTGATTTTAGGACGACCTGAAGAGCTTCTGTGTTGGGCGGCCAGCTTCGCTACATCGATCCCATCTCCCACCCACTCTGCTGCCTCCCCCCAACAAGTCTCCCATATTCCTTCCCCCAAACCAGAATGAATGAAGCAGACACAAAACTCCTACACAAGAAAAAAAAAATGCTCCTCATCCCTAATCTTGAAAGATACAATGCCTATCACCTTCTCTATACTTTGGAAAACTTCCTTACTTCTCTAAGGTTGCAATCTTAATAGAATGGGACTTACTTCTGAGGAGACATGCATAGGCTTGCTCTGTGAACTGGGCTGAGCTGAATGGCTGAGACTCAAATGCAGTGGCGTTGCTAGGGGGTTGCAGGGGGTGTGGGCCACACCAGGTGACGCGCACGGGGGGGTCATGCGAACTGGGGGGGTGATACGCTAAAATCGCAGTGGTTAGGGGTAACCCCATCATATTATATACTGTTGGATGTGGACTTTCGAGCAGAATGCAATGCAAAAAAAAACAGAGTGAAATATCTCCTTTTATCAAAAGTTATGGCCAAAAAACCAGAGAACAAAAAATGCATGGATCCCTATGGAAAGGGAAAGTGAGCCGTATTGTGCATTTACTTGTGAGTAGGCAAACTTGCCTTAGTCTGTTGGAAAGGGCAAGCTGAGAGGAATCCAACAACACCAGAATGGTCCTGATCCAATGAAAGCAGCCCAAAAAGACACCTGAGAAAGAAGTCCCTCCCTCCAAGCAGATGAATGTATTGAGCCCTATGGAAAGCAAAACTAAGCCTCATTGTAACATTTACTCATGAGTAAGCAAATGTGCCTTGGGTGGTGTGGAAGATCAGGTGAAGGAGAGTGCAAGGCTACCAGGATGGTCCTGATCCTATGCACCTGCAGCTAAACAAGTGCTGCAGAAGGCAGCCTCCTCCCCCCCACTAAAAAGGATCAAAACAGAGGCTTCAGCTGATAAAGTGAGCCTTTTTGAAACTTGCAAAGCTAGGTGGATCCTGACAGTGATCTGGTTTGAAAAGAAGTTCTTAAATTGAACTGGGCACTGGGTAGGGCTGAAAACCTTACTGATTTTGGAGGGTGGGGTGTTATTGCAGGCAGGCTACAAGGGAAATTCACTTGGAGGAACAGGACTGGCTTCTGCTTATTTATTTGTTTTACTTTAATATTTATACTTATTTATTTTAATTTGCCTGATGATGTCACTTCCACCATGACATCACTTCTGGTGGGTTCTTGGACAGATTGTCATTCTAAAAAGTGGGTCCCAGTGCTAAAAGTTTGAGAACTGGTATAATAAGGTGTTAGTAAGTTGACACCCAGGGTGTGTGTGTGTGTGTGTGTGTGTGTGTGTGTGTGTGTGTGTGTGTGTGTGTGTGTGTGACACCACTAGTGACCAAAATCACTAAAATCATATTTTGGAGGAATAATACCATCATGTTATATATCAATCAATGCGTAATTTCATGCGGAATGTGTTTTATCTTTGTTCTATCAAAAGGTACAGCCAAAAAACCAGTGGGGGCAGAGTGATGGTACATCACCTCGCCCACCACCTGGGGTGTTGCCCTGCCCACTGCATGGGGGAGGGGTGACGCACTGGCATCCCACACCAGGTGATGCAAACCCTAGTGACGCCACTGCTCAAATGTGCTTCAGTTATTTTGTCAGCAGCCTGCACTTTAAGTCTAACACATCTGCCGCAAGAAAGGTAACTACCACAAGATGGCAGCTTGTGAAATATAAAGGAGACATGAAATCAGTTAATAGAATCCAATAAGATCTATATTTCTAGAATCTCCAAAATGCAAAAAGGCATCGTATTTCAAAGTGCCTCATTTTCTCATAGAAACAATTCTTACAGTATTACATGTTCTGTCAAAGTGCCAGTCTGTGACTAGACTATGAGGGCAATCACCATAGTATTCAGAAGTGAGATCAGACCCGGAAGATCCATCTGAAATGTTATGTGGTTCTTGAGAGAGATAACCATTTATGATTGTAAAAATCCCCTTGAGGGATTTAGAAGCGCCTGCCTATGTAAACCGTCTTGAGGAGAAAGGAGTCAGAGGAGACTCCTTGAGTCAGAGAAGAAATCCGATGACCAGAAAGGCAGTATATAAATACCGAGTTGTTGTTGTTGTTATTAGTATTATTATTATTATTATTCTGGGGTGTTTGTCTAGGGGCCAACAAAAAAAAAGGCAAAAAAAAGCTGTAGGTCATTGTGATGGAATGAACTTGCTGAGTCACAGTTGTGTGTGAAACACAGTGTGCTATGTGACAGTAGTAAAATATTATTAAAAAGATTTCCGTCACTATGAAACGAGGCTTGGATGTACGCTTAACAGCTTAAACCAGTTCCATAAGTCTCATCCAAATATGCTTTTATTTATTCAAAGGTTCCAGAAGGTTCCTGAAGCAGCCAGTTTTACCACTCCAATGCTTTTGTTTTGGTGTATCAATTTCTCTTACTTAGATGTTTTTCTAGCACCTTTACAGGGATGAAAGAATAATACTTTTCTTAGTTCTTGAATGCAGATAAGGGAAAAAAAAAAAAAGATGTATCCTGTGAAATATATTTGAATAGTCATACTTTCAGTCACCTTGCACAAAATGTTCATGATTCATGACCCATTGAAAATATGATGTTCTTTTTAATATTTTTTTTTAATGGTGGAATTAGTTCTTGTAATTCTTCCTTGGTTAGCCGTTCCTATAAATGCACTCCCTTGTGTGGAAAAGGGAGTCAAATGAAATTGTTTTACTGAAAATATAGCAGCATTTCTCATAGTATGTCTAACTTTGTTGCAAATGTGTGTAACTTGCAGAGTACCAGGGTATTTGCATGCTGGATGATTGTGTTACAGACTAATGTGTCTTGGTCATTAGCATCCCTGAACATTCACATTCCTTTTTTTTTTTTTTTAACATCACAGTTATTTGCATCCCCCTATAACTGGGCAACAAATCTCATGTTATATATCCTAATCCTCTTATCCCAGCTGTAACCCTTATCTTACTTTTGTGTTTTAAAAATAAAAACGTACATTCTAATATAAATATCCATATATTGGGACACAAATGGCCCAGGGGCAAAAAAATAAAAAATAAAAATAAACCAGGTACAAATGTCCAGGGACGCCAATCACTGGGACACATTGGGCTGGGACATAGTTGTCCAGTATGCAATGATCCTGTCACTAATTTGAAGGTGAAGTACTTTGTTGGCAACCTTCAGTCTCAAAAGACTCTGGTATCGCGCTCTGAAAGGTGGTTCTGGAACAGCGTCTAGTGTGGCGGAAAAGGCCAATTTGGGAGTGACAATCCCTTCCACACCGGGAGCAAGTGCAGTCTGTCCCTGGTCTGTCTCCCTGGCTATGGGCCTTCCTTCTTTGCCTCTTTGCCTCAGTCTGTTGGCCAAGTGTCTCTTCAAACTGGGAAAGGCCATGCTGCACAGCCTGCCTCCAAGCGGGCCGCTCAGAGGCCAAGGTTTCCCACCTGTTGAGGTCCACTCCTAAGGCCTTCAGATTCCTCTTGCAGATGTCCTTGTATCGCAGCTGTGGTCTACCTGTAGGTGAAGTACATAATCAAGAAAACACCATGGACAGCAACACACAAATATAGAAGAGTTCAGTCAGAGAGTTGCTGCAGGGAAGAATTTTTTCCTTGTTTCCTGTGCCACAGACCCAATTCAAATCAGGCATTACAAAAAGAAAAATATGTTCAGTGTTCTGTTCATGAAGTTCCAAAATAATGTTTGGCCCTAGGACACCAGCAAATGTTGTAAAATAGGAATCGTCAGCAGAAGGGGCCAAACACAGAATTATGAGACACACACATTTCTCAGCCAGGGGGAAGACTGGTGTGTAAAGAAAGGGGTTGAGGTTGTGAAAAACCGAGCTTACTGGCAGACTGCTTTGGGAGATGGGGTGAGCTCTGGCTCACCATTTGCCATCTTTAGCTCAGATTCCTCCTCCCATAAAACTAATTTAGAATCTGAAAAGCAGACCGGGTGGGAAAGATCCATGTGATCGGCTTCGTCCATGTGGTTAAAACAACAAAGAGTCTTGCAGTAACTTGAACTGCCCAGGGACACACCCAAAAGGACACAAGAACATGTGATCAGAGATACTGATGGATAAAACACAGATATATTCCACTCTGTGCTTGAAGGAAAGAAGAGATTATGAGGAAGAGAACACAACCTACAAAAGAAACATTTTTTTTCTAATTGCCAACGATGTTTGAATGAATTTAGGATATTTGGGGGGCGCTGAATCAAAAAATGACCTCAGTTTTGCCCAGTTGGCTCTAGCTTTGGGAGTATGGCATGGCCACCTTATATGCCGATTCAAGTGACACAAGGAAGCCATGGTGTCAGCTTCCACATGAGGAAGCTGCTTGAATCAGCATATTAGCTGGCTATGCCATACACCCAAACCTAGAACCAATTACGCAGAAGCGATGCCACATTTAGATTTAGCAGTTTGAATGTACCCAAGAATAGAACTAACTTTTAAAACAACAAAAAGTTTGTAGACCTGTGATAAATGTGGGTATTGCAGAGCCCTACAGATTTTGCAGGTTACCCCAGGGCACTGTTATCAGTGCCATTTTTTATAATGTTCTGGGAGACTGGAGTAAATGCAGATATTTTATAGCTCTGTGTTACCCACATGCAGCCCCCTTGGCCATGGGCTGTTTCAAATAGAACAGTCCTTTTAATGTTCAAATCACATACTTGGCATAATTCTGCACTTTTAAAAATAAAGTCAAGATGTGACGAAATCTTATCTCTAGGGCTTGTCCTAATGTGCATTTAAATATAACCAGCAACAACATACTATTTTTCCACCAATTGGTTGAAGCAGAACATCAAGGAGTGCAATTCAAATGTAAAGCCTACATGGAATCAATTGTACAGTACCTTCAACTGGCAAATCTTCTGTTTTGTTTTGCTAGTGAAGCTTAGATCTAAAGGTATTGTGTATTGATGCAAGGTATAAAAGCCTGTTAGTTATGCTATAGGATGCTTACCTGAAACGTAAACAGCATGGTCCATCTTCGAAAGTTCAACTAGAGTGAAAAAACCGGTTTCGGTTTCTCACAAGCATTTGGCTGGGATTTGGTAGCATGCCACAGATGTTCCCAGCACAACAGATAAGATGCAAGCACAATGAATAGTCTTTGTTTTCAGACCACAGGAAAAAAAATCTTTTCTGTGTGCTTTTAAAAATCAGTCTGTCTTGCCTTTTTAACACACAGGCTCAGTATCATGGTTTTAAGCTCAGACTTCATATACAGGTAGATAGCTACACAATATTCTTCAGAGCAACAAGCTGCAAACACATGCTGGGAACGGTATTCACACCAGCTCTCCTTATATTTCTTGTTCTTCGTTTTAAAACCAGTCTTGGTGCATACACAAGTGTGATTAGCAAATAGTAATATTTTAAGTGAATTGTGGTAGTCTAACAGCAATAAAAGGTTTAAGCCAACATATCCAAGCTATTTTCCAGTTCACATCAAAACACTTCCGGATTAACACATTGCAAAGGTCAGGTTCTCAAAGAAAATGCAGAAGTAGCAGTTTTTAGCAGAACTCGCAACATTTTTAGCAACAATTTTGTTGCATTTCGAAGGTCAGAAAAACGTATGATGAGATGAGGTCAGCTTTTGAACTAAGGGGTTGCAGTACCACCTACGGCCTGCTCAAATCTGTATGTTGGATGTATGAGATAGCCTATTATGGAACAATGGATGATTTGTAAGGGACCAAGGAATTGTTTCCATGTATGTGTTTCAAGGAGGGAACCCCACATTATAATAAAAGTCAGGCACAGGATCCACTTAGCAATACAGACAAATAGGATGAAACAGCTTATCAACCCTCTGCATCAGATGAGAATCACCACACTACAGAGAGGAAATCTTTAAAGGGAAAGAACTATTGAGATACAGGAATTATGTTAAGGGGTCGCTAGGATACATTTAAAAGCAGAAGGGAGAAATTGTTCTCACTCTGCACTTGCAGTAACAATGAGGATGCATTAACAATGCAGTAACATGAGGGTTACTGGAAAAACAGCGGGTGGCACTGCAAAAAGGAAAATCCCATCTATTTTCAGCAGTTGCTTTGGGTCAACATAACAGTGTATTTCTGCTCAAGGTACCCAAATCAACGACTGCCTCCAATTCAAAGACCTGAAAAGATAGAGCGTTCCATAGCCAATGCTCAACAAAGAGAGCACAGGCTTGGCGGGATACAGGGAAGACCATGAAAAGGATGTGACATTTTTGCAACAGGTAACCTACCTATAAAAATACTTGGAGCAAGAGATCTAAATTATCAGGGAAAAGGCGTTTCAATAAGTCTAACCAAAATTCTAGGGCAGAATATTAGACATCAATAGAAGCAGCCTTGGAATTTTCTGGGCCCCCAATCTCACCATCTGGGTCTGATCTACCAGGAAGGAGTGCAACTGATTCAAACATTGCTTCCAAGTCCTACCTAGTCAGTGGATCCAGAAGGACACCATGGTCAATGGTCCCATTCTGACTGGCAGCCAGTTTTACTCCCGATGCTTGTGGGCACCCCTACCCATGGACAAATTAATTTTCAAATTGCAATTGTTAAATTGCAAAAATTTATGGGCCCTGAGTGTCCAATGACCTAGCTATGTCTCTGATGCAGGATGCATGCATGATATTTTAGTTCCAGAACAAACCTTGCATATTCATGTAAGTGTCTCAAATAAACAGAGACGCTTGCGTTGGCTCGGTCATGTCGTGAGAATGGATGATGGCCGGATCCCAAAGGATCTCCTCTATGGAGAACTCGTGCAAGGAAAGCGCCCTACAGGTAGACCACAGCTGCGATACAAGGACATCTGCAAGAGGGATCTGAAGGCCTTAGGAGTGGACCTCAACAGGTGGGAAACCCTGGCCTCTGAGCGGCCCACTTGGAGGCAGGCTGTGCAGCATGGCCTTTCCCAGTTTGAAGAGACACTTGGCCAACAGTCTGAGGCTAAGAGGCAAAGAAGGAAGGCCCATAGCCAGGGAGACAGGCCAGGGACAGACTGCACTTGCTCCCAGTGTGGAAGGGATTGTCACTCCCGAATCGGCCTTTTCAGCCACACTAGACGCTGTTCCAGAACCACCTTTCAGAGTGCGATACCATAGTCTTTCGAGACTGAAGGTTGCCAACATGAGTCTCAAATAAGCAACAGGTTTATTAATAATAATAATAATAATAATAATAATAATAATAATAATTGCAGATGTCTTGCAGATGTCCTTGCAGATGTCCTTGAGATACAAGGACATCTGCAAGAGGGATCTGAAGGCCTTAGGAGTGGACCTCAACAGGTGGGAAACCCTGGCCTCTGAGCGGCCCGCTTGGAGGCAGGCTGTGCAGCATGGCCTTTCCCAGTTTGAAGAGACACTTGGCCAACAGTCTGAGGCTAAGAGGCAAAGAAGGAAGGCCCATAGCCAGGGAGACAGGCCAGGGACAGACTGCACTTGCTCCCAGTGTGGAAGGGATTGTCACTCCCGAATCGGCCTTTTCAGCCACACTAGACGCTGTTCCAGAACCACCTTTCAGAGTGCGATACCATAGTCTTTCGAGACTGAAGGTTGCCAACATGAGTCTCAAATAAGCAACAGGTTTATTAATAATAATAATAATAATAATAATAATAATAATAATAATAATAATTGCAGATGTCTTGCAGATGTCCTTGCAGATGTCCTTGAGATACAAGGACATCTGCAAGAGGGATCTGAAGGCCTTAGGAGTGGACCTCAACAAGTGGGAAACCCTGGCCTCTGAGCGGCCCGCTTGGAGGCAGGCTGTGCATCATGGCCTTTCCCAGTTTGAAGAGACACTTGGCCAACAGTCTGAGGCTAAGAGGCAAAGAAGGAAGGCCCATAGCCAGGGAGACAGGCCAGGGACAGACTGCACTTGCTCCCAGTGTAGAAGGGATTGTCACTCCCGAATCGGCCTTTTCAGCCACACTAGACGCTGTTCCAGAACCACCTTTCAGAGTGCGATACCATAGTCTTTCGAGACTGAAGGTTGCCAACTAATAATAATAATAATAATAATAATAATAATAATAATAATAATAATAATAATAATAATAATAATAACAATAATAACAATAATAACAATAATAATAACACAGATATTTATATACTGCCTTTCTTGGTCTTTATTCAAGACTTTATTCAAGTCGGTTTACATAGGCAGGCTTATTAAATCCCCGTAGGGATTTTTACAATTTTGAAAGAATGTTCTATCTTACAAGAACTACAACATTCAGATTTTACTTTTTTGATCTGGTTTCACATTCTGGCCTCCATCCTCCCACACTCAGAGCAGATGGAATAACTCGGCTCAGCTTGTCAGCTGCTTCAAGGTCGCACAGTGCCAGAGCCTCGAACTGGCGACCTTCGGATGTTATCTTCAGACAAATGGAGGCTCTACCCTCTAGACCAGACCTCCTGCCCAATTGTTTAGAAACAATGTATTTTTGCAACGGCAACAGAACCAGTCACTCAGTGTTCTCACTCAGTGTTTCCCACTGGTGGATTGCAAGCCCATGTGCAGTGGGTCATGAGCCCATGTGCAGTAAGTCACAAGCTGGGCCCGCCTAACTGCCCCCCCAGTAGGCTCCAAATCAAAGCCATACCGAAATGAGGTGGGTGATCTGATGGCTGGAATGCCTCACTGGGAGGGTCCAGAGGCCACTTCCAGGTTATTCTGGGTTGCCTCCCATTCTACTGGCCTCCATGGGCCTTAGAATGGCCCACAGAAGCACCCAGAAGCAACTTTTCAGGTGCAACTTCCAGCTTGACCCAAAGGTGCTTCCAGATGCTTCTGAGGGCCATTCTGCGGCCCGCAGAGGCCAGTAGAGTGGGTTGAGAGCCTAGCACGACCCAGAGACTTCCCAATGAGGCATTCCAGCCATTGAGTTGTGACCCATAGCAGAGGATGAGGTGGGTCATGGCACAGACTACTGTTTGGGGACTGCTGTTCTGGCTTCCTAGATCGATTTAGCTAGCTAGGTTTCGATGGTGAGTTGGGGCAGTGAGGAGTGGCCTGGTAAGATGTGAAACTGCCATCTGGTTGCTTTGAATGATGAGTGAATCAGCTCAGAACAATGTCAAATAGCTTCCCTTTGCTTTGGGAGGGAAATTATAAGCAATTTAAAAAAAAAAACAACCCATCATATCTGCTTTTTTAAATAGATGATACTGGTTGAAAAGAAATTTGGCCTCCAAAGAAAGGATTAGGTTACACAACTTCCAGTATCAAGATAGCAACATTTTAACAAGGGGGAAAAAAAGAAGAAGAAAAAAGATCAACCACAAAATATAAAGAAAGTTGATTGTAAGTTATCTTTTGATCTCCATCTGTCTTTGTAGGATGCAGTACCAGGCAAGAAATCTATTAATATCAATCTTGGAGCCTTTTACGGATTTAATATTCAGCTTGCACACTTTCACTCCTTTATTCTAACTTGCTCTGCCTGGCTTTTAAAGTGATTAATACTCTGAGCCTCGAAAACATTGATTAAATAAAAGAGGAGAGGGGGTAGAAAAAAACACAACACAACCCTTCAGCTATACTTAGCTAAAAGCACAGTCCCTGTAAGCAAATAATAATAATAAAAGATAAAATTATATCAAAGTATGCCTCTGAGCATAAAATTTAATCTACCCAATTTTTTAAAAAGTCAAGCTGTAGGTTTGTGGAATATTTGAAATGATTCATTCCATGGGAAAAATATGCACTAGTAATAAGTAGGTACGTGAAAGTAAATTGCTTCAAGAACAGGAAACAGAGAAGCAGTTCTTTCTGGGATTTGTGAATGTAGTGGATTAAATGGCCCAATCCTAACCTACCTCTCTGCCAGCGGAGTGCGCTCTAAAGCACTTTGCAACAGTTTACCTTCCAGGAGTCAGAGGCTTGGCACTGACATGTGGAACTATGCCCACCAGAGCAGGTAAGTCCAGCACCAGGGTGGGGAAGGGGAGGGTGGGGAGGGGATGAAACTGGGTAGGTGCAGCAATGGATGTGGATTGTGGGCAGATCAGGAGCAGAAGGGAGTAGGACTGGTAGCAATGTGTGTCAAATTCTAACCCAGTGGTTCTTGAACTCTCTGGCACGGGTGGGGACCATGAGGGAGAATGTGCCCCAGTGGCACTGCAGTGCTTATGGTGCCATGGGCACTGAGAGGCTTGTCTCCCTACCTGTAAGCTTTGGAGAGGGTCTGGGAGGCCCATAGCTCCCCTCTGTGGGTCTTTCCCAAGCTTCATCACTCTGAGCTGCAGGTCGGAGTGAAGGTAAACCAGTAAGTTGCTCTGTCCTGAAGATCGGAGCAATAAGACACTTGGGGGAGACTTGGGGAGACCTGCAGAGGGGGCTGCAGACAAGTCTCTGGGTGCCCATGGCACCACCATCACTGCGGCACCACCACAGAACCCATTCCTGAACCATTCCCCTTAAGGGGGAATAGCTCTTTTTTTAGTCCTATGGTGGGTTGCGACCCACCACTTTGAGCACCAGTGCCCTAACTCCCTTCCCAGGCCTGATCGGCTAACACAGGTCAATGTGGATTTGTGCCCTCTATGTAGCTGCTGCAGGTCCAGGTTGACCTGTTCCAGCTATTGGGGCTTATCCCAGGGCAAAGGGACAAATGTCCCTTTACCTGGAGGAGACCTTCAGCAGCTGAAATTTCCCTGCAGGATGCAGCAGAAGCCACACTGGTAGGACTGGGCTGTAATTCTTCATTACAGTACTGCAGTACTTTCCCCAAGGAAATTGTGGGAGGGGGCTGTTGGCAAAATTTGAGATGGAAGAATGGGGCATGATGATCGAAGGAGATGCAGAGGAAAGGTGCTCAGATAGCCATTAGGGCTACTTCTCCCACTCAACACTGCAGTCAGAGCCTGGAGCAAATAGGTGAGGAGGTCCACCGTGCAGGAAAGTATGGAAGCAAGGGATTGCAGCCTAGTCACTTTCTGGGATTGGGGTGGTGGTGGCAGCAGCAAGCCCAATGTGCTGAGGGCAAATGGATACTGCACATACTTCCCAGGCAGTGATCCAGAGGACAGATCAACCGCAAAGCAGAGGTTGATCCAGTGGCAATTTGGGGCATGCTTGGAGGCAGTGTAGGGAGTTGGAAGTGGTCTGCTCTTCGATAAGCCATGCTCCGGGACCATTCCAATATGACTAGCTGCACTGGGATTGGATAATACTCCTGAGTCCACCATTGTGCTGAAAAGTAACACAAGATTGGTAAGATTGAGAAAGGATTGACTTCTGACTTGACATTTTTAGAATTCTTCCCAGTAGTGGTAGCAATGCACATTTGGGAACATAAGTTTAGGAATGTCAGGGTATGTCTGTGATGATAAGCAAGTAGTGGTTGTGATGGAGGTCATGGTTAACTAATTTACTACACACCTTGGTCCTGGTAGCATAACCAACCACCCAAGAATTAACACTCTTCCCTTATTCAGAGCCCAAACACCAACATTTACAAGGAAAAATAAAATAAAATTTTGGAGCCAAACCAGCCAAACCAGCCCAAGGGCAGGAGGGAAAGCCCAGATCATGACCCACTGCACTTGGTCTCGTGACCCACCAGTGGGTTGCACTTTGGGAAGTGCTGCATTGGATACTGGAAACACAGTATTTAAGGGCTATATGCTTTTATGAGAGGCTGTGCTCAGATCATTCAGTTGATTCATATTTTCATATGCTAGGTGGTAGATGGGAGGTGCCGGTGTGGGTGCAGGTATCCCATCGATTCTTGACCTACAAGAGACAAAGCAGCAGCGGTTTTGGCACCCAGCTGGTGTTGGGGGAGATGGTTAGCATTAGCTGTGTGCAAAAGTGGGATGTGATGGAATCGGCTGCTGCCAACTTCTAGGGCAGGAGTGTCAAATAGAAGGCCTGCAGGCTGGATACAGACCTCAGCAGCTCTTTATTCGACCCTCAGGCTCTCCCAGCACCACCATTAGCTGCTTTGAGCTGCTGACCTTTGCTGAGGTGTCACTGCCAAAAGTGCAACCTACATGATAATTGGGCTCTCCCATATCTGGAAAATATGATCAGGATTTGCATATTTTCTCTTCTGTCATTTGCTGATAATGAGTTCTTAGGTGGGAAAAGGTGCTTATTTCTAGTCATGACCTGCATAATGACATCACTTCCTGCGTAATGACATCACTTCTGGCCCTCAGCAAGCATCACGAATGCTATTTGGGCCACTGTATGAAATAAGTTTTGACACCCTGTTCTAGGAAATACTTGGAGAATGGTCCCCCTCCTCATTTCCTGGTAGTTCACTTGGGGGGAAATGACCAGGAGTGGAGGACATGCTTGGGCCAATGGGGCTGCAAGAACTTTAGGGCCATTCAGATATAGATGCCTAGAGTGCATTTCTCTGTTCTGAAGAAATTAAGGGAGGTGGTATATATCCGGCCAAAATAAACAAGTTGTCACATTAAAATCTCGCTTGACATTTTATTCCTGCTCATCTGCTTCTTTTATGTTGGGACTTCAAAATCATTTCTCTCTCAAGCATTCTGCTGACTCTGGAAAAAAGAACCACAAATAATACTTTAAAAAAAAAATCCCGTGTTATCTTCTGCATTTCCTTTCTACAAGTTTTTAAAGACACTGAGCTGGAATTCCAAAGTTTTTCACATAAACAACAAGGAGACCAAAATGTTATATGATTCGTTGCGTGTTTTGACTTGAGACCATATTTTGCCTGTAGCCTGATTGACATAAAATTGAGTTCTGCCCTGAACCCCTGAAGTCTTTTGTCATCTCTTGCAGACAAATTCAATAGGAAAGGAAAAAAAATGGTTTGGGCTTTTGCTTCTAGCCAGTCAGATACATTTTGAGACTAGATAAGAACTTAACTTGGAGCCCTGTATAACTCTGGTAATGTCCTCCTTAACCACTGATGAAAGATTACGAGGATGTTAGTCTAGGATGTCCTGGATATATTTCGTTTCATTTTATTTACCCAAGGACATTTCCCCTGCCTTACTTGCAGAAACCTAAAGCAGCTTTCATGAAGCTTGTAATATCAAACCAACGGTTCTCAACGTTTTTAGCACTAGAACCCATATTTTAGAATGACAACCTGTCAGGACCCACTGGAAGTGATGTCATCAACCTGGAAGTGATGTCATGGCCAGAAGTGACATCATCAAACAGGAAAATTTTTAATGTTCCCGTAAGACAAAATCCAAATCAAATTAAGGGTGCAATCCTACCCTTGACTTGGGCAGGCACAAGTCCCTTGTGCTGGCCCAGGAGGGTCACAAATGTGCCATAAGGCACATTTGTGCCTCCTCATGAGGAAGTCAGGCTGGAGTTCCGAGAAGCACCAGCCTGCAGAGGCTGATGGAAGCTTCCTCCTAGTGCCTTGCGTCAGCTTGGATGTGCCAACGCAAGGACAAAAGGTAGGCGGAGGGAGGCGGGAGGGAGGCGTTACTAGGCAGGGAGAGGGTGGGTGGTCAGCGGCCCTGGGGTAGGCAGGCGGGTGGGGAGAGGGAGGTGGGGCCAGGATCCTGCAGTTATGCCGGATCCCAACCCCTGTTCCCGGGGAGAACAGAGTGGCTTCAAGCTGCTCTGCTCTCCTCGGACTTGTGCCACCTCAAGAGGTGGCATATGTCCGAGGAGACCCATAGGCACCAGCGAACCTTACGCAGAGGTAAGGGGAAATGTTTCCCATTGCCTCTGGCTGAGCCGCTTGTGGCCACAATTCTGAGCTGGATACAACGCAAGAACATAAGAACAGTCCCACTGGATCAGGCCATAGGCCCATCTAGTCCAGCTTCCTGTATCTCACCACCAAATGCCCCAGGGAGCACACCAGATAACAAGAGACCTAATACTGGTGCCCTCCCTTGCATCTGGCATTCTGACATAGCCCATTTCTAAAATCAGGAGGCTGCACATACACATCATGGCTTGTAACCCGTAATGGATTTTTCCTCCAGAAACTTGTCCAATCCCCTTTTAAATGCATCAGGTCAGATGCCATCATCATATGCTGTGGCAAGGAGTTCCACAGACCAACCACATGCTGAGTAAAGAAATATTTTCTTTTGTCTGTTCTAACTCTCCCAACACTCAATTTTAGTGGATGTCCTAGATGTTCTGGTGTTATGTGAGAGTGTAAAGAGCACCTCTCTATCCACTCTGTCCATCCCCTGCATAATTTTGTATGTCTCAATCATGCCCCCCTCAGGCCCCTCTTTTCTAGGCTGAAGAAGCCCAAACTTCATAGCCTTTCTTCATAAGGAAGGTGCCCCAGCCCCGTAATCATCTTAGTCACTTTCTTTTGCACCTTTTCCATTTCCACTACGTCTTTTTTGAGATGCGGCGACCAGAACTGAACACAATACTCCAGGTGTGGCCTTACCATAGATTTGTACAATGTCATTATAATATTAGCCATTTTGTTCTCAATACCTTTTCTAATGATCCCAAGCATAGAATTGGCCTTCTTCACTGCCGCCACACATTGGGTCGACACCTTCATCAACCTGTCCACCACCACCCCAAGATCTCTCTCCTAATCTGTCACAGACAGCTCAGAACCCATTAGCCTATATATGAAGTTTTGATTTTTTTGCCCCAATGTGCATGACTTTACACTTACTGACATTGAAGTGCATCTGCCATTTTGCTGCCCATTCTGCCAGTCTTGAGAGATCCTTCTGGAGCTCCTCACAATCACTTCTGGTTTTCACCACTGGAAAAAGTTTGGTGTTGTCTGCAAACTTTGCCAGCTCACTGTTCACCCCTGTTTCCAGGTCATTTATGAAGAGGTTGAAAAGCACCGGTCCCAGGACAGATCCTTGGGGCACACCGCTTTTCACCTCCCTCCATTTTGAAAATTGCCCATTGACACCCACTCTCTGTTTCCTGGTCTTCAACCAGTTCTCAATCCATGAGAGGACCTGTCCTCTAATTCCCTGACTGTGGAGTTTTTTTAGTAGCCTTTGGTGAGGGACCGTGTCGAACGCCTTCTAAAAGTCCAGATATATAATGTCTGCGGGTTCTCCCGCATCCACATGCCTGCTGACCTTTTCAAAGGATTCTATAAGGTTCTATAAGGAAGATCCCAGTCAAAATTCACACTCAGTCATAAAGCTTCCTGGCTGACCTTGGGCAGTCACTATCTCTCATCTACTTCACAGTGTTGTTGTGAGGACAAGGACAAAAGGAGGGGAGGAACGATGTTCACCACCCTGAGCTCCTTGAAGGAGGAGTGGTATAAAAATGTGGGGGGGGGGGAAATGAAAAGGAAATGTATTTGTGATGATACCACTGAATTTAATGGAATTATCAAACAAGCAGTGTTACACACACCTGCTTGTGGTCGGTCTGTGGAACTCCTTGCCACAGGATGTGGTGCTGGCGTCTAGCCTAGATGCCTTTAAAAGGGGATTGGACAAGTTTCTGGAGGAAAAATCCATTATGGGGTACAAGCCATGATGTGTATGCGCAACCTCCTGATTTTAGAAATGGGTTATGTCAGAATGCCATATGCAAGGGAGGGCACCAGGATGAGGTCTCTTGTGATCTGGTGTGCTCCCTGGGGCATTTGGTGGGCCGCTATGAGATACAGGAAGCTGGACTAGATGGGCCTATGGCCTGATCCAGTGGGGCTGTTCTTATGTTCTTATGCTACCACATGTGCACATCTACAATTCTGGGTCAGGGGTTTTCTGGCTCAGGATTTTGTCCCAATCCTATCAGGGCCTTAAGGTGATGGATCTCATGCTTTGCCACTGTAAGTCCCAGAACAACTGCAGTGAAGTCACTCGGTTTTTCCGTGGGCCAGGCACGCCAATGCAAATGGCCAAAGTATGCAAGCACATTCGGGTGCCCCAAGTCCACTGAAACTTTCCTGTCCTCCTCTGAAGCAGGTAGGTCAGTGGCTGGGTTCATTTGGGTGAGGATCAGGTTGAAATGGGGCAAGGAGCAGCCCAAACCTGGGGCAGGAGAGAATAACCTCAGTTGCAGCCATGCTTGCTGAGATCAACCTCTCTTTCCTGGTCTGGACCAGATCCTTGAGTTATCCTGCAGAGTTTTGGTGAGGAAAGGATAGGTTGGGCTCAAAGTCAACTTGTGAATTTATCAAGAATTGAAGCACAGAGATGTTTTAATGACTACACTGTGGGCACAATCCTAACCTGTGCTGGAACAGGCAGGCCGACTGGCCAGTGCTGAATCCAGGGCAATGTAGGTGCAGGCTGGGCTGCAACTTGGAATAAGGGAATTTTATTCCCCTTACCCTGAGTTGCGTGCCAGCCATTCCTATGGGGCTACTCAGATCTGCACTCGCAATTTCATGGACACAAATCTGATCAACCCATGCAAGGCTGCCTGAACTGGGGCCAGGGGTTAGGATCTGCCCTGCAGTGCCACAGTTGGTCCCACCTCCTCCTGGGCCCGATCCGCCTCCCAGGCCACCCTTCCCCACCTGAAACCCCCCTCCCTACCTCCATTCCATCACCCTCTTCCACCCCCTGTGTTGGCCCTGCCTGGGCTGGGCCGGCACAAACGTACCCCATCCAGGCACAGTTCTGGCTCTGCTAGGCCAGTGCACATCTGTGTGCTGGCCTAGCCTGGTCCTGAGTAGCTGCAAATAGTGTTTACAGCATGTTTGTGACACTCCGGAGCCAGCACCAGGGACTTGTGCCAGCCTGGGGAGGGGGGTTGGATTGTGCGGGATACTACACTAACATAGAAGAAATCAAGATGCCAGTTCCATCTCCTTTTAGAGTTAATGATTACTTTTCTCTCTTTTATTTTATTGAGAAGTGAATTGAATCCTTAATTTCTTACTGAACCTGGAGAAATTATCTTTGACAAGCAACATCGCCAAGGGCATGACATACTAAAAAGAACACAATTCTCAATACCCCGGATTCAAGGTTCTTCACATCCTCCCTTCTCCCTGATTTTTGGCTTCCTTCAAACAATAATGATCTGGATTCAACATGACAAACCACACCATACTAATGAGAGTTCAGATATAGGGATAAGGGAGACTTCTCCAGGCACGAGTCTGAAAACTGATCCTAATGGGTTTGTTGATGAAGCATCTAATCATTATGCACTTTCTGACAGGTACATAGATTGCTTTAAATGGTAACATTATTTTTAAGGTAGCTTGGCTCTGAGATACCCAGGAGTCATTCAAACGGGGGTGGGGGGGATGAATCTGGGATAAACATGCTTTCTAGAGCTAGTTTATCCTTGACAAAATATTTGCTATGTCAGCTCTGTGTTCAGCAAGCCCCCTGGGTCAGGAGAAACAAAGCTGCATTCATTAGGCTACCCAATTAAGCACTAGAAGTAGAAGTAGGAAATTATATATATATATATATATATATATATATATATATATATATATATATATATATATACACACACACACACACACAATTCAGCTTCTTCCCAAAGAGAATTCATGTAGCTACCCTATCTTACTGCTTTGAAAGTGTATCCCATTAATCTGGATAAGAGCAAGCCATAAGAAATACATCCAAGGTAATGGGATAATATCACAAGCTTACTATTTCCCCCTTACCCTCATTACCCCTCCCCCAGTCCATTATTAGTTAAAAAAATAGCAATAATAATAATAATAATAATTCAAATGCTGTCAAAACAAGGCATGACTCTTAATACCGTAGTCACTGACAATTAAAATCTTAAATGTATTATTTTGGGGTTGCTGCTGGGATGAACATTAACATGGTCTAGAACAGACCAAGTCCAGATGCAGATGGAGAAATCTGCATAATGAATATAGACAGTGTTTTTAAAGGAAACGGGAAAAAGAAGGAATGTGTTGGTTGGTGTCTGCATCTGAGCATGAGATGAAGCAATGCCAAGTTTATATATTCAGCCAAATGAACTTCTGATGTTTTACCCTGTACCACAAATAAAGACACCAGACTGTGGCTTCACAATGTGGCTATCTTTTCTGGATGAGTGCCATCAAACTTCAGAGGCAGCCATACCTCAAGTCCAGACAGGTCCTCAAGGCTGTTGTCTGGTCTTTGCCAGCCGACCTTCTCACCCGCTCCCCCACCCTCTCACATTGGTGGCTCACCAACTCAGCAGCGACTCCTTCCTGCCCCAACAGGTAACAACAGCTTACCAGCCTAACCTCCATCTCCCATCCAGAAATGCGACCACGGTTGTTCCTACTGAACTCTTCAGGCAGTACGGCAGCTCACAGGGATGGGAAAACCCAGCCTGGCTTGACTCAAGTTGAGTCACCAAGTCTTGGGACTCCAGTGACTCAAGTCAAAACTAAGTCATAACAGGGGCACTTTCCAAGTCTCCAAGTCACCCTTAGTGACTCCAAAAGACTCAAGTTGGGTCCCATCCCCTTTTAAAAGTCCACTGTGGAAAAAATGGGGCTGCTGCTGGTGTGTGTGTGTGTGTGTGTGTGTGTGTGTGTGTGTGTGTGTGAGAGAGAGAGAGAGAGAGAGTTCTATTTACTCCCCACTCATCTGTAAACAGGGTGGGAGGGACTGCAAGAGAGCGGAGACAGAAGCAGAAAGAGGGAGGAGGGTCACAAGCAGCAGCTGTGAGGCTTACAAGGACAACCTGATCCTTGGTAGCTCTACTCGGAAGCAGTCCCACTGTAGTTAGTCATTCAATGAGGCTTCCCCCTCCCAAGTAACAATGGAGCTCAGTTTACAGCCGCCAGCCATGCAGTGGAAAGCGTGATCGCTACAAATGTCCCCTCCTTTCCCCTCCTCCTTTATCCTCCTCCCTGGGTTTCTGTAGCCAATCATGGCAAGAACGCCCTTGGCTCCTCCTCCTGCCCTCCCTAAGCCAAAGACAATATGAAAATGCCCATCCTTTGCCCAATGTTAATTGGTTTCTTCGTTCCTATCGCAGATGGCAAAAAGCCCACTCCTGCCTTCCCCCCCCCACTCAGCTGGGAAAGGAAGCATTAACCCTTCCCTGCCTTATGGCTGGCACTCCCTGCTGCTCACCCGATTGGAATGCTGGCCCCCTGAAGTTTTTCATGCAGCAAAAACAGTAAGCAAGCACCCCCAGACACAGGCAGACTCGAGTCAGCATGCATGGGGACGACTGCTGAGTCAGGGTGGCCCTGACTCGAGTCTTTTTCAGTCTTCCACATGTGTGACTCACAAGTTGTCAAGTCAGCAAAAATTACACATTTTTGCAACTCGAGTCCGAGTCACTGACTCGAGTTCCCTACCAGCTCAACAGTCAAACACCTCCTGTCACAATATGTAGCTACTGCTGATTTATAAAGAATCAAAACAAGTTTGAGAGTAAAGATGGCAGGAAGGCAGTACATTTTTTTCCAAACAAATGGGAAAAAGATGAATTCCATGGATCAAATTTGTTTGTTCAGTACACTTTCCTAAAATTCTTTCATTTGGAGCTGTTTGGGACCTCTGGCATTCCAGTGGTTCCAACTAGAGTCAACTATAATTGGCTTCGTTTGAAGCTATTCTATAGTTTTGTGGAGAAGCTGTTTATCTGATCCTTTTGGCAATGGAGTTCATTTGGGCAGGTGCAATTTTCCCCAAAATGCCCCAGGTGGGAAAAAAAACAATTCTCCTCCTCTCCCATTCAACTTACGCTTTTCAGGATGGCATTTATTAAATCAAATTGTATTTCACAGTATTGTGGTTTTTTCCCCCTGTTCTTGCTGCTCAGTGCTATTAACCAACAAAGAACCCAGAGGAAAATTATACAAATAAAGCCAGCACCAGTCAAAACCTGAGCATGCCCAACATCAACATTACAGTTCCACTGGGCGCATAACAAAAGACAGTCATTAATTTGAGATGCAAATAATCTTGACCAGCCCTTTGTCTTGAAGATGTACATTACTCAACAGTGAAAAGAGGTGATCCAAAGAGCCCATTAACCTCCCCCCAAAACAACTATAGTTGAAAGACCATTACTCATTGTATAATAGGATACATATATTGCCCAATAGAAACTAAGTTTCTACTTATATCAAAGATGCTTTTAAGGCAGTGGTTTCCAAATTGTATGCCATGATGCCCGGGGGCATCTGAAAGCACTTGCTGGGGTGTTGCAGGATGTCTGCCGCCCAGGAAGGAGACTGTACGGCACCACTCCAAACAGCGGTTGAAGGTTCAGCACAGCAGGAAGAGCTCCAGCGCATGGTTTTTGCACATGGGGAAAGCTCTTCCACCTGCCCTGGCCCCCTTACCTTTGTTGGAGTAGTGTTTCAGGCCTTTGAATCTAGAAGTAACTGGTGATGACATGATCACCAGTCACTTCTGGGAGATATGTGGTTCCCAATTGGGAGATGGTTTCCCAATGTCGCAACATGCTTGCCAGGGCATCATAGGCTGCCCTCTGCCCCAGCAGGGAGACCATGGTGTGAGTGTCCAAGCAGTGGCCAAGGAGGCTCAGTGCAGCAGGCAGAGCTGTAGAGCATGAAAACCATCACTGCCAAAATCCTTTCCACCACTCAGACCTTCTTGCCACTCTTTGGAGGCCCACGCCAGGCCTCCAAACACAATACCGAATGGGGGTGATGTCACTACATGACACTTTTTGCATCACTGTTGTTCACTTCCTGGTTCCAGGGGGATGGCAGCCCCAGCAAGTTTGGGAACCGCTGCTGTAGATTACAACAAATCTTGACAGAATTTTATTAATAGTGATACTCACACCTGTATCATCACCGATGAATGCGAGCCCAATCTTAAACTTACTAGCCGTTGTCAGGTCAGGTCTTCTGCTGGTGCTGACTACTGTACAGCTGCTCTTTTGTGAGCAGGCCCCTATTAAGAAATGTAAAACTAACTAAAGCATATACAGTTGTCTCATTGGAATGAGGGTGACTTCTTCCTCAATTAACAAAAATTATTCTCCCATGCTGAATACACAATTATTTATGGACAGTGTTCACCGCGAGCCTCATGAACAGTTAAAGGAGATTTATGAGTGAAAAATTAACATTTATGGAAATGAGGCAGAGAATTTTAAATTAAAATCACTGAGTTTTCTGACTTACATTTGGCTTATCACATAAAATATGCTCTTTCAAGCTGTTCTAAAATGTTGTTGGCGAATTTCATCCCCAGAATGCTCATTAACTCTCAGGAAAGCGATAGGTAAATGACTGTGGCGGTGAGCGTTTTATGTCACTCCATTTTATTACTATTATAGTTCAAGTCAATGCAATTTAATAGAGAGTTTGGAACATCATATTTTAGTCCTTGCCATATTTTTAATCTGGAACTTATATGGCAACTTTAAAAAACGCTATCTGTAGGCTGATTATGTAAATACCTGGAATACTGGCATTCTAGGAGTTTGCAGTAGTGGGAAGATGCCTCATCAGACACTTTGTTAACATTGATAGCCATATGACAATCACATGGCTGAACAGAACAAGGTAGGGGTGAGCTGGTCCACCTGAGAAAGAATGCTCTCTGGGTGGAGAATCACTAGCAGAGGAATCATCTGTTAGCCGTTCCCCTTATGGACTCTGCTTATTTTCCTTCCTGCATTTCATACAGCAGGCCAAATAGCATTCATGGCAAATGCTGAGGGCCAGAAGTGAATATGGGTTAAGCAGGAAGTGACATCATCAAGTGTGTGATAACCAGAAATTAGCACCTTGTTCTCATATAGGAACTCATTAGCTGCAAATGACAGAAGAAAAAGAAAAATACACAATTTTTGATCATATTTTCAAGACGGGAGATCCCAGTTATCATGAGGTAACTATCATGAGTGATGCTACCCTTTTGGCAGCATCGCTTAAGCCAAAGCATCACTTTGCAGCTCAGCAGCTGAGAGGTGCTTTGTGAAGTGAGGCCTCAACAGAAGTGGCACTGCCGACAGCTTGGTCCATGTGACAATTGGGTTGTATCACTGTCTTGGCTTGTCCCTTCTCCTATAGCGGTTCTTGCCTTCTGAGGCCTCCTCCCATCTTCCCTTCCCAGAACCTCAGTAGACGTGGTGGTGCTAGGGTGGTTATAGGAGAGCCCAATTATCACATGGGCCAGATAAAGAGATTCCATGGGCCAGATACAGCCCACAGGAGTTGTTGGACATTCCTGCTCTACAGCCTCATCACCCCACATTACGTCCCACGCCAGTGGTGTGGATCCCCCCAATCTTCAACAGAGGCTATTCAGGGTGAGTCCAGCACTTTGGTTGGGGAGGGGGTGGTAGGGAAGATAACTTGGACTTGTACACCTTGCTCATGTTAACATGCCTGGATGCCACACCATATTTTTAATATTCCCCTTTACATCTTTGCATTGCAGGGTATAATGTAATTTAGGGAACACAGGTGCAAACAAATGCATCCAAAAGTTGCCTCCTGTGCGTATGTTTCTCTAGCATAGCTGCCCGGAATGGCTTCGACAGCAAATGGGAAGGGACACTTACACAGCACATTGTGATACCTGCAGTACTTACCTGTTTCCCCCCCCAGCTACACTACTGACACCTAGGGCATGGAAACCTACTTCTACATACATCCTGAGCTGAATCAAGGAAAGTATGCTTGATGAGGGCAGTCTGCATATTTTCATCTGGACTTCTAGTTATCTCTTGATGTTTCCCTTCAGGATCAATTTATTCAAGGCTGTGCAGTACTGAATACTGTGATGCTGAAATTAACTTCTAAAATATTTAAACTTCATTTCCCCTGTGAATTCATGGGAATTTCAATTGATATTGCTTGAAGAATCTCTCCCCCCCCCCCTTTAAAGGTCAGAATTATTTTTCCAGCTCAGCATTTCTGCGCTGTGCTGCCCCCATGGTATGTCTTTGTAGCATCTTTTTTTTTTTTTCCTTTTAGTAATAAACACCAGCCTAATCTTCTTTCTCGCAATAATAATGAAGAAAAAAGAAAATAATTTTGAATTTCAAATGTCTCCATTTACTGCTATAGAATCCAAATTACATTTCAGACTGTGGGTCTCCAAACTTGAGTTTAGAGAAGGAATTTCTCAAATGATGGGTTTCACTGTCCTGCACCAAATTACCTTATTAAGGACCACCTTTGCCCATGAACTTGCCTAAGCTTCATGATCAACCTCGAAGGTCCTGACCTCTGGCCTGCTATTGATACAAGTTTAATTGGCAGGTAGCACAAACAGGGCTTTATCTGCAGTGGCACCATAACCACAACAATATCTGTCATGTGACCTTCCTTGCAGCTTTCAAATGGGCAGTGAAAGTGTTTTTTCACCATCACAGTGGCTTTTTTTCACTGCAAAAGCTTTTCAGTAGCTTTTCACTACAAAAGCCTTGCAAAAGTCAAGGTTTTTAAATGCACAGTTTAAGACTGACAGTTTTGCTTTTATAAATTTTCATGTTTAACTACTACATTGTTGTTTTAATTTGTTTTTCATGGCTCTTACTGTTTCCCCCCCACACCTTGTGAAGTTTTCAACTCAATCATTGGGGTAAAAATATTTAGACTAAATGAGATAAATAAATATCCAAAATGTTAAGTTCTTAGCTATATCTAGAGCTGTGAAGTAAGTTCTGTAAGGTCAGTAAGACTTGCTTCTGATAAACTACATTGACAGCCCAAACCTATCCACACTTTCCTGGGAGTAAGTTCCACTGACTCTAATGGGACTTACTTCTGAGTGGACATGCATAGGATTGGGCTGTAAGCCATTTCTGCCCAATGTTGCATATATGCAACAAAGACCAAATGTGTACACCTGTGGGCTGGGCAAAAATTGATTAAGGGTTGTGCTGCAAGCTTTCCTCCCTAATAAATGAGGGGAAAAATACATCACCAATTTAATTTTCAAAGTGCCTAAAATAATTATTCTGCTGATATATTGGATTTGGATGGTGTTCAGCAATATGAAACAGCCCTGAACAGCCCTTTATGGGAGCTCATAAAGCTCTAATTAATCAGCTATTGTCGATAACTGCCCACTCAAAATAATAGACCTCTGCCTGATAATCAAACATTCAATTTGTTATTAGTTGTCAGTAAGCTCAATTGTCAGTAAACCCAGAGTAAGGAATTATTCACAGATGGGAATCTGTGAATGGCTTGTGTGTCACAAATAAAATGATCAGTGTCTCCGGTACATAAATGCAACATGTCCATTCAGTGATCGCTTTAGCTCACTATATTACGAGGATGGGAAAAGATGGATTTTACAGGCTGAAAAGAAGACTCTGAGTATTCTTATGAAACTTAAATATATTTTCCAGAAGTAGGCATGAGCAAATAGAAGATGGAAGAACATCTTCTACATAGGCTTCTAACAGTGTGGGGGGAAATGTGCAAAAATAGCTTCTAAGGTGCAAAAGCAATATTCAGCTAGGGGTTAATGCCAGGGGAATGCACAGATATGTGTAAATAGTGAACAAATATAGAGGAGGAGAAAAGGATCATGATTGCTTGTGTCTGCTGGCCCCACCCAGAACTACAAGCTTTCAGCAAAGCTTGGGTGATAAACCAGCATACAAAATGCATGAAAATAAGCTCTCTGTACAATTGGAAACTCAATCAAAAACTGGACCCCTGGCCGTGAATATCACGGTGCCTAAGTACATGGGCAGCCCAATCCAGTGCAACTCCCCCAGTGCTATAACCCACAGGGGTGTTTTGAGTTTTGAAGGCCTTCTCAAAGGGAAATTTTGTTCCCTTTGCCAAGGAGTTAGCCTTCACTGTCTCACTACATATAATTGGATTTGCACCAGAGATTTTGCTAGCACAAGTTCAAGCAGACCTGAGTTGGTGAATCAAGGTCAGGGAGGGGGATATGATATTGGCAGAGCTGCTCCTGTTCATGCTCCCCCTTCCTTTCTCCAACATTGGCACCCACCCTTCCCCCATCCCTTTCTCCCTCTCTCCTCCCCATTCCTCCCAGGCTTTGCCCACTGCTCATCTCCTGTGCACCACAGCTTCTTCAAACTGTGAAAAATGTGCAAAATGTTGTGCAAAATGGCAGGTTAGATTTTGCAACTGCCATAAAGCACACTACACCATCAGAATGTGTGTTCTGGCAGCACAGTGGCTCAATGGGATTGGGACCATAGTTTATTTACATAAAAACCCTTCCCCCAAGTTATGCTAAACCAGTATATGTGGAAGTTGGTAGGTCTTCTTCTATAAAGATTCATGTGTTTCCAGTCCTATCATCATGGCTATTTTTGATGAAACACAGCTATGGATTTTCAATCGATAGAACAATCTGTTCTTCTTTCAGTGCATGTTATTACTTTTGTCTGTTAGTCAGGCTTGATACCAACTTGTACAGTGATAATTTAAGCACACTTGCTCTATTTCAGTTTAATTTCTACCTGTAAAGAAATTGGCTTTCAATCAGATAGAGATATGGGAAATACCTCTGTGAAAGTATTTTGTAGGCCCAAATAGAGCAAACACTGATGAAGAATGAATGGTAGGAAGAAGTGGATGCATCTGGCTTAGAGCAGGGATGTCCAAAGTTTTCGGCAAGAGGGCCACATCATCTCTCTGACACTGTGTTGGGGGCTGGGGGGGGGAAAGAATTAATTTACATTTAAAATTTGAATAAATTTACATAAGTTTACATAAATGAATATACTAAAGCTGGAACTTATATGAATGAATGAAGGTCTTGCAATAGCTCAAGGCCTATAAAAGGCCTTGCATGAAGCAAGGTTGACCTTTTCTTTGCTGCTGCTACTTCATCACAGACATGAAACAGCAAGCAGTGGAGGGAGTCCTCATCCCTCAGCTAACGCAAGAGGTCAAACAGTCACCCTCACGCCGAGAGCATTTGCCTTGGGCCAGTTCGGGCTGCAGCAAGTTTCCAGAGGGCCAGAGGCTCATTGGAGACTGGGGTGTCCCTGAGGGCTGCATTGGGAGTCCTCGAGGGCCGCAAGTGGCCCCAGGGCCAGGGTTTGGGCACCCCTGGCTTAGAGCAAAGGTCCAGAGTGTTAACTAATGTCTACAGAGATATTACTAGGATAGAATGTTAGAACAGGTTTGCGTTAGAATGGAAGTGAATAAGCCTGGGTTAGGAAGTACTCACCTCCAGCTTCAGAAGTACTACACTTCTGGGTGTCAACTGAAGGGGAATAATGGTGGGAGGGAGTATGCCTTCATGTTCTCTGTGGGAAATAGAGATGGGCTTGGACCAGATGGGCTTATAAGGCACAATCCTAGACTAACAGAAGCTGTTGAGTTCAATCTGACATATCACCAAGTCAGTGGGTAAAGGGTTGCAGCCTAATGGCCCAATCCGACCTTGGTCATGCACTGCCAGAGTACAATCTCTGTGATGGCACATAAGCCAGGACACCATCATGTGCTTCCAGGCTGTGGGTGCAAGTGGCCAGAGGTGTAAGCACATGCAATAGCAGCTCTCCAGAGGTTATGCTGGTGTCAGTAAATTTGCTGTGGGGATGAGGAGAGGAAGGGCAGGGCGGGGGTAACTGTGATCTGGGAGGAGCATTTATCTTAGAGCCCAATCCTATGCATGTCTACTCAGAAGTAAGTCTCATTATAGTTAATGGGGCTTACTCCTAGATAAGTGTGGGTAGGATTATCGCCATAGTTTTTTGTCTGTACTTAGTGGAGCTTTATTGTCATTGCTCCTAGTTCAGGGGTCTCCAAACCACAGCCCCCAGGCCACATCCACCCTTCAACAACATGTTAAGATAGACAATGTGGCTCTGGGGTTAAAAAGTCTGGAGACCCCTGTCTCCAGTTAGTTAGTTTCAATATTTCTCAGGTATTAGCTTAGTTTTTATTTCTGTTTTTTTAAGTCCCTTGACAATGCTCTATAGCAGTGGTTCTCACACTTTTAGCACCAGGATCACTTTTTAAAATGAGAATCTGTCATGACCCACCAGAAGTGATGTCATGACTGGAAGGGACATCATCAAGCAGGAAAATTTTTAACAATCCTAGGCTGCAATCCTACCCACACTTACCCAGGAGTAAGACCCATTGACTATCATTGTTAAAAGAATATACATAATAGCTTGTTAAAAGTACAGGTCTGTAACACTTCCCCAAATGCAGTCACATACCATGGTAGCATAAGGTCTAATATATTAAAAATAAAATATTGAAATGAATGGGGACCCATCTGATTGAGAAGGGCTCTTTGTAAGTTCTTGCAAAGGAGGTGGTAGAATGCGGTCTTGGAGTGGACATGCTGATCTGAAGCTAAACTGGACATGGGGCCAAAAGAAGTGCATGGAAGTATCACCACTGCTTAAATTATGTTCAGTTAATAATTTGTAGTTTGAGCAATTAAACAAATGAAGTTTCATATTTCCACCATCTTGATATATGTGCCTTACTGAAATAACAGGGCTTGCACATTAATAAAGCATTTTCTTTTCCATTCCTTATGACACAAGTATTGTACACTAGAACCAAAATAATCATTTTAAATCAGGATTATAAATGCATGTTAAATAATGCTCAGCTGTGTACTTGACTTTAACTTTCACTCTCGCTGTTCAAAATTAGCACTTGTCGATTACATTTGTCCATTCCCCCCCCCCAATCAATTAATCAATTATGGGCACAATTAAGCAACTTTCCAGCACTTAGCCGTAATGCAGACCCAAGATAAGGTAACAAACATACCCTTACCTTGATCCTGCTACCGCTTGCCACTGACCATCCCATCCCCTTCCACCTTGCTGGACTTAGAAGCCCCCCAGTTCCTTTTGGTCCATGCTCTGGCATGCCTGACACAAAAGACTGTGACTTGAGTCAAAATGACTCGGGAATTTCAGAAGGAGAGTCAGCAAAGAGCGCCCGTTAGGACTCGTGCACAAGTCGAGTTGCAGGGGGGCAGAGACTTGGGACTTGACTCAAGTATTGCCACAGTGCCAAGTTCCCATCCCTGCTTACTTCCAAGTAGACATGCATAGGATTGTGCTATAAAGCTGCAGTTGATTAGCCTACTGATTCAGCCAACAGATAACTTCATCTCACCCTTAAAGAATATTCCAGAGCCCTGGGCAAACAGGGGGGTGATGCTGGGAACATGATGGATGAAATGACAGAATCATTACTCATGCTTTGGCTAGACAAACCCCAGGAGAGATAACTCGAACAGGCAATGTTTAAGGGCAGAATACTGATTCTGTCAACGTACTTCCTGAGCAAATAACAAGGCTTGCAGAATTCAGTAGGAACTGCAGCTGTTGAGCACTGATAAGGAATTGACCCTGAGCAAAGACTTCAGCTTGCAGGTCCTTATCTGTTGCACAGAACATAACTGACTGGAGACACTGTGTTAAGACTGCCAGGCTTGCAAACCTCACGTTTTCCTTGCAATTTTGCTGACTGAATGTCGTGGACACAATGCAAAATCTCTCTGATGGCACAAATAATGTCTTTCAATTAGATACGTATGGGGCTATGCACCAGGGTCTCACTGGTGGGACTGCACTAGCCCCACAGAAGGGTTGTCAACAGAAAAGTAACTCAGAATCAAACTACATATGATGCTTAGCGCATAATTTATGCTTCCATTGTCTTGTAAAATTAAAATGGTATGCAATGTCAGGCTGAACTAGATGAGATGTGGAGATGTCTACAACAGTACCAGCTCTGCCCCCCCCCCCCAAAAAAAAAAAATTCAGCCAAAATCACATAAGAACATAAGAACAGCCCCACTGGATCAGGCCATAGGCCCATCTAGTCCAGCTTCCTGTATCTCACAGCGGCCCACCAAATGCCCCAGGGAGCACACCAGATAACAAGAGACCTCATCCTGGTGCCCTCCCCTACATCTGGCATTCTGACTTAACCCATTTCTAAAATCAGGAGGTTGCACATACACATCATGGCTTGTAACCCGTAATGGATTTTTCCTCCAGAAACTTGTCCAATCCCCTTTTAAAGGCATCCAGGTCAGATGCCATCAGCACATCCTGTGGCAAGGAGTTCCACAGACCGACCACACGCTGAATAAAGAAATATTTTCTTTTGTCTGTTCTAACTCTCCCAACACTCAATTTTAGCGGATGTCCCCTGATTCTGGTGTTATGTGAGAGTGTAAAGAGCATCTCCCTATGCACTCTGTCCATCCCCTGCATAATTTTGTATGTCTCAATCATGTCCCCCCCAAGGCGTCTCTTTTCTAGGCTGAAGAGGCCCAAACGCCGTAGCCTTTCCTCATAAGGAAGGTGCCCCAGCCCCGTAATCATCTTAGTCGCTCTCTTTTGTACCTTTTCCATTTCCACTATGTCTTTTTTGAGATGCGGTGACCAGAACTGGACACAATACTCCAGGTGTGGCTTTACATGCTCTTACTAATCAGCTACTAATCACCTACTAATTTTGGACATGGTAACAACACAATTACTTTGCTTTTTTCTATCGTTTTCAAGAGGTTTTTTTTTAATATTCCCACTGTACCCCATTTCCTGTGATTTAATAAATGACATAAAAATGATCTATGTTTTAGATATCCTGTATAGAACACAGGCAAGAGCTCACTTGATGAGTGTCACCTTTCCTTATTGCAGAGCTTCAAAGAACCTCCAAAATAAGCAGAAAAAAAGTCCAGATTCACCTGGCTACATTTCTCTTTATCAGCACAGTTGTTATAAGCACAGAAAGCTTGACCAAAAAAAAATGGAAAGAAAGAAAGAAAGAAAGAAAGAAAGAAAGAAAGAAAGAAAGAAAGAAAGAAAGAAAGAAAGAAAGATCCAACACATCAGATCAAGTGTGGAGTTTTCTACCTGTGGCATCATGTCATCGCTCAGAAAAGTTTCAGAATCTGGACTAGGGATGCTCAACCTGTGTGTGTGTGTGTGTGTTTCTTTATTTACTTATTTATTTTCTTTTTATTATTTAAATTTTTATTGGGTAATTTCTTTATGCATGCATGCTGACAACTCTTCTCTGTTTCTCTCCTTCATTTCCATACTATCTCTTTTAACTAACATCAAGAAAAAAAAAAAATGGGAGAGGACAATAGCAACTTAAAATAATAATGTAGTCAGACATGTGTTCAAGTCATACTAGTGACTTGGTCTGGACTGTGTACATTAAAGAAGAGACCATATGTCATCACACTTTTCTGGTAACCTCTGACAATTATTGACCATTTGCTCTTTAACTGTAAAGTCTAGCATATCTGAGAACCACTCATCATTTACCATCTGAGTTGGAGGACTTCCAGATCTGTAAGATCAAGCATTTAACCACAACTGTTGCTTTCAAGAGCCAAAGATGGGGACCTTTGCCAAGATTCCAACTGGTTGGTAAGTGACCTGACAATGTGAAATGCAGTTAAGTCTAAAGTCATGTTCATGATATTATTTCTGGAACATTTGTCATAAAATTGCCACAAGAGGACATGACTGTCACATTAGTAGGTGTGCTGGTGCCACACAGCAATTATTATTCTGTTTGGTCTAGACCCAAACCCCAGTCCGGGGACCATTTGCAGCCCTCGGTGATCCCCAATCTGGCCTACGAGGAGCTCCCAGTCTCCAATGAGCCGCTGGTCCTCCGGAGGCTTGCTAGAGCCCGTGCTGGACTAAAGTGACTCCTCTCAGCATGAGGGTGACTGTTTGATCTCTTGCGTGATCTGCGGGCTGAGGGATCCCTCCTCTGCTTTCTGTTTCACATCTATGAAGCAGCAAAAGAAAGACCGACCCTGTGTTGTGCAAGTTCTTTTATAGGCGTTAAGCTATTGAGTGACTTTCATTCATTCATATAAGTTCCATCTCTAATATATTCATTTATGCAAATTCATTTTACATAATTTATTTATTTATGCAAATTTTAAATGTCAATTATTTTTTCCTTGGGCCCCCAACAGAATGTTAGAGAAATAATGTGGCCCTCGTGCCCAAAGGTTTGGACACCCCTGGTCTAGACTAGCATTTCTCAAACTGTGCTCCTATGAGCTCTGGGGAAAGGGGCTCCTTGAGCACACCAGAAGCACACCAGAAGTGGTTGCCATCTGCTTAGTGCCATCTATCACATCCCGAGCTACTCGGCACATGCGCTAGTGCTCTGATTTAAAGTCTCCTGGCCCATATAACTTGAACATACATACTTAGGACTTATTTAGATGTAGCAAATCTTCCATAAGAACACTTTCAGTCCAATCTTATCCAGAGCACTCTGCCACTGTAAGTCCCAGACTGATGATGCAAAATTTGCACTGCTGTCATGTGTGCTGGGGCCACCATCACAAATAGCCAGAGGCCCTGCGCATGGCCTTATAGATTCCCCACTAGAGCAAATAGGTTGGCAGCGGGGCAGTTTGGGGGAGGACCATGGGTGGTTTGGGGCAGGTCGTTAGATGGGCAGGGTGGGAAGGGATAGGAGGGGGATGATTTCAGTGACAGCCATGTGTTGTCAATGAAGCAAATCATTCCTAAGAAAATTTGGTACATAGATTTGAATTCAGCCTCTGGACCTAGATCCACACTGAGCTACAACACAAATGCACTTGAAAAGAAGAGCAGTCAATATCTCTACAGGGGAAAGTATTTGGAAATTTCTATAAGGAAATGTATGTGTCTGTGAGAGTTTACTGAAGGGATGGGGGAGTCCATAATGTCAAAAGAGTCTGGAATGCAAAAAAAATAAATAAAAAATGCAAAAACTTCTTTAAGGCAAAGAGATTTGAACCCTAATGTGACAGCAGACGTCTTCCTTGCATCTGAGCCGATAGGAGGGTGACGAGCCAGTTCAAAAATGAATTGCTCTCTGAGTTCAAAATAATCAGCATTTAGTGTCTCCTTTGATTTGAGAGTGGTGAGATAAGAGCAAGGACATAACAAATGTTCCTCTTACAGTAGTCCAGTGGGTGAAATCTAATTCAGAGTTATAAAAGGATGACCACATTTGACCACAAGAAAGTGATATTGAAGCTGCCTTATATGGAGTCAGACTATTGGCTCATCCAGCTGCAGCTTTCTGAGGTTTCAGAAAGGGTTATTTTTTCTCTCAGCCATAGGTAGCTCTACTTGGTATTGAACTGAAGTCTTCTGCACACTTCACTGCTTTGACAAAGAAAGTAAAACAGGGCTTTCCTCCCCCACCGTGTTTTGTAAACATAAAAATCTGGAACTCAACTCCCTTTAGTCTCCAGTGCTGATTTAAGTAGATTTCTGTACTAATTAAGTAACCATTTCTTTACCAGGTTTCCTCTGTGATCCCTTTCAATTAATGGCTTGAAATTTGTACTTTCCTGTGAGTAAGCCCCATTTCATCCAGTGGGACTTGCTCCTTCCAGTTCCCTGCACTGCCTTACCTGCACTGGTGGGCATCCAGAATCTTTCTTCATGCAGAGCAGGTCACTTGTGGCTTTCTTCATGCAGAGCAGGTCACTTGTGGCTTGCCCTGGTGCTGTCACATTTGTGACAGCCGTAAAGTAGTTTACACCTGCAGAATACGTGTTCTGCATAAATGTAGGTTAGGATTGGGCACACATGCACAGAACATCCAGAGGCACTAACCATGCCATCAGTTTGACTGCACGCAAGGTTACCAGTCCATTTCTGCTCTTTGGGATGAACTGTGTGTGGCAGGAGTTGCAGGGCTTGAAAGCAAGAGCAAGTGATATTCCTGTTCAAAAGCAGGGTGTGGAATGGGATTTGAAGCAACCCAGAGGCTGTAGCTGTTCAAGGTGGGAAGCAGGGCAAGACAGGTGATTAAGGGCCCAATCCTATGGGCCCATAGCACCAGTGCTAAGCTCCAGCATTGGTGCTAGGTGTTGAAAATGAGCTGTAAAGCAAGTTTATGGGCACCCTTGGAGTGAGGCGTTCTGGGGTGGGGGGAAGAGCAGGGGTGGGGGAGGGTGTGTGGCTCGGGAGGGAGCAGGATTGGCAGAGACCTCCTCCATCGGTTCCTATCCTCTGTGTTGGACTTTCCAGCTCAACACAGAGCTTTCCCAGTCTGCACTGGCAAAATAGACCCATTGCAGGGCCCGTATTTGGGGAAAGGAAATGAACATGGTGGTGGTGGATCTTGTGATCTGCCACTGTAAACCCTAGACCAGCAGTGCAAAAGCCTCCATGCACTTTGGGGCCACCAGAACGAATGGTTGGAGGCCTCATTTGCAGAATAGCAGCTCCTAGACATCTTGCCAGAAGAGGTAAGTCAGCATTGGGGGCAGACTGGGCAAGGATTGGGGCAGTTTGGGGTGGAAAGTGGATCTCAGTGGTTGCAGTGCATGCTGAGATCCTATGCCCATTTCCCTGTTCCAAATTAACCCCCTATCTCCTTAGGCTTATGCTAGCAAAATAGGCATTAGTTCAAGGAGACTCATTGAAGACCAAGCAGTCTACAGGGAGATAAGTAAGAAAATGTTTTTTTACTTTCTTCTTCTGGTCTCTCTGGTCATAAGACCATCCCTGAGGGATCAGGCCAAGGGACCATATAGTCCAGCTTACTGTATCTCACAGTGGTCCTTTGCATCCAGCATTCAGCGATAGGCTACCTCTAAAACCCAGAGGTTGCATATAGTTACAATGGCTTGTAACCTGTGATGGACTTTTCTTCCAGAATTCTATCCAATGCCCTTTAAAGGACATCCAGGTAAGTGCCTTCACAGTACCCTGTGGTAAGGAGTTCCACAGATTAATTTTGGTTCCCACTCCAGCATGCTCCATCAGGGACACTGCGTGTTATGGACTGACAGGGATAGAATAGGGCCCTAAGTGGAGGTGTAACTAGAGCCCACGACTGATTCGCAAAGATTCAATCTTTAGCCACTGAAACTGTGGATTTTTTTGTATCCCCAGTTGCATACGAATAGTAGCAGCAGTGATGTTATGTGCTCCCATTTACCTCCCCATAAACGATGTGGAGCAATGTGCAACTAGATTTCACTGGGATCTGGTTGCTTTCTGCAATGTAGCGGAGTGAACACATGATAGAGAGAGCATCTGTGTGCATCTTTCATAAGCAGTTCTCTCTTGCCAACTCAATACTGGAGTATTTTCCTGCGGAGGTGAAAATCCAGCAGCCATCCCCCCCCCCCATAATTCTAAAGTTTTTATTTGCTCTGTAGAGCCGATCAATGATATCCAAAGTGGAAAACCAATTTTAAAGCAGTACACAATGTTCTGTATATTTTATAGTGGGAAGGGATGAACTTTATGAGGCTGGATTGAAGTTCTGTGAGTTTCTGGGGCTGCGCTTTGGATCGGTGGAGCACTAATTTGAGCATTCCCAAGGGCATCTGTCTCCAATCACCATGTTCGATCCCAGCCTAGTGAATTATACCTGCTCCTGATCGAAGCTGAGAGGGATTGCCCTTTTCTTATATTTTGTGCTTGTTTAGCTTGGCATGCTACTAAAGTATCACTGAATTGAACTGAGTCTATCCATCTCCTCTCCCCAATAATTTAATTTATACCATTTTATTTCCCTGGAGTGATTCAATTTCAGAGACAACTGCACAAATGTTTTCCTAGCTAGAGGGAAAGCTCCTGCTGTAGATGAAGGAAAGAAATCTTGTGGATGGCACCAGTCTGTTTTCTCAGCGAAGTGTCTGCATATGCAGGCTGTCTTTTCATTGCTGTGCTTCATCTCTTTCTTTCTGCTGGGTCCCTTGTCCCTCCAGTACAGAATACAAATTTGATAACATGCATATCAGGCACAAAATTTTCTGAGAATTAGACAGATCCTTTGATCATATAGTGTTTGCATTATCTATCTATCTATCTATCTATCTATCTATCTATCTATCTATCTATCTATCTATCTATCTATCTATCTATCTATCTAGTGCTTTTTTGTAAAAAAATAGGTGCAGGAACTCACAACTTTTTATTTATTTATTTATTTTTAAACCATTTTTTATACATGCGCACGCACGCGCGCACACACACACACACACACACACACACACACACACACGTCCATCCCATGTGAGCTCCCTGGTAGCAAAAGCACTCCTGCCACAGCTGGAGTGAATCACCCCATTTTTTTTTAGGTGGGGAGGTGCTCCATTGGGCTATAGGAAACTCTCTCCATTGGGCTATAGGAAAGCCTATACAGTAGTTAAAGTGTTCAGAACAAATATATAAGATTTTCAGCCCAGCTGGTGGCCATCAGTGCCTCAAGTGTTAGTTCCAAACACTTTGAACATAAGACCTCTGGTGGCTCAGTGGTTAGATTATAGATCTGTGGAGCTGGAGGCCTGGGGTTCAAATCCCACTGAGGAATAATTTTTTTTTAAGGTGGGAGGGTGCTCCATGGCTGCAAAATATAAAGGTTGGTTGCTAGTTGCCAAAAGGGGGGCCAGTTGAGGCTGCAAAACTCCTCAAAGTTCAGTCCCAGGCAGGCTCTTTTTTTAACTTTTTTTTTTTAAGTCCCAGGTAGGACTTAACCCACAGCCTCCAGCAGGGGGCTCACTCCAGGAGCTTAACTGTGGGTTAAGTCCTAACTGGAACTTTAAAAAAAAAAAAGTTAAAAAAAGAGCCTGCCTGGGACTGAACTTTGAGGAGTTTTGCAGCCTCAACTGGTGCCCCTTTTGGCAACTAGCAACCAACCTTTATATTTTGCAGCCATGGATCACCTTCCCACCTTAAAAAAAAAAAAAAATATTCCTCAGTGGGATTTGAACCCCAAGCCTCTGACTCCACAGACCTATAATTTAACCACTGAGCCACCAGAGGTCTTTGGCTCAAAGTGTTTGGAACTAATACTTGAGGCACTGATAGCCACCAGCTGGGCTGAAGACCTTATATATTAGTTCTGAATAGTTTGACAACAGGCTTTCCTATAGCCTAATGGAGAGAGTGCTGGGCTGTGGAGCACAAGGTTGGACGTTTGAATCCCTCCCTAGCCAGTCGAATCCCTCCCTAGCCAGCAGTGCAGAGTGGGGTGGTGCAGGCAGGGGGGAAAAAGGGTGGGGGCAGAGAGGAGGGGGAAAAAGGTGCCGGAATGCCGTTCCGGTGCATTCCATTACAAAAAAAGCCCTGTATCTATCTATCTATCTATCTATCTATCTATATCAAGTTGTATTGTCTGTTGACTCACATTGTTACAGAACATGTTGCTGTAATAAGAAACACTCTAGTGATTATTATAGGGTGCAATCCGATGGATATCTACTCAGAAGTATGTCCCCTTGTGTTCTATAGGGCTTACTCCCAGGAAAGTGTGTATAGGATTGCTTTCATAGTTACATACCCACACTGATCTCAGAATAAGCCAACAGGAGCTGTTAGCCTACCTGTTCACACAATTACAGTAATCCTATCCCCCATCAGCCCATAGTACTCAGTCCCACTACTACAGCATGTGCATGCTATGGGGACAGGGGCAACCAGACGGCCCAGAAAGGTATGTAATTTTCTTTCTATCTCCCTGTAGACCGCCACCATAAGATGCTAGCCCCATTCACTCTCACCACCTTTTCCTTTCTCTTCCACTATCGCCTCCTTTGTGCCATATCCAGATTGTAAGCACCTTGGGACAGGGATCTGTCTTTTCACTGATTGGCACCAATTGATAAATAGATCCAAAACTGAAACAAATGGAGTATTTGGAGTAAATGGAGTTTGGTTGGTTTGGACCCGCACTTTCTAAACTGTGGAAAGTTTTAAGACCAACTCCCCTAAATATTAAGAAAATCTCTGTAATAGCTCTATTGATTTTTTTTTAAAGGCTTGATGTCCACTTATTATAAGATCCCTTATAAAATCCGCTTTGACAGGATTCTGTATTGTTGCCAGTTTAGCTGCAGATTTCAGGGTTGGCTATTGACCTTGTTTGCCACAGGTCACAGAAATGCCATGCCTATACTTGAAAATTACCACCTGTCATTTCTTTCAGAAGGGGGAACCGCTCAGATAAAAGGGATACCAAATCCCCTTAAGGCTCCATTAGAGATAAATTCACTGACCTTTCAGTAGTGCCACATTCAGCAAAAGAATTAAATTCGGAGCAAAAAAACGAGAGACCAAATTAAAACAGATGAATTACCTGTAGCACAGCAGCAGTGGCCTTGCGTCCTTCCGTCTTCCCCCTCTGTTCCTGCCACCTACTTGCTCTTTGTTCTTTAATCAAATGGTTAATGTTTGTGCCAGAAGTTAAAACTCAAATCCAGGGGAACAAAACATTCTGTGCACTTGGAAGACCAATCAAATTCCCAGTTAAGGCAAATGTTGCCGGAATTAGGTCTGCTTAGTTTGACTGATTGAAAAAGGATTGAATATGTTGAAGCCATCAGGATAAAGGTCCATTTCAAAAGAAAATAAAATATTTCTTTACCCAGTGTGAAATTAATCTATGGAACTCCTTGCTACAGGATGTGGTGATGGTGTCTAGCCTATATGCCTTTAAAAGAGGATTGGGCAGATGCCTGGAAGAAAAGTCCAACACAGGTTACAAGCTAAGATAGGGAGTGGCACCAGAATAAAAATACCTGGTTGTCTTGTGGGCTCCCTGGAGCATCTGGTGGGTCACTGTGTGATGGGACTAGATGGGCCTTTGACCTGATCCAGTGGGGCTCTCCTTATGTTCCTATGTTCATTTTGCCTTGCATCCTGTTTTCCAGAGAGGCCAACCAGATGCCCAGAAGCATGACATGTCGGCCAATAGCTCTCTCCTCCCAGCAACGGGTGTTGACTGCAGTCAAGACAAAGAAGTCGATTGCTTAGTTCTTACAACCATTGAGCTGAAATGGTCACCACCCAACCAAACTTGCTATTAGATTTCAACTCAAACAGTGGTTTTCACATTGTGTTCTGGAGAAGCTTATTAGTGGTAACCCCGATAAAAAGATCGGTAATGCTGGAGAAGCTTCCTTGAAGGAGCATCTACTGACCACTACCAGTCTTCACCTGCAAGTTCAGTTGCACTGGGTTTGGTATGTTCTAAGGTCAACTGACATGGGACAATGGCAACTCTAAAGGGCTATGCCAGTGTGCCATGTGAGCGAAGTACACATTCTAGAACTTTGAGGTAATCTCCTGCAACCACTATGGGTCAACTTGGACCTGCACCAGCTATATCACTGGCACAAATCCACCATAATCAATGCAGGCAGATTAGGTCTGGGAAGGGTGATAGGATATGGCACACTCCGGTGCCACAGATCCTGCCTGTCTCCTGGGCCTGACCCACCTCTCCTCACAGTGTTCTCCACCCCCTGCCCTCTTCCACTCCGCCTTGCCCTCTTCCTGATCCGCCCCTGAGCCAGACCTATCTGGTCTGGTGGACAACCTTTGCTCTGCTGGTGCATGCATGAAGGCTCTGGCCTTCCCGCTGGCACATCGGCTAGTAAAGCTGTTGTAAAGAGCTTTATAGCGCTTTTGTGACAGTGCACACAGGCGGAACAGACATTTCACCAGTGCTGGGGATGCATAGGATTGGGCCATAAATATAGCATTAACAGTGTGTGGGGGGTCATGGTGATTCAGATGACCCCCACCTGAGATTAAGAAAGAAAGCATGCACAAAACAGACACACAGGAGCCAGTGGATAAAGTATTGTCCAAACTAGTCCATGTGCAGTAATCCATATGGAATTCATTACCACACAAGATGTCCTTGTGAGCTTGAGCATAAATGTCTTTTTAAAAAAGAAAGAATGAATGAACACCCATGGCGTGTGGCAGGCCCCGAACCCTTCCCTCAAGTTCCAATCCAGGTAATTACAAATTTTGACAACATCACCAACTACTTAGCTCTCCGAAGAACTAAACATTTCATGCCATGACATCAGCTCAGCCAATCAGTCTCAGACGCTTCACTAGCACAATTGCATTGCAATATAGATAAGCATTTATTATTTGGATAATAAAAAGTGAAACTGACATCACAAAGAGCTTTCCAAAATAATTGTACTCTCGCTTGATCGGCACAATGTTATTAAGGCTACGAGATGAAGAACAAACAGACTGAGATTTTGCAGCAGTTGGAAGCAACGTTACGTGATCTTCCCGTTGAGCAAAAGCAAATAACCCAGTGTTTAAAATTCCAGCCTTACTCAAGCTGGTGCATTTACGTTGGAATATTGCTAATTCTTGAAAAATGAACAGGATAATAGATGCCTTCAGGGAGATGGCAAGGTTGCAGAGTTTCCAAGCAATGACCCAATCTATCAGTGTGGATGGCAAAGCTTTCATGTAATTTATTCTTCTTTCAAGAGATGGAAGGGGGCTTCACAAGAAATCAAGGCACATTCAGAAGTTCTCTTGGTCTTCCTTGTGCACATATCCATTCACATGGGCCATATAACCCAAACTAGACCAGGATTACTTGTTCGACATTAGGCCTGAGTCTGTGAAAAGGGCTTTTACAATCAGCCTTTGAAAAGTGGGGTACAGAGGCATCCAACAGTGAAAAAGCAACTGGCAACAGAAGAGATTAGACTAGATCAGAGGTCTCGAAACCCCGGCCCGGGGGCCAGATATGGCCCACAGTGAGCCTATATCCAGCCCACGGCCAGCCTCTGATCCCTGAGAGTCTCTGGCCCAGTTGACCAAACACAACTGGAGTTGTGCTTGTGGAGTGGAGGAATGGGGGTCCATTTAAGTGTGTGCTTTGGGCTGCATTGGTGGTTGGAGAAATCTTGAACATTTGAGCCCATTTATTCATTCATCTAAGTTCCATCTCCAATGTATTTATTTAAATTTTATATTAAATTTTTTTTCTGGCCCCCGACACTATGCCAGATGTTTGATGTGGCCCTTCGTCCGAAAAGTTTAGAGACCCCTGGACTATATTAAGGAGGTGTGGCCTGAAGGCAGGGCTGTCACCTTACCTGAAAAAGCTAAGAAGGATTAGTTCAGATCTCACCTTGGATGGGTGACCAAAAGCCTCTGGCTAGAGACAAAGGGAAGTGGACTGGCAAGAAATGGATAACATTCTAAGAACCAGCCTGAGATGTGATTTGCAGCTGCCTGTGGAAGCTCGGAAAGCACAAGAGCTGTGCAGTCAGGATGATGACTATGAAGAGAAATATGGGTGGTTCTATTAAGTTTCTTTCATACAATAACACTTGTAAAAACCCCATTTGAAAAAAAAGGGGTTTATGGTTCATTTGTCTATGTAAACCATCTATATCTCATAGATTCTCATAGATTCTCAAGATGATGAGTCTATTAGAAAAACTGTATATAAATATTGTGTAGGGGCCTTCCCCTGGAGGGGCCTGGAACAGGCTTGTTCCTCCCCAGGGAGGCCTCAGATTGGCTGGAGGGAGAGGGGGTTCCAGCACCTTGTCCTCCTCCCTAGCAGAGCTGCCAAACCTGGCCTAGGAGCAGGAGCTGTTGACCTCACAGCTCCCTGCTTCACACTGACTGCCTCTCATCCCTGGCCTCCCTGTTTTATGGAGCAAGCCTGCCCCCTTTGGCCCTACCCTTCCTCCAGGTGGGACAGAAAAGGCCCTTCCTGTTACTAGCTTGTTTCCTTCTGTGTTCCTTGTTTGCCCTGCCAGCCCCCTCTGTCTGGTTGAGGTGAGCCAACCTGCTTTGCCCCCCTTTGGGGGCAGTGAAGCCTCCCCACCCTGGGCATGGGGTGCCTGCTCCCAGGTAAGTCGGGGGTCAGGGCATCTGGGAGGGGCCCCGACAATTGTCATAAATAATAAAATAAATACATTTTAATACATATCCTGCTTTTCCACAAATATAGCCCCCCCAAGCTTTACAATGCACAGCCGAAGAGCAATATAACCTAGCGTCAGCAGTTCATTTCAGTAAACATGTCAATGGTTTAAAACAATGTTCCAATAAACAATTCATTTCTGAAAGAGTGCTTAACCCTTATCCTGCTCACAGCTTTCTTTCTGAAGACCCCTCTGCAGTCCTGCTTTCCTTAGTTTTTCAGATATGTGTTTGCCATGATGAAGGAAGCAGCTAGGGAATATGGTGGTAGGGAGAAAAGCGCCCCATGGGAAAAGAGTTCAACTCTGTCCTGCCACTCCTTTACTGTAGATTGCCCTCCCACCCCCCCCACCCCCGCTTTGCAGCAATTCAACAGAGACCTTTGTGGCCATTGCTAGTCTGAAACCTGAAAGTCTGAGCCCAGTGGCTTTATTCTTTGCTGCAGAAACTCTCGCGATAACACAATCTTATGGATCACAATGCATGCTGCAGTTATACAGATTGCTGCAACTGAGATCCATGATGTAAGGACTCACAAGTCATATCCCTCATCAGTCACGGACCTCCCATTATATTCAGTGGGGCAAATGCCCTGGGCACGAGCCTTTAGGACCCCATGGAAGGTTCTCTGAGACTCCCAAGGGGTTGAAAACGGTGCTTCCATTTTTCTGGAAGCATGGTTTATAGCATCGGGAAGCCTCAGAGGGCTTCCCCAATGCAGCCTGGGATCATGGGAGGCTCTGTGAGCCTCAGGTGGGGGGGGCAGATCTGCACATGGGGGTAGCGACAGCTTGTGACCTTTGCTCTGAGGTGGGGGCTGAGGGAGGTCCGCCACTGTACCTCACGCCAGCGAACGACTTCTGTGAGTACAAAAAAGCAACACAAGAATGTAGCAAAATATGCGAACGTAGCCTACACTCATTATAGACAGCTACGTTTTTGATCTAAGTAAACCCTTCCTGTTAAATACTTAATCTTCTAGTTTTCCCATCAGGCTTTCTTACAGAAGAATTGTTTACTCATAATTCTCATGCAATGACACATGCAATTTGCAAGGAAAACAGTTCTCAAGGTATTGAATTTGATTTAGCTCTCCATTTGGTTCAATGTTGAGCTGCTGGGCAAATTATTATTATTTGTGGGGCTGGCAGGGCAGAGCGTCGAGCATCTTGTCCCTCCCTGACACTGTACTTTAGGGCAGTGGTACTCAAACTTTTTAGCAGCAGGACCCTGCCTTTGTTATGCCTGTAGCCTAGTCTCCTTTCCTGCACTCAGGAGATGCATTCTCAGGCTTCCCAGGAGCAAAGGACCACAGCCAGCTGCCTCAGAAGCACTGTGAAGTCATGCAGGAAACCGAGGGAGAACCAGAACTCAAGAGGTGGTTTGACTCAGGAATAAGAGGCTGGTGATCCCGCAGGCGTGGATTGGCTTCTGTAAGGGCTTCTGTAAGGGTAAGTCTTGCCTCACGAACCTTATAGAATTCTTTGAAAATGTCAGTAGGCATGTGGATGTGGGAGAACCTGTGGACATTATATATCTGGACTTTCAGAAGGCATTTGACACGGTCCCTCACCAAAGGCTACTGAAAAAACTCCACAGTCAGGGAATTAGAGGACAGGTCCTCTCGTGGATTGAGAACTGGTTGGAGGCCAGGAAGCAGAGAGTGGGTGTCAATGGGCAATTTTCACAATGGAGAGAGGTGAAAAGCGGTGTGCCCCAAGGATCTGTCCTGGGACTGGTGCTTTTCAACCTCTTCATAAATGACCTGGAGACAGGGTTGAGCAGTGAAGTGGCTAAGTTTGCAGATGACACCAAACTTTTCTGAGTGGTGAAGACCAGAAGTGATTGTGAGGAGCTCCAGAAGGATCTCTCCAGACTGGCAGAATGGGCAGCAAAATGGCAGATGCGCTTCAATGTCAGTAAATGTAAAGTCATGCACATTGGGGCAAAAAATCAAAACTTTAGATATAGGCTGATGGGTTCTGAGCTGTCTGTGACAGATCAGGAGAGAGATCTTGGGGTGGTGGTGGACAGGTCGATGAAAGTGTCGACCCAATGTGCGGCGGCAGTGAAGAAGGCCAATTCTATGCTTGGGATCATTAGGAAGGGTATTGAGAACAAAATGGCTAGTATTATAATGCCGTTGTACAAATCGATGGTAAGGCCACACCTGGAGTATTGTGTCCAGTTCTGGTCGCCGCATCTCAAAAAAGACATAGTGGAAATGGAAAAGGTGCAAAAGAGAGTGACTAAGATGATTACGGGGCTGGGGCACCTTCCTTATGAGAAAAGGCTACGGTGTTTGGGCCTCTTCAGCCTAGAAAAGAGGCGCCTGAGGGGGGACATGATTGAGACATACAAAATTATGCAGGGGATGGACAGAGTGGATAGGGAGATGCTCTTTACACTCTCACATAATACCAGAACCAGGGGACATCCACTAAAATTGAGTGCTGGGCGGGTTAGGACAGACAAAAGAAAATATTTCTTTACTCAGCATGTGGTCGGTCTGTGGAACTCCTTGCCACAGGATGTGGTGCTGGCGTCTAGCCTAGATGCCTTTAAAAGGGGATTGGACAAGTTTCTGGAGGAAAAATCCATTATGGGGTACAAGCCATGATGTGTATGCGCAACCTCCTGATTTTAGAAATGGGTTATGTCAGAATGCCAGATGCAAGGGAGGGCACCAGGATGGGGTCTCTTGTTTGTCTGGTGTGCTCCCTGGGACATTTGGTGGGCCGCTGTGAGATACAGGAAGCTGGACTAGATGGGCCTATGGCCTGATCCAGTGGGGCTGTTCTTATGTTTTTATGGATTACAATGTTTGTCTCAAAGACAGTCTGGCTTGGATTGGACAGAGCAATTTGGCTTCCTTTACCCCCTTTCTGGGACTTGGTGTTGAGAAGCTGAGAAGTTTTTGACACCAGGGTTGGCGTTCAAAAGCTGTGGTTGCTAAGAGGCATCCTTGAATTGGATCCAGGTGGTGTCACTCAGGGAGGACTGACAAGTTAGTGGTCTTCTCCAGGGTAGAGGTCTGCACTTAAGAGTGGAAAAGTTTATGTAGATGGGCCCCACTACATTTCTAAAATGATCAGTGGTTATAGATCAGTGGTCTCCAACCTTTTTTTGTGCCACAACCTCAACCAGCCAACCAATCAGTTATGAGCCTGGGGACCCACCACTGATCCTGCCCCCATGCCAGGACCCAATCCACTCATCCCTTGCCCCTGCCTGATGCTTTCTCCTACCACATGTGTCTTCACAACTACTCTGTGAGATAGCAGCCTGAGCATGGCCACCTTAGGTACTGTGGGTCAAGAACAGTGAGAAGAGGCTGTGCAGGATTGTATCAAGAACTCAGTGTTGGTAAGGCAGTGCCATGATTGGATTGGATCAAAGCCCTTTCTTGCATAGGCTTTGAAAGGTTGTTGTGACCTCCAAAATGAGACTTTGTAACCCAATTGGGGTCACAGCTCATAGGTTGATGAACATTATAGATTGATAAATGTGACCCATTTTATTCCAGATCCCATGGTTTCATGACTTCTGTGGTGTTTACCTGTGTAACGGAAGAACTATTGTAACACAGAGTAAAAGTAGTCTATAATATCTAAATCCTGCCTATGAATAAGACACGTGGGCAAGTGTAGCCGGGAGGTCCTGGAGGTCAAATTTATGCTATTAGGTAGGAAGCTGAAAGCCAGGACCTCAAAGGTAGCATTCTCTGAAGTGCTACTTGTTCCACGTGCAGGGCCAGCTAGGCAGGCGGAGATCAGGGTTCCCGATGCGTGGATGAGACGGTGGTGTAGGGAGGAGGGGTTCAGATTCATTAGGCAATGGGGAACGTTTTGGGACAAGCGGGCATGTACAAGAGGGATGGGCTTCACTTGAACCAGAATGGAACCAGACTGCTGGCGCATAACATTAAAAAGGTGGCAGAGCAGTTTTTAAACTGATCCCTGGGGGAAGGCTGACAGGAGCCGAGGGGCATCCGGTTTGGGACTCCTCATCGCTATGGGATGAGGATGGGGAGGTTAGAGAACAACAAGGTAAAGGCAGAGTAGGAGAAGAAATTGGGAATGGTAGTGTGATGATAATAATAATAATAATAATAATAATAATAATAATAATAATAATAATAATAACTTTATTTCTACCCCGCCTTTCTCCCCGAAGGGACTCAAGGCGGCTTACAACATATTAAAAACAATTTAAAAACAAATAAAAACATATTAACACATACTAAAAACAGCAGTCAGAGTAAAAATAGGTAAAAAGAGCATAGAGCAGCAGCAAGTCATAAAAGAATCAGGCCTGTAAAAAAAAAATATTAAAAGATGTTAAAAAGATGTTAAAAGGCCAAGAACTCAGAAGGCCTGTTTAAACAGAAGGGTCTTCAGGCCTTGCCGAAAGGTCTCAAGAGAGGGAGCCATTCTTAAGTCAAGGGGAAGGGAGTTCCATAGCGTTGGTGCCACTACTGAGAAGGCCCTATTTCTTGCAGCCGCCCCACGTACCTCCCTAGGCGGCGGCACTTGTAAAAAGGCCTTCTCTGATGACCTGAGAGGGCGAGCCGGATTGTACGGGAGTAGGCGATCTCTAAGATACCCTGGTCCAGAGCAGTATAGGGCTTTAAAGGTCAATACCAGCATCTTGAATTGGGCCCGGAAATGAATGGGCAGCCAGTGCAGCCGCTGGAGAAGCGGACTGACAGGGTCGAACCGCCTACCTCCAGTAACCACACGGGCCGCCGCATTCTGCACTAGTTGCAGTTTCCGAACCGTCTTCAAGGGCAGCCCCACATAGAGTGCGTTACAGTAATCTAATCTCGATGTCACTGAGGCATGGATCACCATGGCCAGGTCTGCACGATCCAAGTACGGCCGCAGCTGGCGCACCAGCCGAAGCTGAGCGAAGGCCCCCCTAGCCACAGCCGCCACCTGGGAATCCAGGAGCAGCTGCGAGTCCAGGTGGACCCCCAAGCTGCGGACCTGCTCCTTCAGAGGGAGTGCAACCCCATTCAGCGCAAGCCGATAGTCCAGCACCTGCATCGAGGATTTCCTAACCAGGAGAGCCTCTGTCTTATCCGGATTTAATTTCAGCTTGTTAGCCCCCATCCAGATCCTCACTGCCTCCAGACAGCGCTCCAGGTCCTCAACCGCCACCCTGGAGTCTGGAGGAAAGGAGAGATAGAGCTGGGTGTCATCAGCATATTGATGGCACCCCACTCCAAACCCCCGGATGACCTCTCCCAGCGGTTTCATGTAGATGTTAAATAGCATGGGGGACAGAATTGAGCCCTGTGGCACCCCGCATCTCAAGGGCCAGGGTGTCGAACAGGCATCCCCCAGCACCACCATCTGGGACCGACCCTCCAAGTAGGAGCGGAACCACCGCAAAACAGTGCCTCCAGCTCCCAACTCGGCCAATCGGCCCAGAAGGATACCATGGTCGATGGTATCGAAAGCCGCTGAGAGGTCCAGCAGGACCAACAGGGACGCACTCCCCCTGTCCAGTCCCCGGCGTAGGTCATCCACCAAGGCGACCAAGGCGGTTTCCGTCCCAAAGCCCGGCCTGAAGCCAGATTGAAAAGGATCCAGATAATCCGCTTCATCCAAGACCCTCTGGAGTTGGGATGCCACCACCCGCTCAATTACCTTGCCCAGAAACGAGATGTTGGAGACTGGCCGGTAGTTATCCAACACAGTGGAATCCAGGGAGGGCTTCTTCAGGAGGGGGCGAACCACCGCCTGTTTCAAAGCGAGTGGTAACGTCCCCTCCATCAAGGAAGAGTTGACCACCCTCCCTGTCCACTCAGCCAGCCCACACCGGGCAGCTCTTATCAACCAAGCTGGGCAAGGGTCGAGCAGGCAGGCAGATGGCCTCACACTCCAAAGGAGTCTGTCCACATCCTCAGGCTGTACAAGCTGAAAAGAATCCCACAACACAGGACAAGCAGTTGCCAAGGGGACATCATCAGACACTGTCAATGTGGCATCCAAGTTGTGACGAATACGATCGATTTTATCTGCAAAATGTTGCGCAAACACGTCACAGCGGCTGACCGTGTATTCCTCCTGGTCTACTGGGGGGGCCTGATGGAGGAGGCCCCGCACCACACGGAACAGCTCTGCCGGACGGTTGTCAGCAGACGCAATGGTAGCAGAGAAGAACGATCTCTTCGCTGCTACCACCGCCACGGAATAGGCTCTGTAATGGGCTCTACTCCGTGTCCGGTCGGATTCATCCCGAGTTTTCTGCCACTGTCGCTCTAGACGCCTGCCCTGCCGCTTCATCCTTCGCAGCTCCTCAGTGAACCAAGGAGCCGCTCCGAGTCTGCGACGTGGCAGAGGTCGCTCCGGAGCAATCTCATCCACTGCCCTGGTCATTTCCCCATTCCAGAGGTCAACCAGGGCCTCAGATGAGACCCCAGTCTTGGCAGTGGGGAAATCCCCCAGAGCCCTCAGGAAACCTTCAGGATCCATTAGCCTCCGGGGGCGGACCATAGAAAACGGTCCCCCGCCTCTGCGGAGGTAGGAAGTCGCAACAAGCCTAAACCTTACCAGGAAGTGATCTGTCCATGACAACGGAGTGATCTTGATCTCCTCTACGTCCAGATCACTGCCCCCATGCCCAGCTGTAAACACCAGGTCCAGCACGTGTCCTGCAGTATGTGTTGGGGCCAAGATCTTCTGGGACAGGCCCATGGTTGTCATGGCGGCCATGAAATCCTGAGCTGCACCTGACGCAGGTGCCTCGGCATGCACATTGAAGTCCCCCAGCACTAATAGGCAGGGGGCCTCCAATGCCACCCCCGAGATCACCCCAGTCAGCTCAGGCAGGGAGACTGTTGGGCAGCAGGGCGGGCGGTACACCAACAGAATCCCAATCCTGTCCGGTCCTCTCAACACAACATGCAGGCACTCGAACCCAGCAAACTGCTGGACAGGGCACCTGGTAAGGGAGATGGACTCACGATAGACCATTGCAACTCCCCCTCCCCATCCCTGCAATCTTGGCTGCTGCAACACCTGGAAACCTGGAGGACAGAGTTCAGAGAGACTAACTCCTCCTGCCATGTCCAACCAGGTCTCCGTAATACATACCAGGTCGGCTTTCTCATCCAGGATTAAATCCCGAATGATGCAGGTTTTATTATTCACCGACCTGGTATTCAAAAGCAGCAGCTTCAGATCCAGGGACTCACCGCCAAGACCACCAGGCATCCGAGAATTAGGGGAAGGACCAGAAGGAGAGATGATCTGCCTATGATGAACTCTCCTTCTCCTGTAACGGCCTGTCCAACTCCCACCGCCATATCTCCCGTGGCCCGTCACTCTCTTGATAGTGGCACCCCTCCCCTCCCCTGAGCTCCCTCCTAAAAAGAAACACATGTGGCAAGGCCCACCTTCTGAGACTGGCCTATACAGAGAGAGACACCCAGCAGGACTGCTTACAAAAAGATAAAAACAAGGCAGGCTGAGCACTGGGTGTCTCACAGGCCAATCCTCTGCTGCAAAAAGACTGTGCTGCCCTAAAGATTTCAGTTGCTCCTCTCTCCCCTGCCTTAAACAGAAGGGGAGGAATAATCCGACCACTGCTTCAGTTCGTCAGCCAGGAAGGGAGCCTTGGTCTTCAGGGCACAAGCCCCAGGCTAAGAGCCACAGGCCAAGAGCCCTTCGGCTCGCCCCAAAGGCTCGCGCCTCTAGCAAGCCAGAGGCTTATGCAGGTTACCTGCAGGGAGAAAGCAGCCACTCGTCAGTCCCGAGACCAGACACAGGTGTTCCCAATCACAGCTCCTTCCTCCACCCTCCTGGTAGCTGACCCTTAGCTCACTGAGCCCAAAACCAGGGGAAAAAAGGCTTATGCAGGTTACCTGCAGGGAGAAAGCAGCCACTCGTCAGTCCCGAGACCAGACACAGGTGTTCCCAATCACAGCTCCTTCCTCCACCCATCCTGGTAGTGATGGGATGTGATAGGCGGTTTGGCACAATGAGAGGATTCAGGGATAAAGGAGCTAATAAGCAGCCCATCCTGGGGCATTCCATGTACAAATACTTTAATGCAAATGCCCAAAGTCTCCAAGCAAAGATGGGAGAACTGGAATGTCTGGTGACAAGGGAAAACATTGACATAGTGGGCATAACGGAAACCTGGTGGAATGTGGAGAATCAGTGGGATACCACAATCCCGGGCTATAAACTCTACAGGAGGGACAGGGAGGGGTATGTTGGAGGTGGGGTGGCCGTTTATGTTAAGGAAGGGATAGAATCCAGCAAAGCAGAGATTGAAGGTGGGACCGACTCCATAGAATCTCTGTGGGTTAAATTACCAGGCCTGAGGAGTGATGTAATACTGGGGGCATACTATCATCCTCCAGACCAGAAATTGGAAGGGGACCTTGAAATGAGGAAACAGATCAGGGAGGTGACAAGGAGGGACAGGGTTGTAATCATGGGGGACTTCAATTATCCTCATATTGACTGGGTCAATTTGTGTTCTGGTCATGAAAAGGAGACCGGATTCCTTGACATACTAAATGACTGTGCCTTAGAGCAGTTAGTCATGGAGCCCACCAGAGGACGGGTGACTCTGGATTTAATATTGTGCGGTACTCAGGACCTGGTTAGAGATGTAAACGTTACTGAGCCATTGGGGAAAAGTGATCATGCTGCGATCCGTTTCGACATGCACGTTGGGGGAAGAATATCAGGCAAATCTCTCACAAAAACCCTTGACTTCCGACAAGCGGAATTCCCTCAAATGAGGAGGCTGGTTAGAAGGAGGTTGAAAAGGAAGGTAAAAAGAGTCCAATCTCTCCAGAGAGCATGGAGGTTGCTCAAATCAACAGTAATAGAGGCCCAGCGGAAGTGTATACCGCAAAGGAAGAAGGGCTCCACTAAGTCCAGGAGGGAGCCAAGTTAGAGAGGCCGTAAAGGGCAAGGAAGCTTCCTTCCATAAATGGAAGTCTTGCCCTAATGAGGAGAATAAAAAGGAACATAAACTGTGGCAAAAGAAATGTAAGAAGGTGATACAGGAGGCCAAGAGAGACTATGAGGAACACATGGCCAGCAGCATTAAGGGGAATAATAAAAGCTTCTTCAAATACGTTAGAAGCAGGAAACCCTAACATCAGCCTAACATCTATACTGGGTAAGATGGTGGAATGCCTCATCAAAGATAGAATCTCAAAACACATAGACAAACAGGCCTTGCTGAGGGAGAATCACCATGGCTTCTGTAAGGGCAAGTCTTGCCTCACAAACATTTTAGAATTCTTTGAAAAGGTCAACAGGCATGTGGATGAAGGAGAATCCGTGGACATTATATATCTGGACTTTCAGAAGGCGTTCGACACAGTCCATCACCAAAGGCTAATGAAAAAACTCCACAGTCAGGGAATTAGAGGGCAGGTTCTCTCATGGATTGAGACCTGGTTGAAGACCAGGAAACAGAGAGTGGGTGTCAATGGGCAATTTTCACAATGGAGAGAGGTCAAAAGCGGTGTGCCCCAAGGATCTGTCCTGGGACTGGTGCTTTTCAACCTGTTCATAAATGACCTGGAGACAGGGGTGAGCAGTGAGGTGGCTAAGTTTGCAGATGACCCCAAACTTTTCTGAGTGGTGAAGACCAGAAGTGACTGTGAGGAGCTCCAGAAAGATCTCTCCAAACTGGCAGAATAGGCAACAAAATGGCAGATGCACTTCAATGTAAGTAAGTGTAAAGTCATGCACATTGGTACAAAAAATCAAAACTTCACATATAGGCTAATGGGTTCTGACCTGTCTGTGACAGATCAGGAGAGAGATCTTGGGGTGGTGGTGGACAAGTCGATGAAAGTGTCGACCCAATGTGCGGCGGCAGTAAAGAAGGCCAATTCTATGCTTGGGATCATTAGAAAAGGTATTGAGAACAAAACGGCTAATATTATAATGCCGTTGTGCAAATCTATGGTAAGGCCACACCTGGAGTATTGTGTCCAGTTCTGGTCGCTGCATCTCAAAAAGGACATAGTGGAAATGGAAAAGGTGCAAAAGAGGGTAACTAAGATGATTGCTGGGCTGGGGCACCTTCCTGATGAGGAAAGGCTACGGTGTTTGGGCCTCTTCAGCCTAGAAAAGAGGAGCCTGAGTGGGGACATGATTGAGACATACAAAATTATGCATGGAAGGATAAAGTGAATATAGAGATGCTCTTTACACTCTCACATAACACCAGAATCAGGGGACATCCACTAAAATTGAGTGTTGGGAGGGTTAGGACAGACAAAAGAAAATATTTCTTTACTCTGCATGTGGTTGGTCTGTGGAACTCCTTACCAGAGAATGTGGTGACGGCATCTGGCCTGGATGCCTTTAAAAGGGGATTGGACAAGTTTCTGGAGGAAAAACTTGGTACAAGCCATGATGAGTCACATGATGATGGAGGAGTTACTGGCTACAAGCCATGATGTGTATGTGCAACCTCCTGTTTTTAGAATGGGCTATGTCAGAATGCCAATGCAAGCAGGGCACCAGGATGCAGGTCTCTTGTTATCTGGTGTGCTCCCTGGGGCATTTGGTGGGCCGCTGTGAGATACAGGAAGCTGGACTAGATGGGCCTATGGCTTGATCCAGTGGGGCTGTTCTTATGTTCTTATGTTCTTACCTGCACACACCTGTTGCACACGGAGTTCAGAGAGAACCAAGAGGTCATGAATCTGGATGTCCCTGGGTGTTTTTTCCCACCTCCACCCTCCCTTTGGACTTGATAAACCCAAGTTATCATCTTTCATCTTACTTTGTGACACGGTTGGCCACACAACTCAATAATGTTGACAAATCCAATTTTCTAAAAGGCTTCAGGTTGTTTGGGGGGAAATAATGATAGAAGGATCTGTTAGCCACCATCCGCTTGCAATAGGTATTGATATCGGCAGCCAGGATGAAAGAGGCTCACGAACTGAACCTCCCTTTGTCATTATACTTGTGGTCCTTTTCTGAAGGGGTAAACATTTGTCGCAAATTGATTTGTCTGTTTCAACCAGTATAATTTAAGACTCTCAAAGGCCACTCCTGCTCTGAAGTACTCCAGGTGAAATGCACCAAGTCCCAGAGTGCTGAAGGTTCACTTTGAACTGGAGAGTTACAAGCAAGGATACCTTTTAGGAAATGCAGGGGATACCCCCAGCCTATTTTACAGATAAGTACCCTACTAACTCGGCAAAGATGTACCCTTCAAGTGGTACCATCTAATATTTAGCCGGGGGACAGGAACTATCCCTCTTTACCCAGCAAGTTATTTTTTTTTCCCCAGTGGCTGTTACTGGTGACTCTTTCGCATTTTTTGTTAAGATTATGAGGCCTTTGGGCATAGAGAACCATTGATTGATTTTATTATGTAAATCGCTTTGTGAACTATTCTGCTTGGAAAGCAGTATTTAAGTATTCTTCATCATCATCATCATCATCATCATCATCATCATGCCGAGAAGAAATAAAAACAAAACAAAATATACGATATAGCAATACCAGGTGATAGTAGAACAGAAGAGAAAGAACTGGAAAAAATAGCAAAATACAAAATTTACAAATAGAAATCGAAAGGTTATGGCAGAAGAAGACCAGAGTAACCCTGATGGTGACTGGCACCCTTGGTGCAATTTCAAAGCTCCTTGACGAGCACCTGAACAGCATCGGGGCCACAGAAATTACCATCCATCAACTGCAAAAAGCAGCTTTACTGGAAACAGCATATATATTGGAACGGTATTTATGACATTAAAATATGATAGAAGTCAGGCATCCCAGGTCCTTGGGAAGGACAATGTCTGGATAAAACAAATCCACAACAGCAACAGCATCTACTACTACTACTACTACTACTACTACTACTAGTAGTAGTAGTAGTAGTACTACTACTACTACTACTACAATAAAATGATTACTCTTCAGAAGCCCCTATATTTCAGACTAATTCATTGGTCTGGGAGCACATACCAGGTATACATTCCAAAGCTATACATCCCTTAAAAATTAAATAGCCATTTTTTCCTTCACGAGACATAAAATTAAACATAGCAAATGCTCCTAAAGAACACTGGGATATTTAAAAACTGTTTATTCAGGAGCAGGAGTGGCTGTCCATGAGACTGGGTGATGTGGATTGCCTCAGCAGTGGATTGTGGAGAGGGGATTGATAGGGTGGTTTCAGGGTGCCATCCAGCCCAAATCCGCCACTGCTTCCTCCCTCCAGCCCTGCACAGATGTGAACCACAGATGTGATAAGTCTCTGCTTTCCTTTACTGTATCTGAAATGTCCCCCAAATTGCAAATGTCAGTGACTTGATAAATACATTATCAAGTCTGTTTACCTATCTGTGACCTACCAGGCTGAAGGAAGACATGCATTTTGGCCTGCCAAGTGCCTGTTTGCCCCTTCCCTCACCTTGTTCAAGCATCCCTGGCATGCAGCAAAAAAAAGAAAAAGAAAAAAAAGGACATTTATGCTGCTCCTATGGGGTTCTACTAAATCAATCTCTACAACTGCCTCCTCTGGCATGCCTGTTTCTTCCACTGTGTTGAAACGAGAGACTGTGGCAAACTGTAACTGTATATCACAAAGATATGGACTCCAGATGTCAGAAGCATGAGCTATGATACAAAATAAAGCATGTTGCACATCCAATCCCACAACCGATCATATTTTCCCACGTAAAGACTGGAAATCGGGGTCAAAAGAAAACAAACCGAGAGCCTTTGAGATCAGAACAGGGCATGATGGTGCTGAAGTTTAACAATGTTGACAGCCATGGCAGGGGGCTGACAACCTGCTCCTCTCCGAACAGCTCAATGCCAAAGCCCTTCAGCTCACGGCAGACGTGCAAAGCTACCACACGTTCACATCAAGCCAGTACAAGGAGAGACAAGCCAGGAAGATGCGAGTCAGTCAAGGAAACCGAACCTGACAAGAATCACCAAGGTCAGAGTGTAAAAGACATCAGAGCGAATCAGTCAAAGATTTATAACAAAAATTGGAACACAGAAAAATCGTAGCGCAAACCTAGAGCATGTTTCAAATTTGTTTAGATTCACCCAAGTTGTATGTCACTCAGCATACAATTCTCAGTTCTCTCATTTCAAGGAGTAAAAGAAACTATATTCTTTTCTACTGACAAAGTGCAACTAGTTCTCAAGGCAGTTCTATTCTATGCACTTTCTACCAATAATGATGCCAGGATGGTGTAGTGGTGCTGGAGTTGGACTTTAGACCTGGAAGATCCAGGTTCAAATTCCCACTTAGCATGAAGCTTCCTGAGTGACCTTGGGCCAGTCACTGTCTCTCACAGCACAATGCTATGCATGTCTACTCATTTACCAGATCTTCAGAACCAGTTTTTTTTCAGAAGGGTTGGGGAAGGAGCAGAGATTAGGGGGATGGGGAGGAAGTGGCAGACCTCCCCTGGCCGGTGCCCTGGGGCAAAGGTCCATGATGGCAACCCCCATGGGATGCCACTGCCCCCTATGCACAAATCTGCCCCCCCCCCACTTACCTGGAGTGCATGGAGCCTTGTACGACTCCAGGATGTGTCTGGGAAGCCTACTGGAGCTTCCCCAGCACTTTAAACTGTGCTTCCAGCAAACCAGAAGCACTGTTTCCAACTGCGTTGGGAGCCTTGGAGAGGCTTCTGTGTGGTCCTAGAGGTGTACGAGGCTCTGTGTCTGGAGCATTTGCCCCTGGCAGGTTCATCACTGTGGGGATGTGCTCAAGCCACACAGTTTTTAGGACACAAGCCTATGTGTTGTGAGTAATCAGACTCTTCAAATGTTTTTCCATTCTTTAGATTGATTGATTGATTGATTGATTGATTGATTGATTGATTGATCGATCCATCGATCGATTGATCGATCGATTGATCAAAATATTAAAACAAAACAGTCGCTTTTTGAGAGCTAGAATGGTGTAGTGATTCCAATGGTGTAGGTCCAATGGTGTAGGTCCAATGGTGTTGGACCTTAGACCTGGAAGATCCAGGTTCAAATATCTGCTCAGTCATGAAGATTTCTGGGTGACCTTGGCCACTCAGCTTCACCTGTCTCACAGGGTTGTTGTGAAGACAAAAAGGCTTTTGGAGCTTTTTGGAAGAAGGGTGGTGTAAAAATCTGGACAATAAATAAATAAATAAATAAATAAATAAATAAATAAAATAAATCCAAAATGAGTTGACCTTGCACTTGTTGAACTGGTCTTCTGAATTGATCAGCAGACATCCAGAGGAAAAGGCAGCACAAATTCATTCAACCCACTTTTGTGAATTCTTCTAATTATGGATTGATTTGTGATCTCAATGCATTTTGAGCCATTCACAGCTTAACACATGTAAAATCAACCTGGGTAGACGGGGAAAAAATTTCAACACTGATTGAGAAAATAGTGACGGAATGTTCTGATGTTAATTTGTTATGTTGTGATGATGATGATGATGATGATGATGATGAGGAGGAGGAGGAGGAGGAGGAGGATCATCATCATCATCATCATCAACAACATTTAACAAGACCAATTAAATGGTCTTATTTCCATCCATCAAGATAAAAGCATTCAGTACTGATGGGGCAAAACCCCAACTGATTGCTGGCCCAATCCTAACTAACTTTCCAGCACAGATCCAGTCATGCCAATGGGACATGTGTTGTATCCTACAGTGGGGGGGGGGGCAGTCAAGGAAGCCTCCTTAAGGAAAGGGTACATTTTTTCCCCTTACCTGTGGCCTAAGGCAGTGGTTCCCAAACATTTTCAGCTGGCGGTTCCCTTGACCTACTGGGCCATTGGCTGCAGCTTCCCATGAGGGCTGCACTCCTTTACATTCTATAGGGCAGTGGGTTTTACACAAAGATTCCTCAGCTCCCCTGGCTCATTTTTGCAGCTCCCTGGGGAGCCTTGGCTTATAATTTGGGAACCACTGATTTAGGAGTTGCACTGCAGTTGCATTGGTGCTCAATATTTTGTTAGGACTGGGCTGTGTGTGAACTGATTCCTATAAGACTTGCAAAGTAAGTGCAGGTCAAAATGTTTTTTTTTAGGAAGCCCACAATATTGACTATATCGACTGTTTACTGACCGAGATCTCACACTGTTCAAAACATCTCTCACTGAAGCAAATATGTTTCTGAAAGAAATAGACTTCTATTGTCTTTTTCCTTCAGCCTGGATATTCCACCTGGATTCCTTTCTTGCAATTTCTTCTGAAGAGCTTTTATTCACTGCAATTCTACTTGGTTCTTTTTTGTTCTTCATTGTTCTTCAGCTTCGTTCCTTGTCTAACAGTTTTGGGTTGTTTTTAGCTGGGGCTCATCTTGTCTCTCTTCAAATTCACAGATGGAGTTTGTGGTTCTGTTTTGTTTTCACTCCTGTTTTTTTTTTATACCTATCCTGTAAATCTGCCCGTACCTAAAAATGTCTTACTGAGCAGAAGCTTTATGTAGTCCCTCAATTAATAAACCTGTCTTTCAGGCACCGTAAGTGCTATATGCCTTTAGTACTTCTCTCTCACCAATATATTCGTCGTCACTAAGTTGGCCACTGCAGCCGATTCCATCTGGGAGAAAAGGCAAGAGCTCCATTAACCAGCCTTCTTTTCCATGTCAGAATATTATGCCAAATGTTTATTGAAACTTGGAGAGATGAAGCCAATCCGTGCTTGGGCAACCAAAGCAATTTTGCCTTATTAGGGAAGCACTTTAGTTTCTGGGCTACCTCCAAAAATTACCATGTGATTGAGGCTTTTCAGCTTCTTAATTTTTGCATCCAAAAATGACCATATGTCAATCGCATAGAACCAGGGTGGCTAGTCAGGAGGGGGGTTAATTCATTCGTTCATTCACTGAAAATAATGCAATGGAGACCTGCCCATTTCCAGGGTTGGAATAATTCATACACCTGCAGTTTTCGTGTGACAATGCCAAGACGAAATAAATGGACACAATTGTCATTTGCTCCAATTGTACTCTCTGCCTGTTGGGAAAGTTGTTTTGTACTTCCTAAAAAAAAGTTGCCAGTGACTGATCAGCTGAGAGTCTCTCTCCAATGGGAGCAATATTGCAGGCCATTTGATCTGTCAGGAAAGCAAGGTGTTCAAAAGGACACCCTCAATAGACATTTACAACAAAATAGTTGGCATTTTTCCTCTCCACTCTTTGGGTTGAGCAAGTGTTTGGATTTCAGGAAAATTTCAGCCATTACTGCTGAAGAACATGCCAGGATCTGTGAGTGAAGATCTCTCTCCTTCTGGGAAGAACCCCAGAGACCATCATACCTTGAACTCAGCACTCCGCCCCCCGCCAGTTGTGTAACACACTGCTCTGGCACCCAGAGCAGGAACGTCTCATGACATCATGATGTCACTTCCAGGTTCTCCATGGAGGAGGGGCACTTGCTGCTGCAGCTTTGCACCCCCCATTTCTTAATCCTTCTCCTCAACTGTGCTAACCACATACCTTCCCTTTGTGTCATGCTGAATCCAGGTAAAGAGTGGAGATCAAATGACTGCATTTAGCAGCAAGTTAGATTTAGCAATGCAGACCTGTTGTTTTTAGTATGATGTCTGCCCTTGAAATGTTATCCATATCTTTTAGAAACAGAGCTTGTGGGTGTTCAATAAATGCAGCAGGTTGGCTGAGCTTACATAGAGATATATCATGACAGACAAGCAAACCAGCAAGTCCATTTTAGATTCAGATTTCATGTGTCTCTATGTTGATGTGTCCTGACACAAAAAAGGTAAATTTGCCTTTGTATTTTCACAGTTTTACAAGGTTGTCAACATATTTCAGTTATCAGCTGACCAGGACCACAATTGATGTGGCTAAGAATAAATGGCCATATTGCTTTTGTTTTCCTTGTCTCATCATTTCTCAACATTTCCCTCAACATTTCTTCTTGGGGGTCCCAGTTTTTACAGTGATCTCAGGACAACATTTTTTGGAGACTGATAGCAGTCTGTTTTTTCCACATCAATAATAATACAAAAGTAGTATCATGCAGTCTTTGGTGGCCCCATAAAAACTCAGACGCCAGCAGTGCAGTCCTATGGAACTCAAAAGTAAGTTCCACTGAGTGCAATGGAATGACCGCTAGCTACACTTTTAACCTCATATCACAGATTATTATTAAACATTGCCCCATTCAGAAAAAAAAAACAAGGTTTCGCCTCATGGATGATTTGCTGGCCTGCAGCTGGTTGTGCTTGTATGGATGTAGGCTATGGTCTAGCCAATCAGAGATCTTGAAAAAGCATGGGCTACTGTATATGTCCACAGGTGTGTTGCAGATGTGCATTTTGGATACATGCATGTCAGGGAGCAAAGGTCTAATGAAATGTTGGCAAGATTACAGGCGGCCCAATTCTGAGCTGTACTATAGCAGTACCAAAACGGTTGCTATTGCATCCTATGGATGCCGGGCAGCCAGCAGCAGCTCTCGACATCTCCTTGTGGGAAGGGGACAACAAGGGAAGAAGCTCGGCAATGATGCTACTCAACTCTGAGCTGACTATTTAGTCAGCGCAGAGTAAAGAAGCCCCGTGTCGGGCTGAGAGAGCTCCACTGGTCCCATCCTCCTTGTGTCCTGCTCCCTTCCCCCCAACCTCCCCCAGCCCAGAATGCCTCTCTCCCTTCCCAACTTACTGTTAGTCTACCCAGCACTTGCACAGAGCACCAGGTGGCATCTAGCCAGCCTCCAACTGGCACTGGCTCAACACGCAGGCTCGTGCTGAGCCAGCTCCAGTGCTGGCCCAGTGCTGACAGACAGAGACGTGCCTTATGGCACATTTGTGACAGTGCACACTGGCGGTCGGTTGGCGTGAGCCCATCAGGAGTGGGCTCTGAATGTCCATGAAAAATTTGAAGCATTCCAGAAAAGTGATAGCACAAACTTATAAACATAATTTGTGATTCACTTTGGGGTAGAAAAATTAAGCAAAGATTTAGCCAGAGCAAATTCATCAGCAGTTTTGAAAGAAAGCGGGTGATACCTGGACTGTTACCAAAAATTTTTGTTGAGAGGCAAAACAGACCTACCCTTAAGGAACTGTTCTAAAATCTGATCTTGAATGGTTGGCAAGGCAAAGTAAAAGAACAGTCCCTTCCTGTGTTGAAATCTCAGGTTAATAGGTTTGCTGCAGGCTTCTTGTTCCATGTTGTCCATTGCCCACTCTATCCTTTGCAGAAAAGGAGCCTTTAGGAAAAAAAATGCACATTAACTCCCAACGAGGGAATATATATATCTACTCTGCAGACCAGAAAAATTATTTGAAAAATGAAAGCTTACAACATTTGTGCCACAAGGAATGACCACCGATTTCTGTAAACCAACTTTTCTACCGCTGTTGTGTATAACTGAAAATCAAGAGGAGGTCCGATGAATGGCTGAGTAACTAAATATCAAGCTTTATTTAGAATGTCTCATTTTGCAAGAGAGCTAAAAATCCGGTGGGCTTGCGCTGTATCCAGCACAAGTTCGGGGATCACTGTGGGCCAACCTGGGGCAAGGGGAAATAATTCCCCTTACCCTGGGAAACACCACAGCAGCCCCAATGGGGCTACTCGGATCCACATCACCTATAGAGGTGGTGCAAATCCAGGCAGCCCAGAGTTGCTCCAGACTGTCCGGAAACGGGGCTAGGATCCGACCTCAGTGCCAGATCCTGGCCCCACCTCCCTCTCCTGGCCCACCTGCCGCCCACCCTCTCTCACCTCCTCCCTGCCTCCTCCTTGCCATCCCCACACACCCCCAGAATCCCACGCTGGCCTGGAGAGATTGGTGCAAACTCACCTGTCTCGGGGCCCGTGTCAGTGCAGGAACGCCAGTCCACGTCCTTGCGCCAGCCTCCTGGACCCGAATGGAGGTGCAAACATGATTTATGGCACATTTGCAACCCTTCCGCACCAGCGTAAGCAACTTCTGCTGGCCCAAGGGTACTTTAGAATTGTGCCAAAAAGGAGATAGCTAGTCTGTGTTTTTGCGGCTCATTAAGAACCATTTATAATTATCATCATACTTAACAATTGATAGCACATTTCAGGTGTTCGCAGCCCTTCATTTACATTGTCTCAGTAACTGTTACAACAGTCCAGTTGAATTGAACCAGTGGCTTTACTAGGCTAGGCAGGCACCCCACATGTGTGGCTCAAGGGCAGTGGCATGGCTAGCCACCCTAGAGACCAGGGCAAAGTTAAAAACGATGCCCCCTATGTCACATCCAGGAGTGTTGAGAAAATGCTGAGATGCTGAGAAAATTGTGACTCACCTAAGGCCACCTGGTGAGTTCATAGTGAGATTTGAACCAAAACTTCCAGCTCACTCAGTTAGCTGTTAAATTAAATGCACTGAATTCAAATTATGCAAAAATCATTGCTCAAACACTTGGTTTAATACTAGATATCTAATATTATTAAATTTTTAAAAGGGATCAGGGAAACGGTACTTACAAAGATGATTACGTTTTAAGCATTATCAAAATCCTTGGTGGCTTAACAAACTGGGATTGCCACCTTAATAGCTGACACATCTTTCAGTGACCTCGAAGCAGCGCATGCCTTAATCATTGTTCTCCTCTCTGTATGTGACATTTTCACTCCTTGTGACTATGTTCTTAAACATCTCAGCATTCAGTCTCATCATTAAGTGCTCCAGGTTGCAGCTTTTGCACTTGCCCAAGAGCTCCACACAAAACACCTCTATTAAAATATAAACTACTGGATCTATACACATCGAATCATTTCAAGCGGTTATTTGTAGACGTGGGAGAAAACAACTATTTTTTTTTGTGGGTTTCATTGCTTTCCAAAAGTTTCAAATGCAGAAAGCGGTGTAATGTGTTTTTATTCAAAATTTACACTATAATTACACATTATAATCACTTTAGAAGTATATTAGGTAGGTGATATAGGTGGTATAGTGAAAATATGGGTAAATCCAGCATAGCTTGACTCCAATCGAGTCACGAGTCTCTGCCCCCTGGAACTCAACTAAAAAACAAGTCCTAATGGGTAGGCTTTCCAAGTGGTCCATAGCAATTTCACGACTCAAAAAGACTCAGAGTACAAGTCATTTTGATACATGTCAGGCATGACTCGGCAGAAAAAAACAGAGCTGCCGCCAGGCTGAGTGTGTGTGTTGGAGTTATCTTTAAGCACTTCCCTGATGTCCCCATCCCATCTGTAAGCAGGATGGGAGGGGATGGAAGGGACTGTGAGAGGGTGGGAACAGAAGCAGCAAGAGGGAAGAGGGTCACATGCAGCGGTAACAACAGAGCCCACAGGAGCCACACGGTTGGAAAACATGTTCGCTACAAACCACCTCCTGCCCAGCTTCACTGCCTCCTCCCCCTCCCTGGGCTTCTCTAGGCAATTCTAAGGTGAGAACCCCCTTGGGCTCCTCCTTTTGGCCTACCTCATCCAAAGAAACAAATCAGACTGTTCATCCTTTGTCCAATGAACTTCAGTTCCTTCAGAGGTGGACACGAGAGTCCATTCCCACCTCCCTGCCTCCTTCTTGATGCAAAAGAAAAACATTAACCCTTCCCTGCCTCCTGGCTGGAATTTCCCTGCTGCTCGCCTGGTCTGAATGATGGCCCCACGAGGTCTTTCATGTTACGGAAAAACTAAGCAAGCACACCCAGACAGACCTGAGTCTGCACACGTAGGGTCAGTGGCCTCAGACTCAAGTCAATGCCCAAGTCATTGACACAGATGACTCAAGTCTGCAAGATGAAGCAATGACGAGTTGACACAAAGAACACACGGAGCCAGGGTTTCAGGTTGAGTCCAGGAGCAAGAGCTGCTTTTCCGAGCTAGCCCCAGGCTTTTATTACATTCTCACAAAACAATACTAAACAAAGCTCAAGTTGCTCTCATCCACTGATAAGACACTCTTTTCTCAGGCAAAAGCACATTCCTCACTTCTGAGCACTACTCTTATCTACAAAGCCAGAGCTCATCCCTGTTTTCCTTTGCACTGGGCCTCACGCTCTCAGCTTCCCATGAACAAAGCCCGTATTGAGGTATGCCTCAAACGGGAGGGGGCGGGCGTCCCCGCCAATTGTTGCCATGTCTCGCCTAAAACTCTGAAGCCCAGTGCCTCTACACTGCTACACAAGAGTCAGTGAAAAATGTGTTTTTGCAACTTGAACTCAAGTTCCTGTCCCTGGTATACTGTCAGCAGATGCAACCACAGTCATTACCCTTGCACCCTCCATCAAATAATAAACACAAACTAAATAAAGCAGTTTTAACTTTTTGGCAGATTTTGAGATTTTATTACCAAAATGAGAAGAGCAGAAAGCTGTGTGATACATTTTTATTTTGTCATCACTGTTTTTCCCCCACCTCTATTTATTTGGTAAACCACTCTTATGGTCAGACAAAATGGAAAGTTTCTGCCTATAGTGCAGTATTCACCAATGGTGCAGACAACCACAAGGCAGGTGGTGACTATTAGCTTGGATGGCTGTTTTTTTGTTTTGTTTTTTAAAGGATTGGACAAATTCGTGGAGAATAACTCTATCAAAAACCAGTACCTTCCTATGCTTTTTGTGAGTTTGCAAGAAAATTCAAGCTCTGGATACAGGGCATTTGGCTGGACCCTCTGTCTTTGTATTTGCACTGTGGCTTTGCCAGACAACTTTTGGAAGCCACTGCAGTTTTGGCATACCACCTCTGCATTGGAATTTTGCATTGCTTTTGCCCCACCCCGCGTTGCTGGAGGTCCATGGGAGTGACACCATGACTGCACAGGGTGACACCAACCCTAGTGTTGCCACCAGCATGACTGGCCAGTGGGCATGCCCATTCCCCCCTCCAAGTTTTATTCATAGGGCTGCAGTGGCTCTGCTTTTATCTCCGGCTCTTTGTCCACCCATACTGCTGCAAAAGGGTGCCAAAGAAAAGAAGGGAGAATGAGTGGGAAGAAGCGTCAACAGAGGGCTGGAGGGAACTGCCCCTGGGTGGCTGGAGCAGCAGTCAAAATCAATAACAGCTACACTCTCCCTCTCGCCGAGCACCTCCTTGCTCCCAGGCTCCTTTGTGAAGCATCTCTTCGTACCTGCAAGCACATTAGGTGTCCTGTCACCTGACAGCCAGAAGTGCAATTGGCATTTGGTTCCAAGGGAGTGTGCCAGGCAACATTTGATAAAGAAATGCACAATACTTCAGGTTCAGCCTGCTCAGAAGCTATGAAAGCATCCACTTGAAGGCTTAAGTACTCCCTCCAACTTTATTTAAAAGTATTTTGTATTGAATTCTAATCATCCTGCTACTTACCTCCTAAGCTGCTTAGGAAATAACCAGCATGTTTCCAAAGCACATGCACTGAGGAGAAACTGCCAGTTGTCCATTAGAGGATTATTCTTTTGTGGCGGCTGTCATTAGGCGAGCTGTTCTCTGGTTGCTTACTAAGTAATGTGACATTTCAAAATCTATAGATTTGTCTGTGTGTGTGCGCGCACTCCGCTTCCCTGGCTTGTTTGTTTTTCCAGAGCTATTGAAAAGAAATTGCCTGATTTTTGGCATCTTTTCTGCATGCCTGCAAAATGGTCAAATGACAAGCATTCGTTCTGAGAGAAAGTCTCAACGTCTCCAGTGAATGAGTTCTGATCATGGCGGCTTGGCTGTTTGGGGGGGAACAGAGCGGGCTTACTGCAGGTGAGGATGCCTCTACCCACTCCAGGTGGTCTGTGACATACTGGCATGTGGGGTTTAGTCTGTTTTGGCCAACGTTTTTGGGGACTTATCTGACCAGGACACTTCCAATGCTTTGAGCATTGATTGGAACAGGATGCTCCCTTAAGCTCATTCACTACTGCAGGTTTGGCCAAACTTGCTTAACGTAAGAGCCACATACATAACTTCAGATGTTTGAGAGCTGCAATACTGAAGAAACATTTAAATTCTTAAATATCTTTACCATGAATGTGAATATTAAACACGTTTTAATCCAGTGGACTCTCAGCTTATATGCGGTAAATAATAACAAAGCTTGAAAATTTCTTACTTACCTTTTATATTAATTGTGATGCAAAAAGGAGCTCAGCTAACATAGTTCTGCAAGCCCCACATTCTAAGACAAAGAGTCACATGTGGCTTACCAGTTACGGTTTGGCCACCCCTGTGCTGTAGTGCTGAGGTGGTAGAATGGGTTTTATACTGCAGATGATAGGGCAGTCGCATTTCTGAATGCTCTACTATCTTTTTAAAAAAAGCCCTTGATATAGAAAATTTAAAAACTCGGTCGAAAGCAGGTTGAAACTTTAGCCTTGATATGTTAAACCATTTACAGGCCAATCCTCACTTGCGCTGGAGCAGGCAGGCCAGCGGGCCTGTGCTGCATCCAGAGCAAGCTTGGGAGCAAAAGCAGTTCAACCCAAGGCAACAGGAAAACTTTCCCCTGACCCCGTGTCGTGCTGGCCAGCACTGGGCTAGCGCCGGGGGAGCCCTGGTGCTCAGTGGTCACATGGACTGCCAGGCAGTGGAGAGGCATGTGGGGGCATGGGGAGAGGTGGGGAGGAGGCATTCCGGGGTGGGGGAGGTAGAGGGAGGATGGAGGAGGGTGGGAAGGAAGTATGCCAGGGGAAGGGAGAAGGGAGGGAGGAGGCGGGACAGGTGGAGCCTTGTTCCACTGGATCCTGACCCTCTGTGTGGAGCTGCCCACCTGACACAGAGGCTCTTAATTCTATGTTGGCTCTTGGGTTCCCATAGAATTGAGTAGCCCCATTGCGGGGCTACTTGCCTGAAAGTGAAAGTCCCCTTCTCCCAAGGAGCAGTTGGCGCTGCCCACTGCGCGCGCAGAATGGATCGGCAACCATTTTCAATGCTGCTGCAACCCCATGGCCAGGTAGCTTGGGATTGGGCTGCTCATCTTGCTGAACACAATGGGCTCACTTCTGAGCTTCCTGGGTGACCATGGGGCAGGCACTCAGCCTCATCTGGTCTGGAGGACTGCAGGAGGTCTGGTCTAGAGGGTAGAGCCTCAGTTTGCCTGATGATAACATCTGCAGGTCGCCAGTTCGAGGCCACCGGCACCATGAACGGTGAGACATTGAAGCAGCTGACAAGCCAAGCCGAGTTATTCCACCTGCTCTTTGGTGTGAGCGAAGAAGCGTCTTGGCTGCCCTCCATGTGAGAGATGAAGGAGCTGCTTGTCAGCTTGCGTGGGAGGAAACTGGAGGCCAGAATGTGTTACCAGATCAGAAAGATCCATCATCATCATCATCATCATCATCATCATCATCATCTACCTCACAGGGTTGTTGTGAGGACAAAAAGAGGGGAGGAACCATGTGCACCACCCTGATCTCCTTGGAGGAAGGGTGGTATAAACATGTGAAAAATAAATAAATACCAAACATAAATTGTGGCAATTGCACCAGCCCAAATCAAAGACTTTTTACTTAGTAGCTATAGCTGTTCTCAATAATCATTCCCTTATACCAGTTCACTTGCTGTCTGATGGAATGATTTATCTCTTATATGTTGCGCCCATATTACAAATCTACAGGTGCCCATTCTGTGCTCCACAGTATGCTTAATGCACAAAAAGTTAATGTGTTCTGTGTATCAGAGAGCCCAGACAATTAGGAACAGATGAAATCCTTTTTATAAGCTCCAACTATGCCTCTTTCAAATTAGAATGAATTTCAACTGGGCACGCGTATATGTTAGGCTAAAGTTAATTTAAATTTAGCCATACTCTTTGGCAGATGGCTACCTGTATAATATGAAGAAAATCTGTCCAGGTGTAAAAAAAACTTTAAATTAGCATTAATAAAGCTCTACAAACTTTGTGCATAAAAATATGAACTCTCTAACAATTTCAGTGAGAGATACTCACCATCCTTATTTGAAAGGTGAGGCTTGTAAAACAAAACCCCACATCTAATTAACATCCAAGGCTTTGTTTAAACGCTGCTTTTTTAAAAAAGTGTAGTGATCCCACCAGCCACTAAAGACACCAAGCTAGGGTGAAGATGAATGTTTGCCCCACACCACTGCTAAAAATGAGAGAATAATAATATTAATAATAATAAATAATAAACTGGTCATCCCAGTTGTGATTGGTACACTGGGTGCAGTCCCCAAAATGCTTGAACTGCATTTAAAACATCTGAACTTTGACAAAATTACTATTGGTCAAATTCAAAATGCTGCCCTGCTTGGTTCGACACACATTATACGTAAATACATTACGACATCCTAAGTCCCTGGATAAGGCCCAACTAGTAATTAATGCAATAATAATAATAATAATAATAATAATAATAATAATAATAATAATAATAATAATAATAAACTTTATTGCCCTTCTCCCTAAAGGGACCCAGGGCGGCTTACAACATATTCAAAACAGATTAAAACATAATTTAACAAACAGATAAAAACATATTAAAAACACATTAACAGAAACCATAAAAACAGTAGTCAGATAAAAGTCAGAATAAAAAAGAGCATAAAACAGTAGTTCATAGAGGAATCAGGCCTGTAAAAAAACAACTAAAAGATGTATAAAAGATGTTAAAAAGGCCATGAAGTCAGAAGGCTTGTTTAAACAGCAGGGTGCACACTTCTATTAAGAACTCTGCTGATGATTTTATTTTTTCAAGACTTCTCCATTTTGCCATGATTTTAATTAAAACCAGTGTGATTTTTTAAAGTGTTTTATCTGGGTTTTTACTGTCTGTTACTGCATTTTTATTTTTCTTCTTAATTGCATTTCCCTCTGCAATTGTTAGCCACACTGCATTCACATTAAAGAAATCAATCAAATTCCTTGACCTCCCCACACTCCCCAACCAACGTTCCCTTTGTTTTCATTGGCCAAAACAGACGTGGCATGCTGGGAAATTCACAAAGCTAACTTAAATTCTTTGGGCATCCCTCTGCATTTCTCAAATGCTTCAGTCTAGGAAGAACCTCCAATTTGGCTTAGAATGTTCTGGAATGTTCCATCTGGTGGTCATACAGATAGGTGGGGGAAAACCCTCCTGGGAAGCTCAGCCAGTCTTATTCAACTCAGTATGCCTTAGATACTTCATCTTCTTCAAAAACCTGATGTACTTTTTTCCTGGTGTGCATTCACTTCTTGCTGTTCTCTTGCCACTCTTTGCAGTGGGCTTACCCCGCCCCACTTGGGCTACTTCTGTGTTTCTTTCAACCCAAAATTGGACAGCTGTCCCTCGGAGTACAAGGATGAGCCTCCGAGGGAATGGAAATGACATTGTCCATTTCCTAAGTAGCCAGAACACAGCTCTGTTGGAAGTCAGTATTAAAGCAATGAATAATCACCGGTGACAAATCCTTGCAACAGTATTTCAACATCTAATTAGGGATGTTGTCACCGCTTGTGGCATTTCCTCATTGTAAAGTTGCATGCAAAGTAACCCCCCCCCCTTTTCCTACCCAAGCAATGTGGCTGACAGACCAGAAGCAGGTGATGTCTCAGAGGTCGGTGTGCAGCTGCCCAGAACAGTGAAAGAATGATTAAACGTCTGCAGTCTCAGTGGGAAGGATGTTCTCTGCCTAATTCTGGGGAGATTTTGTGCTGTCAGTCTTTGCTGATATAAGAAGCAGGCTTGTATATGTGATACTTTATCTCGATGATGGGAAAATCCAATAATATAAAGGCAGCTTTTTCTTCTTCCTCTCTAACGCAGAGTTCTTCAATAGAGATTTCAATATATTATTGTCTAGTAAACCTGGGCAGTGCACAAATCATTTTAGGTGGAATAATTAATTCCATTCTTATTAACATATATCACCCCCCAACCCCCCACCCCACAAGCAGTTTATCTACAGAAAGTTGACAGGGCTGTTAACAATGTGAGGACATGGATTGGGTCAGTTGCAACTCTGCCAGATGAAAGGAACCAAGCTTCTCATTTTGGCTCAGTGGCAACATTTGCTTTGTGAGAGCTGTGAGTTTGGTTGTAAAACAAAGTCGCTTTTCTTCATCCTGGATTTAATTAAAAGACTATCAGATAACCTTTTGACATTTGTGCCTCGGCTGTTCTTTAAGGCCCTTGAAAATCTTCATATGGAGCAGAACGGCTCTGCAAAAAACGGGGGGACGACGACATATTTCACACAAGATACAAGCATCATTTTGACCACAAGATTAAAAATTGCAAACATATGATCCTTGCAGCATTTATTTCTGTCTTCTTCAAGGTACATCCCATACCAGAATGGAATAATATAATTTATCTTCTGTTGATGTATGTATTTGGAGCCCACATTCCTGGTAAGAATGCCAACTGAAAAGTCGACCAGATTTGCTCTTCTGCCTTCAGCATCTCCTTGATAGGCAGGAGTCAGCAGGTGATGCTTTAAATGGCATTCAGAAAAATGGTTGCTGCCTGAGTGGAGCTGTTGACACTGCATCTACAGGAGTCCTACAGCTGCATCTACAGCTGACCACCACACTTTCTGCCCACCTGTCTATATGCAGGGCTCCTATGTAATGAGGGAGTCCTACAACCAACGAGAGGGCAGGTCAGGTAGAAGCTTGCTAATTCATTCATTTATTCATTTATATGCTGCCTTTCTTATAGACTCAAGCCAGTCTACATAGGCAGGCTGACCCATTTTACAAATGGGGTTTTCACAAGTGTTTCTCTATGAGAGAAACAATGGGGTTTTCACAAGTGTTTCTCTATGAGAGAAACTCATAGAACCCTCCTTTTCTCCAGATGTTTCTCTTCATAGGTTGCTGGAAGGGAAGAGGAGGTGTGGAAGAGAGGAGAGTGATGCTCTAGCCCAGGGGTTTCAAACTCATTTTACTCGAGGGGCACATGTAATTCCTGGCATCTGTTGAGGGCTGGTGGAGTTCCAGGGCCATCCCCCAGCCCCTCCAAACATGACCACAGCTGTACTCCAGTCATGGAGGTCTCAGGCCTTAAGGGGTATCAAACTCATTTCATACAGTGGGGTCAAATAGCATTAATGGCGCTTGCTGATGGCTGGAAGTGGTCACTAAGCAGGTAGTCCTTTCTCACTTAGGAACTCATTAGCTGGAAATGACAAGAGAACATACACAAATCTTGATCATATTCTCAAGATATGGGAGAGCCCAATTATCATGTGGGCTGCCTTTTCAGCAGTGACACCTTGGCATAGCTCAGCAGCTGACAGCGGCTCACAGCCTGAAGGTCAGAAAAAGAGCTCCCATGGGCCGTATCCAGTTTGCAGTCCTTATGTTTGACACCTCTGGCATAGAGCACATGAGCAGTCTCTCACTGAAGTCTGCCTCCTCCATGACGTGTAGGCTCACTCTCTTCACACTTCAGCACAGCTCAGAAGCTGAGAGCAACTGATGGTGGTGCTGGGGGAGCCCAAGGGTTGAATAAAGAGCTTCTGTGGGTCACATCCAGCCCCCAGGCCTTAGGTTTGACACCCCTGCTCTAGCCCATATCTCTCCTTCCTCTTTCATTTTCCTGTCCTCATTTCCCAACATAATGTACTGACAATCACTGGGGGTGGGGGTCAGAAGTGCCTAACAGTTTTGGGGTCAATCTTTCATTCAAGGTAGCTCACCACACAAAAGGAATGCTACAAATATAGTGAAATGTACACATCAAAAGCTGTACAAGTGAACAGATACACAGTTAGGAGTTGAAGTACAATGCATAGTCTAGTGAGTTTCAATATTTCTTTTTTCTTCTCAAGTCACACTGATCTCTATGGTCGTCTCTATCGTCTTTGCCTCTTATGATGTCACTTCCAGCTTCTGGAAGACTTTTCCAGATTCTGTAGCTCTTTTTCTAGGACAGCAGTCCTTTATAAGAAATTGTCCCTCTTCCTTCGCCGGCAGACAGACAGTCACCCTAGAAACAGAGCTGCAGAACCCAGAAAAGATTTTCAGCTATTTTAAACTGCTGTGCTCCAAACTCTCGCAGCACACGTGTGGACCGTTTGAAGTACACCAATGTACTGTGACATACCAGTTGAAAACTGCTGACATAGGGCCCAATCCTATCCAATTTTCCAGTGCCGGTGCAGCCGTGCCAAAGGGGCATGCACTGCATCCTCTGGTGGGGAAGCAGTCCCAGAGGCCTCCTCAAGGTATGGAAACATTTGTTCCCTTATCCCAGGGTTTCATTGCAGCTGCACCGGTGCTGGAAATTTGGATAGGATTGGGCCCATAGTCAGTAGCAGGGGTCCTAAACAAAGCTATCACAATAATGTGTTCAGTTTGCTTTTTTCTCATGTCATTACTCCATTTGCTTCATTATTTATCATTGTTTCAGTTACTCTTTTGTATTTATACAGCCCATGTATATGCCTGCCCATGTTATGCGTGGATTCGGAACCCATGGATTACCTCATCTGCGGGTCCCCCCGAACCAGCAGACGGGCAAACCTGTACCCTCCGGATTCCCCAGGTCTCAGGATTCCTTATAAGGTATAAAAACATCACTTCCAAGAATGGAATCCCCAAGGACAACATGGGTTGTCTGTATACATTCATTTATTTATTCTTTTGATTGGGTGAAAAGAGCAAACTCCATTGATTCACATGTGTACCTCATTTGCTTGGAGATGTCTAAATTTTAGTGGGAAAAACATCCAAACAAAACCGTATCCTTGAGGTTCAATGTTTCAGTCCTTTCAGAATGAATGCACGCGCCTGACTACCACATTGATGTACAAAAGCCTAGTAGAACCAGGAAGTTTTTGTGAGATTCCTAAAAGATCTTACAGAACTGGGCTTCAAGCAGAAGATTTACATAGCAGGGAGGTAGGTTATTCTAGCTCAACTCTCTCCCTTCTCTTGCCATTTTTCTACTTGCAGAAAGTGGTTAATGGTACACTTAGCTCTTGGCCTATATTTTTCAGAATTGGACCATGTAGTCATTCCTGAAGGGGGAAAAAATGTTTCTGTTCACGGACCACTGCATCTTCACAGGGCTCAAAAGGAAGTTTAACTTTCAGAGTCTGAGCTTGTATTCAGAATTGCCTTATATCGCTTCCATGCCTGTCATTCATATATCAAACCACAAACAGAGCATAGACTGTATGCAAGGGGAGCACTTCAAAACATCACATTAATAATAATAATAAAATCAGAATGAACCCATGAAGGAAAGATATCCTAGATATAATCTTCAAACTCACACTCGCACGGTAATGTCCTTCAGGTTCCCCCCCCCCCAATATTCTTGATATATATTGTTAAAGTGCAACTATTTTAGCCCTTTTGAAATTGCCATACTCTCCTGGCATCAGTGTTCTCTGAGTGCTTGGTGGTGCGTATTTTAATTTCCCACAAGTTCCATTGAAACATGCTATGGGTTTGTAGCATAATTTCTATGGGGCATGTGGGAAATTAAAATGACAGCTACCAGGCAACCAGAGGAGCACTGCCACCCATGTGACCTGCCCCTTACAAGCCCCTTCTCACTGACCCTTAAAGATCAATGAACTTCCACTTTTGTCACTTATTTATACGATGATGAAATTAAGAGGAATCTCGATTGAACCGTCTTTTAAACCCCAAAATATTTATTATTATTATTATTTATTTTATTCAATTTTTATACCACCCTTCCTCCAAAGAGCTCAGGGTGGGCTACACAGCTGCTCCCCTCCTTTTGTCCTCACAACAACCCTGTGAGGTAGGTGAGGCTGAGAGAAAGTGACTGGTCCAAGCTCACCCAGGAAGCATCATGGTTGAGGAGGGATTTGAACCTGGATCTTCCAGATCTAAGTCCACTTCCCAAACCACCACACCACCCTGGCTCTTAAAAATAATTTAGGACAAGTATATTTCTCCTACATGAATGATCCCCAAAGTCATCAATAGAGTCTGTCCACGACCCGAAAACTGCACTCCACTGCACTATCCAGAAGTGTGCTTGGTGGGAACCTGACACACATTGTTTCATTTGCAATGTTCCCATAGCGAAACTACTTCCCCAAAAGTCCTGTTTGAACTCTGGTTCCCAGAGACTCAATCTGAGCCTTTATTCAGACTTGGTTTATTCAGACATGGTTTATCCATTCCTGTCATTCTCATCTCAAGTTTATCCTCATGTGTGTGTAGAAGAGATTTCAAATTCAGTCTTTGGCAAATCACCCGTCTCCAGCAGAGAAGAAATGTAGAGTTGAAGGGGAACACCACTTCCTGTTTGTGCACCCTTGCAGGATGACTAGTTTTGCTCATTGATCAAGATGGCTTACACACATCAAATATCATTCTGGAACACAGAGATGGAGTCACATCTATATGCTGGGTCTGGGCTATTTAGGGCTATTATAAATCATATTTAGGGCTTTTATGAATCAGCAGATACACCTTGAATTGGACCTAGAAGCTGAGTATCAGTTTAAATGCTGGATTGAATATGCTGGATGCTTCTCAGAGCGCAATTCAGAGTGAGAGATGGGCCCGCACAAGTCCCCTGCACTGGCCCAGGTGTGTTGCAAACATGCTGTAAAACATGTTTGCACCTCCTTGTGAGAGGCTAGGCCGGCACCAGAGATTCCCACATCAGATCTGGGCCCAGATGGGGTAAGATGGCGCTAGCTGAGGGAGGCTGGTGCAGGGGTTTGGAGATGATGGTGGATGGGCATTCTGGGGTGAGGAGGGTCATTTCTGGGTGGGGGTTGGTGGATCGTGAGGGGGGTGGGATTACCTTCAGCACTTTAGGTCACATCCTAACCCCCTGATTTGCCTTACATGGGCTGCACTGATTTGCGGCAGTGAATTCACTGGCACAAATCCTAGTAGCCCATAGGGGTTTCTGGCACATGACCTGGGGTAAGGGGGGAATTCGACTTACACCAAGTTTTGCTACAGCTCACCCCTATGTGAGATATAAAGCATGGTCCTCAGGGATGAGTGGGGCAGGCTGATTAAAAGAGTGTATAGTGACTTCTCAGCACTGCAGACATGAGAGTAAGTGTTGAAACTAGCCATGGTCCTGAAGCACCAGCTTGCTCCTACCTGCTAGACCTCACCACTCTCAGTCATCCTTCTTGTGTGACGGCTGCCAAGCTTCCATCCAAGCAGCCTCTCTCCCAGCCCTCATCACCTGATGAAGAGATAGATCTGTGCACAGTTAGGGAGCAGAACCACCACATAACATGAAAGAGCGTAATGGGGAAGCCTTCTGAAGAATGGTGGAGGACACTAGAATGATTCAATCCCTATATCCACCAGAATGTTGGCCTTGAAGAAGCAAGGGATCAAGGAATTCCAGGGTGATCTAGCAGATGGTAGTCTCTGCTCCAGATGAAATAAATTACCTGAATCCCTTTCAATCTGGCTTCAGTCCTGACTTTAGGATGGTTTGCCCTGGTGGATGATATGCACCAGGCATTGGACCTTGCAGTGGATTTTGCCAATATCAACTGTAGTGTCCTTTGGGAGCAGTTAACTGAACTGGAAGTACTGTTCTGTGGTGGTTCTACTCCTTTTTGACTGACATGTTCCAGAAAGTAATGCTGAGTGATGCCCAGAAAAGGGAGATTCAAAGCTGGCCAGAAATTATCTAACAAAGAGGGATCTAAGGAGGGCTTCTTCATTTGGGGTGCACCATTGCCATTTGAACACTGATGGCAGAATTCCCTTCTGTTCGGGGGCATACCTGTATACTCCTACAACCAGTGGCATACCTGGCCACTGCTCCACCCAGGATGCACCTCTGGGGGTGCCACTCCTCATCCGGAGGTGCCACCACCATGCCTCCTGCCACCTGAAGCCTCCCTGGCCCTCAGAAAGGCTTAAAAGGCCTTCTGGTGGCCAAAAATGTCACTTCTGGTTTTTGGCTGAAAGCCTGTGATGATTTTTGGCCCCCAGAAACTATTCTGAGGGTCAGGGAAGCCACATGAAGCCTCCCCGATCCTCAAAAGACCTTGTATGTGATGATGTTCAGCCCCCAGAAGGTGTTCTGAGGGCCAGGGAAGCTGTGTGCAGCCTCCCCAGCTCTGGGGACAGCCCTCAGATTGGTGTGCCGACTGAGTGCTGCAAGGGGGCACCAACCCCCAAGCCTGGTACCTGGAGCATTTGCACCTCTTGCCCTCCACAAGTATGTCACTGCCTCCAACTCTATCCTACAAAATCCCTAGAAGTAATCATGCAGTAAGAAGGAAATACAGGGATCTCTCATTCTTTATGAATAAGAAGCACTGTCTTTATTATTTTACAACTAAATGACATTAAATAGTCTCCATTTATGCAATGCAATTTGCTTTATGAATAGCCTGGCAGAAATCTGAAAGTTAAATACCAATCATTCTCCGATCTACTTTAAAACGGGGTTTTTAGATGTTAAAAAGTTTCTTTCTGCCCAGACCTCAAACTCTTGCAGCTTATTCAGAATGAATATGTGAAAACATGAAATAAAATATGGCCTTTCAAAGCACAGGCTTTAGTAAGATTCCTAATTAAAGCACAAAGCAGAACTTAAGTAAAGGGCTATACATCATTTTAAACATTCCCTGTTATCACTACATTTTTCACTTAGTTCCAGCCAGGATCTGAAACAACAAGCTGTCAGACTCAAACGTGACACTGTGCACTGAAGAGGAATTGATGCAAGGATTGATTTAATAACATGATACTCCGGTGTCATTTTTTCAGGTTTTATGAAAGACTTTGGGCATTGGTTCAGATAAAAATTCTTGCAATTAAGGGGAAAAAATGTAACATTGCCGCTCCGTGTATGCTCAAGTCATTCAACCCTGCCATGAGGGACAGGAAATCTGCATGACCCTGATTGTGCTGTGGATTCGAGCAACTGGTGGTCCATTGTGAGGACATACTAAGTTTTATTTCTTTGTATCCTACTTCAGAGCTGCAAAAGAGCCCCTGAGGTTGCTTGCAGCAAATCAGAGCCAGATCCGGAGCATGTTTGTGAGCACTTACCGTGGGCCCAGAGCCAGAGTTAGTCCAGTGCAAGCCTCTGCTGGGACAACTTCGGCACTGGGCCCACGTCCTGCTGCCCAGCTGTTGCCCAGACCACTTGGCAGTGGAGAGGTGAGTGGGGAGGCAGGGAGGAGGCATTCTGGGGCAGGGGAGACAGGGCAAAAGTGGGTGGAGGGCAGAGAGGATAAGTGGCGGGGGTCGGGAGCAGGGAGGAAGACGTGGGACTGGTGCCATAGAATCAAGTAGCCCAGTTGTGGGAGTGCTTCCCTTATCTGGGGGAAGGGGATGCTGAGGAGCCACTGGCAGCTGTCTAGATTTGCACACTGGATACCGCAGCAGCCGTTTTGGCTCCGCGGCAGCCCTGCACGCTGGGCAGCTCAGGATTCGACTGCCCATCAGTAAGGCAGACCATGAGACACAATCAGCAAACATGCCAACACCACAAAAAAAGTTTTATCAATGCAAACAGCAAGCTAGTAATAAAATAGTTTAAATCAATAGCTTCCAAACTTTTCAGTGTCGCAACCCATAAGAACATAGGAAGAGCCCTGCTGGATCAAGCCACAGGCCCATCTAGTCCAGCTTCCTGTATCTCAAAGTGGCCCATCAAATGCCCCAGGGAGTACACAAGTCAACAAGAGTCCTGCATCCTGGTGCCCTCCCCTGCATAATCCATCTAGGTCCTCCATGGTGGATCACAAAGCAATGTGCCCTGTAGAGCCACAATGCCTTTTTGGAAGGTCCTGGAGACTGCTTCTGAGTTGCGTTGGGCCTATGACCCAATTTATTGGCCTCTGCGGGCCTCAGAATGCCCTGCGAAACAGAGGTCACTTCCGGTCAAACTGAATGTTGCATCTGCAAAACAAAAGTCACTGCTTTCTGAAGCCTGCAGAGGCCCATAGCGTGGGTCATGGAACTAGATGTGGCATCCGAGGCCTCCCAATAATGCATTGTGGAACTATCAGGAGCATTGTGTCAGACCCAGTGCGAATGGGGTCACAGCCCACCTCACATGGGCTTGTGACCTACAGTTTGGGAATGAATTCAGTTAAACAGTGATAGTTGGTTCTCCTACATTCAGTGGTATTTCAGATGCATTCATGAATAAAATTAACAAACACGCTTCTCAAAAAGCAAGATGTTTGCAGCTGATCCATCATGCAAGAACTCCACCAGTGACATGGAAAGCAGTAACTGGCTTCTAGGTAGCAATTGAAAGGAAGGGAAGCCCACAATAGGATCAGTGAACATCTATGGATGGGATGTAGGGCAACAAGATCAAACAGCACCTTAAATGCAGATTTGCTCAGCTGAATGGCTATCAGCACCCTACATGGATACAGTCCAGTGATACTTCCTTCATCAGGAACTTTCAATAGATGCCTACTGATCAGGGGGCAGAGTTCTTCTCCACCTTGATGGTCATGTCACTACTTCATTATCCAACTGCTGGAGCTCAGACATCACATGAAAATATAACATGCATCCCATCAAACAAACGCCCAACAATGTGGCCTACCAAAAATACAGAACCATAATAAAAATCTAGAACAATATAGGTTTTATCAGGTTATGGCCAAAAAGTGGTCCACAGTTTTACTCAAAAAGAAGGAGGAAATTTTTTGAAAGGTAGAGCTACATGTGTAGGGCTGAGATTATTTCCCAGGGATGCCCAATATCTTATATGCCTTTGGGAGAAACGAATCTGGGAGGATTAGTACACAAATGGCTGACATGGAAAGGATTAAAGAGCTCCTTTCCCCTCTGCCAGCCCCCCAGTCAACTTGAAGCGACCTGCACGCTTTTTCATAATAAAAGAAAGCCTCCCGGGAAAAAATAATAAGAAAACTGTACGTAATGTGTCACTCTGCTGTAAGAGAGAGGAATAGTCCATATTTCAATGCTACAGCTTATATCTGGGTTGTTAGGAGAGGCCTGATCTTGTCTGATCTCAGAAGCTAAGCAGGGTCAGGCCTGGTTAGTACTTGGATGGGAGACCGCCTGGGAATACTGGGTGCTGTAGGCTTATACCATAGTCTTTCGAGACTGAAGGTTGCCAACCAGATTATGGCCCCAGTCCAGTCCTTGGGTGGCCTGTGGGGTGCATAAGTGCTGGCACAGCCTTTGAGCTATGCCCTGGACCAACTGGTCTGGGACCATGACACAATGGAGAGGTAAGCAAAGTTTTTTTGAAAACTTTGAAATGTTACCATCATCCTTGATAGAGCTACTTGGATCTGCACCAGCTCATTGAGTGGACCGAGGAGGTGTGGCAAAGCCAGGTGGGGGGGGCATATGGGTGGTGTCATTGCTGCTGATAACCAACCCTGGCCTCCCTGACATGCCTCCTGGTGGTTCCAATCCCTGCTCCAATCCTCCCTGACCTGCCCAATGAACACCCCCTGCACCAACCTACAACTGCTGGGGGCTGTGGAGGAGCCGCTGCTGTGTGTGGTTTGTGGTAGTGGCCTGGCAGCTTGTGACAGTGGCCTGGTTTTCACATCTCTGGAATGCACCCTGAACTGCCAAAATGTAAATCCCTGCAGTTCAGTTCATAGATAGGACTGGGCAGTTTGTATGGTCAAATAGTTTTCTGTTGCTTGGACCATTTTCTAGAACAGCGATTTTCAACCTTTTTCATCTCATGGCACACTGACAAGGCACTAATAATTGTCAAGGCACACCATCAGCTTTTTGATAATTGCCAAGGCACACCATACTGCCAGTGGGGGCCTCATATCCCTATTGGCCCTACTAATAAATGACCTTCTCTCAAATTCCTGTGGCACACCTGTGAACCACTCGAGGCACACCAGTGCACCATGGCACAGTGGTTGGAAATGGCTGGTCTAGAAGGTGAGAGTGGCCCCAGAGATATAGACTAGGGATACCGGCAAAATTCTCTGGAGTCAGGCTCAGAATTGGATTTCAGGGGCTCATTGAAATTTGCCGCCAAAGTGAAGTGAATTTTATAAGCCCCTGAATCGTTCTCCACTCTGATGAAAAGCTGAGCAGAAAATAATTGCTGGTTCCCATGATGCTTATTTAAAATAACTGAGCCCCTTGGCTCCATCACTTTAAACAAGAGGCAGCCCTTCAGAGCCTCATAGCCAGACAGTAGGGAAATAATCACTGTTTGAATGGGAGGCTGTTCTTGAAAGGGGGGTATCCTGAAAATGGGGGAGGTGAGACAGACAGGCCTCATCCAAAGAATCTCTAGGTCAGAGACCCAGCCTTTCAGTGAAGCTTTTTTCTGCTCACCACATCTCAAAAAGGATGTAGTAGGAATGGAAAAGGTGCAGAAGAGAGTGACAAAATTGATTACTGGGCTGAGGCACCTCCCTTATGAGGACTGGCTACAGCTTTTGGGGCACTTCAGTAAAAAAAAAAAATAAAAGATGCCTGAGGGGGGGACATTATTAAGACATACAAAATTATGCAGGGAATTGATAGAGTGGATAAAAAGATATTCTTTTCTGTCTTGCTAATGCCTGAATCAGCCGACATCCACTAAAATTGAGTTTCAGGAGAGTCACAACGACAAAAGCAATTATTTCTTTACCCAGTTTGTAATTAGTTGGTGGAACTCCTTGCCACAGGATGTGGTGATGACATCTGGCCTAGATGCCTTTTAAAGGGGATTGGACAGATTTGGGCAGACTTTTCCTCCACAGGTTACTAGCCATTAGAAGTAGGCTACCTGAGAATACCAGGTGCAAGAGAGTGGTTTTGCTAGAAGGTGCTTTTCAAGCCTCGGATTGGCTCAGATTTGGAACAAAGTTGTTACAAATATTGTGTGAAATAACTTGGTTCCTTTCTGAGTCTGCCTGGGGTAAGCCTTAACAAGGCTGCATCAGTAATTACAGGAATTGAACAACCCTGGATTTACAGAATAGTAAACGACCAATGTATTGCCAGCATTACTTAGGGAGGGGCAGAAAGCCTCTGTGAATTTTGCCTTGTCTTGTTTGACTTCCCCTGAACTTGCTACTCCTCCGGAGCCACCCTAAAATTCATTTTCAACTTCCACTTTTTAAAAAAATGGGAGTGCCAGATTTATTCAAAACTAGCAGGCTAGCTAGAAGCTATCTGAAAGAGTATTAAAAGATCCGATTTCCCCACCCACAGCCTGAAGAGATACAGTCCACCAAGAGGAATATTCGAAAGCCAAACATTGAATTAAAGATGGGAAATAACTAAAGAGTAAACCAGTAGAGAAAAAGTTACCACAGGAGAACCGATGAGGAGATGTAAAGCTTTATGAGCTGAAAGTCAGCTGTGGGCCACCAGTAATACAACCCTGCTGTACATATTGGTGCAATAATCATAGCAGGGGATGAGTACTCATGAAGACAGACAATGGAGCCAAATGAGAAGCTGTGAATAGCAGCTGACTTTCTCAGTTTGCATATATTTGGAGGAAAAACCATCAGATATTACTGCCTAAGAAATGTGTATGGAAGAGATGGGAACAAAACCATAACTGGGATGCATTAAAAACAAGCAAAAGGGTGCTAAGGACCTCATGCCTGGCCTTTTTCATCAGGAAGGGCTGATCCAGGGAACCCCAGTCAGTTAATCATTGATAACACTACTTGTTTATATGGGAGATGGAATGCAAGGAAACCAGTGAGATGATTGCAGGAATCCCTCTTTCAGTGAGATGATTGTAGTATATGAATGGCTATGTTCATTTATATGTGAAAGAGGGAAAAAATGAGTTATAGTTTTCAGAAGACTATCTCTTATTTTCATAAGCCCTATGGACTGAGGATCATGCAAATGCTGGAACAAAAAATGAGATAAAGCATATCTTCCTTGATTTGGAAGAATTTTCCCAATGCCATGTAGAGAAGGCCTATGTAACTTCTAGCACACCACGTTCAAAAAGAAGAGCCCCAATGAATCAGGCCAAAGGCCCATCTAGTCCACCTTCCTGTATCACACAGTGGCCAACCCATGAAGCCCACTAGCTACGAATTGTGACTCTCTAAACAGTGGTTCCCAAACTGTGAGGTGTGGCTCCAAAGGGAGCCACAGGATACACACGGGCATCGTGGGACGTCCCCAGTGTCCTCTTCCCATGAACTGCATCTTGGATCGTGTGAGATCTCATGCTATTTTCATGTGATCTCACACTGTTACTGAGCATTCAAGATGGTGGCTCCCAGGAAGAGGACACCGTGGAAGAAGGGAGCCATGATATTGGTAAGTTTGCGGCTCTAAGAGTTCACTAGCAACTGTGGGCAGGTGAATTGCACTCCTACTAGGCCACATGGCTGCATTTGGCTTGATGAAACACCATCTGTGCATGACTAAATTAAAGGCAACTTTGTGTTTCTAGCATCAGAATGTCTTTCCTGACATCTTAATAATTTTTCCCCTTATAATAGATCTATAGTGGTGGCTTGGATGGGGTATTTTGATCAAATGAGGATAAGCTCTCCATACGCTCCGCTTCATTGTGAATCGAAAAATCGGTTTCATGCCACTGCCAGTACTGTCATCTCCTGCCGCTGTGGATGTCACTGATGCAGTCAGCCCTTTCAGTCTCTTCTGCAGTTAAGTCCGCTCATTCCTGGAACATGTTCTCTTTCCCGAGATATTTTTGGCAGGCAAAAAAGCCATTCTGCTCCTTCACTTTGTGGAAAATACTGTTCTGAAGACCATCATGGACCACAAAAAGAGTATTTTGTCCCAGGATGGTTTATTACGTAGTTTTGCCAAGTTACCTTCTTCCAGTGGCATAGCTACAGTGGCTCCAAAGCACTAAGTCTTGCAGGAGGAAGCCTCACTGCAGCATGCAAGCCCTTCAGAGTCATTCCAGGTGGAGGAGCAAAACAGAGGCATACACTGCAGTGAGGCTCCCTGCAAAACTTAGCACTTTGCACTCCCTCTTGCATCCTTTCCTCAGGGTGAAAGGAATTTCCATTAGACATGGATGCATGGCTATCTGATGGTAGTTGATTATCACACAGATGTACATGTTAACTATTTCAACTCTTTGTTCCTCAAGACATTGACAGCCCAATCCTATCCAAGCATGCAGCAATGTTGGTGTAGAATCTGCTGCATGATATGGGATGGCCAGGGACCAGGAAGCAACAGAGAGGTAAGTAAAAGACTTTTTACCTACTCTGCCACTGCCTTGTCCCCAGTGAAATCTGCACCAGCTTTGGCAGGCCTAAATCTGAGTGGGTCCAAGGGGATGCGTAGAGCCAGGCTGGGGGTACAGGATATTGGTGTTGCAGCTGATATCTATCTCTTACTTGGCCCTTGACATACAGGTGGGCCCCTGTGTCTGCAGATCTGGCATCCGCAGTTTCAATTATCCTTGGTAGTTTTTTGTGTTTTTTTTTGTAATAGTCTATATAACTGCATTTCTATAGAAAATTGTATACCCTTGCAGCTTCATCAGAATCAGCAATGTACATTTTTAGTTTTTTATATTTCCACCACCTCAAATATAGTAATCATGATTAGTCATTATAATTTATTGCTTTAGTAGCAATATTGCTACTAGTAATTTAGTATTACTAAATTACTAGCAATTTAGTATTGCTAAATTACTAGCAATTTAGTATTGCTTTAATTAGTAAATTACTAAATAGTAATTAGTAATTAGTAAATTAGTATTATTTAGTTAGTAATTAATTAATTAATTACTTTCAATTATTTCACCAGTTTCAATTATCCTTGGTAGTTTTTTGTGTTTTTTTTTGTAATAGTCTATATAACTGCATTTCTATAGAAAATTGTATACCCTTGCAGCTTCATCAGAATCAGCAATGTACATTTTTAGTTTTTTATATTTCCACCACCTCAAATATAGTAATCATGATTAGTCATTATAATTTATTGCTTTAGTAGCAATATTGCTACTAGTAATTTAGTATTACTAAATTACTAGCAATTTAGTATTGCTAAATTACTAGCAATTTAGTATTGCTTTAATTAGTAAATTACTAAATAGTAATTAGTAATTAGTAAATTAGTATTATTTAGTTAGTAATTAATTAATTACTTTTAATTAATTTTTAATTAATTAATTACTAAAATAGATTAATTACTAAAATTACTAAAATAAAAATAGTAATTAATTAATTACTTTTAATTAATTACTTTTAGTTAATTACTAATCAATTAGTAAATTAGTATTAGTAAATACTAATTACTAATTAGTAATTACTAATTAGTAATTGCTAGTGATTACTAAATTACTAGCAATTTAGTATTGCTTTAGTAGCACTGTCTTAAAGTGCTCCCAATTTTGCTACCCCATTAATGGTAGTCAAAACTGGGGGACATTCTGGTGAGATTTCAGTGGTGGGGGTGAAACTTCCTTGAGCTCTAGACTGGCAGACATCTTTCTCCCCTTCCCGAAAGCTTCCAAGAATGTTGTAACATTAAAGAGACAGTTTCGGACCTCCCTCCAAGAACTTTTGGCTTCTTAGACCTCCACTGAGAACATTCAGTCAGTTCTAGTGCTTTTAAAGAGATGAAGGGGGGGAAAAAAAGTCTGGAAAAGAACTGTCAGATGCCTTTAAGGAGATAAAATGTATGTTGCAAGCGTTATTTTGAGCACTTACCAGGCCAAAACTGCATGAATGATTTTAACTGACATGGAAATTCTGTAATCTCATTTTCTCCCTTGTTCTTTGGAAGATAAAAGGATGCCTTATTGTGCTTCATGATCAGCTTGGCAACCTACACGAGCATAACAATGGCAGCCTGGCAAGTCTGAGCTGAAGTGCCATTTTTTTTTTCTTTCTCGCATGTAACGTGAAACATAAAATTTATTCAGAAAATGACAATTAACATTTGAGAGATTGTCATTTTAAGTGAATCGAGATTTTGTTTACACGAGCAAACAAGACACAGCCAAGAGGCCTGCATTTCGGAGAAGTTACACGGTGTGCTCTCCACAGTCAAATATTTTGGAATTTTTTAGAAGCTTTCCAGATCTAACCCAACAAGGAAAATGCAAAGAAAAATTTATTGATCTAAGACATGTATACCCGGTGTTTTCCCAGCAGCGTAGCTAGAGGGGGTGCCTAGAGCCCCCCTCTCAGAGCCATTCCAGGTGGTGGGAGCAAAATGGAGACATAACAGAGGAGGAGGGATGGCAAGGGATAGGATTGGGCTGTTAGTTAATATATCTTAGCAGTGCTGATTTTTTTAAATGAATTTAAAATGAGAGTTCTTATTACAAAGGTATCTTTTGGATCTGTGGTAATTAGGAAACTAGTGAGATTTAGGGTCCAATCCTATCCCCAGGCACTGCCCCATGGTACAGCAGCACTGAAATGGCTGCTGCTCTATCCTACAGGGCCAAGGAAGCAGCTGGAGATTTCCTAGGGTTAAGAGAACATAAGTTCCCTTACACCAGGTAGAGCTCTGGCAGCATGAATGGGTCTACTTGGAGCATCACAAAACCAAGAAGACCCATATCAGGCTTGGAGGCCTGGGAGAAGAGATTAGATTTGGCAGTAGCCTCTGCCGCTACATCCCTCCTGCCCTGGCTGCCCTGCACCCACCCAGTTTCATCACTCCCCTGCCCAGAAATGCCTTCCCACCACTTGGCAGGATACTTACCACTGTGTGCTCCTGCTTGGTCCTCCTGCCAGCGCAGAGGTTCAACACCAACTGGTGCTGGTCTCCCCACTGGTGTCTCTCTTCTCCCTGCCACTGTGATGTGCCTTGCTGCCATTGCCGGTGTAGGGTGCAGGCCACCAGTGCTTCCCTGCCATTGAATTGGACTCTTAAAGATCATCATTTGGGGCAATGGTATTTAACAAAGCGTAATGTCGGGTTTAACATGTAAATGAGCAAGTGGTCCTATTGATCTTTTCAACCTTTCCATCTGTACTCCTTGTTATGCCTTCCTCCTAGGACACTTGTGTGATAGCACCTCTTTCTTTGCAAACTTCATCTCGAAACCCAGTTCTTCTGTGAAGCCTTTGACCCCACACCATTTAATCCTCATCCCCATTTGAAACAAAGGTGAGCCCGTGTCAATGCACATAGCCCCTTTTTGGGCAGGCAGCAAAAGCATGGCTTTACTGAGCCATACAGGGGTGTAACAGATGCTGTGCAACCTGCTGTCAGCTCTCTGAAATGATGTACTCAAGCATGGCAGGAAGACAGATAATTGCAATCCCACTGGCTTCAAGTTCATACTTCAGTGTTGTTCCTAGGGAGAAAAAAAAGTTCAGATACAACTGGAATGTAGTTTAGAAAGTGACCTGCTTTGGATGCATTTGGTTTAATGGGTGACAAATTGCACAGGCTACGATAGCATGTGCAGAATGTGTAGGATTCTTAAAAGACCAATTGACAAATTGTTACCTCCAGTTTTATGGATCCATCAGCAAGCTTCAGAAGTGAGGGCACTTCAATCATTTGGAGGGGGGCAAGTGAAACTCTCCCAGTCTCAGCTGGCAGCCGCCGCTTATTTATTTATTTATTTATTTATTTATTTATTTATTTATTGCTAAATCAGACCAAGGGCCCATCCAGTCCAACTTCCTAAATCTCACAGATGCCTCTAGGAGCCCACAAGATACCTGATGCTATGTGATAATATAGAACTGTTCTAGGGTTCTGTGATGTAGAGCTGCTATTTTTTTTGCAGGGGGGGGGGGAAGAGAGATGGCCTCTACCAGCTGGTAAAAACAGCTTATGAATTTTGGCTCTGTCCCGGAAAATTGCGCCACCCTCAAAATGGCAAAAGAAGCATGCAAACTTCATCTCCTCTTTTACCCTGATCCCCCCTTCTGCCTTTTGGCCAAAAGTTTACATTGGAGAACTTCCAATCAGCCTTAGTACGAAATGTTGTGCCACAATAGAAAACACTGTCATGTAATAGGAACGGGGGGCTAGTTCATATGTGTCTTTATCATTGGTCTCCAGTGGCGTACTTGAGGGGGCAATGGGAGCAAATACCCCAGACAACAGACTTGGGGGAGGCAGCACCATGACCCACTCCCCCCACCAGTCTTGTTGGTGAGGTTCTGATCTGAGGGTTGCCCTCTCCTCCTCCCCTTTCTTTGGGGAGGAGAAGAGGGTGGCCCTCCGGTTGGCAAGGAACTGCACCTAAAGTGGCTGCAGGAGTGCAGCCACTGTCAGTGTGGTTCTGGATTGCATTTGAAGGCTGCCCTCTTCTCCTCCCCTTCCTTTAAAGGTGGAAAGGAGAGGGCAGCCCTCAGAATGGCCAGGTAGTCCACCAGAAGTGGTGCTTGCCTCTTTCAATATCTGAGAACTTGGGTGCCACTTCTAGCTTCAATGGAGCCTTTCACACTGCTAATAGTGGCACAAAAGGCTCCATTGGAACTTTTCCACACCACTAGAAGCAGTTCCTGCCTCCTCTGATTTTGGAGGAAGTGAGCGCCACTAGCAGTGTGTAAAAGCTCCCAGGGAGTGGAAGGCTCCATTGGAGCCCGAGGCACCTCCTTCCTCCTCCTTTTTTTTAAGTGGGGGAATGGAGTAGGTGGCATGGAAAACTGCAGTGATACAGTGACATCACTGCAATTATTCAGGGTCAAAGGAGGCAGATGGGGGCAACCCCTGGTGCAAAAAGCGCCAGGACCACCATTGTTGGACTCTGTATTGAACGGTAGAATACCGTTCTAGCAAGTGAGGGCCCAATCTTATACTTACCATGTGTCCATGGTGAGGAGCCAGTTGCAAAAAGCACTCCATCAGTGTGCTGCACAGCATGCTGCTGGGAGCACTGGCAAAAAGGCTGGCACCTTCCTTCCCCCCGTTGGAGGTTCTCCCACCTATAGCCAATGAAGGTGGGAGAGGCAGGAGGGGGTGATGGGAAAGCAGAATGGGGGAGGTGAAAGAGGGTGAGATGAGGGTGGGGATTGGTGGATCAGACCCAGGAGTGGGTGGGATCTGCAGCACTGGCAGTGCCATTATCCTAACTCCTTTCCCAGACTCGATTCTGTGGTGCAGGTGCATGTGGACTTGCCATCGCAACAGCCTGTAGCAGGTCTGTGTTTCCTTGTTCATAGGATTGCCCCCCTCCCACCGTAGGATACAGTGGTCACCATTTTTGCTGCTGCCTCATCTTGCAGTGAGGGGAGGGGCAATGAATAGGATTGGGTCTTTGAAATGCCTTCATTGAGTCTAAAGCAACATACCAATCCTGTCTATGGGTTTCTTCGGTGATGGCCCACTCAGATATGTACATCATTGCTGGGTGCCGTAATTGTAACATGATAAATGGGCATGTGTGAACTAGGCTCTGGCATCGCATGCATGTGCCAGTGATGAGAAAAGTAGCCCAGGTCTTCATTGATATGTGAAAAGTTGTGTCCGGGCCTCTTCTTTTAGATCAGAATGGCAAGCTACTCCGTCTCCGCAGACGCAATGACAAGCTGTCTGACCCCAGCTCATTTTCTACTCTGAGAACAAATGAAAGTGACATACAAAGTGATTTGTTATTTGCTGCAACCTGTTCACCATTGTTTGCAGGGGACTATATATATATAGCCAGGCCCATGTATTTCAGAGGCAGAGAAGGTACAAACCCTGTAGCTGTTCAGATGATAATATCACACTTTGGAGAAAATAGAAAACATTTTGTACTTTGACACTGAAAGACTTTGATAACATATCGGTCGCTTTGAACTAGAAACTTTTTAAGACTCAGGCACTAATACTTTCATATTCCACTTGTATCTCTCCTTTCAGATTCGTGTTTATAGTTTTTGTTGCCTTCTCATGAAAAAAAACCCTAATATTTGTATCGATTTTATATTGCTCAATTTGCCTAATTTATATTAGGCTATATGAGAGAGAGAGAGAGAGAGAGAGAGAGAGAGAGAGAGAGAGAGAGAGGCAATTGCCACTTTTCATTCTCTTTGAGGAAAAATATATAGGCATTCACCACTTAACAACCTTCCGCTTAACGACGGATCACATATACGATGGTTGTCAAAGCACAAAACACAACAAAGAGGTGCTTAAGGAGGCAGTCAGGTCTCCCATAGCCTGCAGCAGAGTGTCTGTTTACACAATAAAGCACAAGATTGGGCTTAATGTTTGCTTAATGACCTAATCGCATAACAACAGGGATCGGAGACGGTATCCCTGTCATTAAGTAGTTCTTCCATTTCAATCTCTTTTATATTCAACTGGATGTATCAATTATGTTTGATGCCAGTTTAATGCGTTAAAGGATTCTATCCATGCACCACTGAACCTAAGTTGCATTGCAGCAGGAATGTACAACTGTTGACCTACCAAGCTAACTGCAGGCCACCAGCTGTGTCTAGAGATAATCTACAGACCCTATAAACCTGTTTGCATTCTGCTGGAGACAGCTAAAATGGGAGGACTGACAAGTTCCTGTCAGGGCACTACTAATGACTGATGAGCAGTATTTGGTCAACTAGTGTTGCAGAAGGGTACCAGTCAATGAATATCAAACTCCCAAAGACTCAGACTCAGCATTTTATTTAAGATACTAATCTGTGGATAAGGAATGACTTATTCCACCTGATTATGGGTGGGGGGGCAGGGGGATAAAGAAATACATGGTAGTTAGGATTGAGCCATTATGTTTGAGTAATTCTTTCTCTGATGGATTGTTCACACATGCAAATCATTATTTGGTGTTGCATTCATCAAGTGATGAACATGCATGTGGGAATCAGACCTAAGTGTCACTTCCATCCTGCCATAGGTACAGGGTGACCAGATGTCCTCTTTTCCCAGGACATGACCTCTTTTTTAGCCTTGTGTCCCGGAAAAGAACTTAAAGGTCCTCCTTTTTCCTGTGAGTGGCCCCTGCAGGCAGCGCATGGCCTTTGTAATTGACAAAATTATAATAAATAAATTACTTTCAATAGTTTTAAATTTAATAAGTAATATAGTGTTTAAATTAACCACGTGGAATCAATATACAAGTGTTTTTTAGCTTTTACTTTGCCATGTCCTACATTTTTCTTGAATGTCCTACATTTGGGGAAACCTTGTCCTCTAATGTAGTTATGACATCTGGTCACCCTTATAGGTGGCACTTGTTCTGTTCTGCTTTAGGTGACCTTTGTTTGCATTGGTTCCTTCGCCTCGCATAAACATCTTAACTGTCCTTGAATTAATCTGCCAATTGGTATGTCATTTAAGAATTGCTTGGTTTCTGGCCTGCACTAAATTTACATTTCTCTAATAAAATCTAGATGTCAATTTTTTTTTTATGATAACAACAAGGGTTCCATGGCACTGAACCTCCCATGAGATTTCCACTGTTGCACACAAGGGGAATCTCATGGGATCCTCACAACTGCTAGTTGTTTTATTTGTAAAAAGATGGGAGAACAGCCTTTTCTGTGTTCTTTGTCCCAGTGGCTCCCATGGCAGAGTGATGAAATCTGTCTTCCTTCTAGCAGAGGCTAATCGGATTAACCTTGCTGCTCTCCATCTCGAGACTGTTAGTAACTGTAGTCTTTGGGAGGTTTTCCATCATGTCCCAGTCGATCCCCCCCACACTCACCCCCACTTTTACTTAACATTGAGCCTAAAGGAAAGCTCTGAAGAACTTTCAGAGCTTGTGCACTACTTTGTGGCATTTTATTTGGTTCTAATAAATAAAAACTTTACTTTGTATTTTGAATTTATTACGGTTTAGGATACTAAGGATGTGACTCTGTATTTGGGACTTAAGGGCCCAATCCAATCTGGCCCTAGCACTGGCACTACTAACCTCCAGCATTGGCATTGGGTGTCGTAAACGTGCTGTAAAGTTGGCACTGGGTCTAGTGCTGGAAGGAGAATGCTGCGGAGGTGCAGGTCTGGGGGCAGGGGGGATAGCAAGAGGAAAGCAGGGTGGAGTGGGGGGGAGGAACATGCCTGAGAGGGGGGTGGGACTGACAAAACCCTGCTCTGATGGATACAATCTTCTGCGTTGGGCTGAAAATCCCGACATGGAGGTTCTTGGCACCGGCAAAATAGCCAGCACAGACTTGAGAGGCCCCATTGCAGGGCCTAGGCATTCCTCAGTTTCCTTCCCCTGAGGAGACCTCCAGTGGCCACCCCTCCAGAGGTGGGGCTGCTGGATATAGTGGTCGCCTTTTTGGTACTGATGCATCCAGCGGCCCTGCCAAGGATAGAATTGGGCTGTAAGTCGAACTGAGTTCATTGGGCCTCAATTTGAGCAAATTTCACTCTAACATTTCAGCTCTAACATACTAGCACTGTACATATTTTTCAGTGACATCCTTCCCGGTGACTGAATTCTAGGACATTTTGTTCTTAACATTTGACTGGGTTGAACAAAACTCATTTTTAAATCATGGAAATAAATGCTTAATAACTGTTTTTAGCGATAAACTGAAGGATTGTATTGGCAACCTTCAGTCTCGAAAGACTATGGTATCACGCTCTGAAAGGTGGTTCTGGAACAGCGTCTAGTGTGGCTGAAAAGGCCAATTCGGGAGTGACAATCCCTTCCACACCGGGAGCAAGTGCAGTCTGTCCCTGGTCTGTCTCCCTGGCTGTGGGCCTTCCTTCTTTGCCTCTTAGCCTCAGACTGTTAGCCAAGTGTCTCTTCAAACTGGGAAAGGCCATGCTGCACAGCCTGCCTCCAAGCGGGCCGCTCAGAGGCCAGGGTTTCCCACTTGATGAGGTCCATCCCTAAGGCCTTCAGATCCCTCTTGCAGATTTCCTTGTATCGCAGCTGTGGTCTACCTGTAGGGTGCTTTCCTTGCACGAGTTCTCCATAGAGGAGATCCTTTGGGATCTGGCCATCATCCATTCTCACGACATGACCGAGCCAACGCAGGCGTCTCTGTTTCAGCAGTGCATACATGCTAAGGATTCCAGCACGTTCCAGGACTGTGTTGTTAGGAACTTTGTCCTGCCAGGTGATGCCGAGAATGCGCCGGAGGCAGCGCATGTGGAAAGCGTTCAGTTTCCTCTCCTGTTGTGAGCGGAGAGTCCATGACTCGCTGCAGTACAGAAGTGTACTCAGGATGCAAGCTCTGTAGACCTGGATCTTGGTATGTTCTGTCAGCTTCTTGTTGGACCAGACTCTCTTTGTGAGTCTGGAAAATGTGGTAGCTTCTTTACCAATGCGTTTGAGCTGCGTGAGTGAAACGGAGGATGCGGGGGGAGGGCATTGTGGGTACCTGGAAATTGGAAAGAGAGCTGTGTGAAACTGAAGGATTACTAGTAACAAAAATTGTTGTGTAGCAAAATTAAGTGATTGCTCTTGTAAATAGAAGAAAAAAGTTCAGAGAAAAGTTTGACAATTATTAGGAACTTTTAAAACATTATGTCCCCGCATGCACTCTGCAACATTTAATTGGGATTTAATAGGGTAGCAAGTACTTGTTAAATACAAATCTGATTACCAAGAATATATTTATTGGTGCTTAGCTCATATTATAATTTTTTTTTCTTTTATACAGTTTGTAAACATCAATAAGAGAATGTGACACACCATGCAAAGTAAGGAGGGAGATTTTTTACGACAGTTTCATAATTGTAAATTATATTGCAATTAAATATTGTAATTGCATTATAATTTCACATTTTATGTATGGTATTACAACAAAGCCTACTTAATACAGATTCTGATTCCACTCTGAATATAGATTCCACATCAAGAACACTACTAATTTGAAAAGTCCACTGCTCATTTGCTCAAGAAAATACCACCCCAAAAATCAAGAATGAATGATATACACATCATTAATAGGGCTTGAATTCTCCTACAACAAGGCAGAAGGCTGTATAAGGGCACAATCCTAACCAGGTCTGCTCTGAAGTAAGTCCCATTTTGTTCAATGGGGCTTACTCTCAGGAAAGTGTAGTTAGGATTGCAGCCTAATTATTATAATTTCATGGTATGCCAGGATGCTGTAATCGAACACCCCCTTTGGAATGAATGTCTTACAGCACAATCCTCACTTGCACTGGAGCAGGCAGGCAGGCCAGCAGGCCTGCGCGAAGCCCATTAGAGGAGGGTAAAGGGGGTAATTTGTTTCTGGGCCTGGGGTCAAAAAAGGGGCCCCAGAAATTTCCTGGGATCTTACATTTTCCTATCTCACCAGGACTTGCTACCCACGTGGGATGCTTGGGGCACAACTGTGGGCATGATGGCAGCTGCTGCCACAAACTTTATGCGCCAGGTTGAGGAGTACACTTATGATACTCCTTAACACAGTGTCAAATCCGGCAGGAAACTGGCCTGCTACAATAGGCTCGTGGATTCGCCTACCATGAAGGAGTGTATAGGAACTCAGGGACACAGCTGTGGGGCTACAGCTGCAGCAGAAGTATGTTTTGGTGCACACAGGACACTTTCCATTCTAGTGTGAGCCTAAGTACGACGATGCTAATTTTCTGCAATGATTTTCTATATTTAAAAGATTTTGGGGAGACTTCGGAGTGTGTTTGGTTTTCTGTACTGCTGGGTCTAGCTGTTGATGCACGCAAGCAGGTAGACCAGGGCTGCACATCAGGAAGTCTAGTAGACCTGAACTCCAAAGAGTATTCCAGCTGTCACCACCATCCCTCCAACCTGTTCCCCCCCCCTTTGGAAAGGGGCCCAAATAAATTTTGTACCCCCAGATAAAAGTCCTCTCAGAGGCCCTGGGGCTGCGCTGCATCCAGTGCAAATTTGGGGTCAGAAGCAGCACAACCTAAGGCAAGGGGAAAGCTCTCCTCTTACCCCATGCCATGCTGCACTGGCCCCAGTGGGCCTACTTGGATCTGTGCCACCTTGTTTCTCTGCTCTTCTCACTTCTTCTGGAACCCGTGTTTGCTGGGTACCATTTTAAAACAATGTTTATCTGATTTGCTGCTTTTTTTCTCTCTCTCTCTCTTTTTATAGCTATATCCCCTTCTTAATAAATGATACTATATTTATTTCATCTCTGGTAAATACTAACGATTGCTGAACATGCACAACGCCCACTCGATGGTCACATCCTGTTTCAATCAATTGAGCAAGATGGCCACATTTGAGAAAGTATGCTCTGGAGCATATAAGACCACAAGCATTATAAACCTGAAGACACTCATGAGTTAAAACAATTTGTAATTTTGCAGGCATGTTACGTTCACATATACGTTTCAAGAAATAAGATACCAACACATTCAACAAGCACCTGAAGATGATATGAAAACAGTAGGCATTTTTCACTGAACTGTAGAAAATGGCCTCCAATCAGCAATGCTTCTAATGCATTGATTCTAATGCAGTGGTTCTCAAGTATTTAGCACTGGGACCCACTTTTTAAAATGAGAATCTGCCAGGACCTACCATAAGTGATCTCATGACTGGAAGTGGCATTATGAAGAGGAACATTTTTAACAGTCCTAGGCTGCAATCCTACCCACACTTACCCAGGAGTAAGTCCCATTTACTATCATTGTTAAAAGAATATACATAGTAGCTTGTTAAATGTACAGGTCTGCAACATTTCCCCAAATGCAGTCACATACCATCAAGTCTAATATATTAAAAATAAAAGATTGAAATGAATGGGGACTCACCTGCAATTGGCTCATGACTCACCTAGTGAGTCCCAACCCACCGTTTGAGAAACATTGTTCTAATGTATGTTGATCATCTAATGCAGGGGTGCTCAAACTTTCAACTTTAGGGATGCTGGACCTTTAACAAGTGTATAGAAGAGAGAACTGCAGCAGGTGCAACTTGTCATCCCACAGATGACAAGCTACACCTGCTGAAATTCTCTCTTCTATACACTTGTTAAAGGTCCAGCATCCCTAAAGTTGAAAGTTTGAGCACCCCTGATCTAATGCATAATGATTGAGACAATGTTGCCTTAATGGATCTAGCACACAATATCTTTGTGGGTTGCCTCAAAAGTATTGGTCTCACACCCCAGTCCTATGTGTGTCTACTCAGATGTAAGTCCCTTTGACTCCAATGGGGCTTACTCCCCGGTAAGAGTGTATAGCAGCATTTCTCAACATTTGTCCCCTGCTGTACCACTTTGCATGGTCCACCTATTAGAAGTAGCACTGGAAGTATCTAGCAATGATGTCATCACCAGTTGCTTCCAGATTGGGAGGCCATACATGACGCAACAAACACTGGTAAGAGGCTAAGGGCAGATTGGAGGGCTTTTTTGAGTGCATTAAAAGCACACGTTGGAGCTCTGCCTGCCGAGCTGATCTTCTTACCACTGTTTGTCACATTGTATTACTGGTCTTGTTTCTAGGCAGAGGGGAGGTCGGGGTATCCCATGAATACCACCAGACACCACCTCAAGTACCACTGGTGATATGATTACCACTTTATTTATTTAATCGTATTTCAATGAGTATCACTGCTGGAGAAACACTGGTGTCTAGGACTGAAGCCTGTATGAATTTTGATGCACCTTAGAAATGTGCACACATTCATTCATTCATTCACAAATTTATACCTCACTTTATCTCCCTAATGGGCATTCAAAGCAGCACACCTCTTCCAGTATGTTGTTCTCATTGAGATCCCTTTAATTTCATTCAGAATTTCTAGAACTGTTGCACACAAAGAGAGCTCTCTACAGCTGCAATCCTATCCACACTTTCCTGGGAGTGAGTCCCATTGACTATGTGGGACTTACTTCTGAGCAAACCGACATAGAATTGGGCTCTAAGTTCTGCTCAGATTTCACTTTAGGAGAAATCTAGGAGAAAACTTTAGGAGAAATTGAGAGCCAGGGTGGTGTAGTGGTTTGGGAGGTGGACTTAGATTTGGAAGATCGAGGATCAAATCTCCCCTCAGCCATGAAGCTTTCTGGGTGACCTTGGGCCAGCCACTTTCTCTCAGCCTCACCTACCTCACAGGGTTGTTGTGAGGACAAAAGGAGGGGAGCAGCTGTGCACACCACCCTGAGCTCTTTGGAGGAAGGGAGGTATAAAAATGTGAAAAATAAATACATTTGGTGTCAACTCTGTTGGAAAGGAATAAATAAAATTCTTTATTAACCGCATGCAGCAGAATACAAAGCAGTAAGAAGAACTGCAAGTAAGGACAATTATAAGTTTGGTTTAGGTACCATTGAACATCTCAGTATGCTCAGCCTTGTAAATTATTACAGAACGGCAAGTTTTTTGCCTCTCTCTCTCTCTCTCTTTGAAGCAGTAAACATCCATTACATGCTGACGACAGTATACAAATATGCCACTGATTCTCTGGTCCTTGATAAGATGCCAGCCTCTCAGTATCACTATTTGCATAAACAGCTGGAGTTCTCCTGGACCTCTTTCTGTCATCTAGCTGGATGCCTTCCTGATTGTTTGTACTTCATCGTATCTCAAATGAGCCTGTTTGTTTATGATCTCTCTGACAACTTCATATACGCCGAAATGGATAAACTCCAGAGTCACGTTTAATTTAAGCAGATTTAGAAATAAATTAAATGGAATGGTGAATTGGAACCGCCAGGGCATTCCATGCTGCTTTGGCATTTTCACAAGATATAATACGTTTCCAAAGTCCTGAAAATTTGCAATGCTGAACTATTACGAAACTGTGTGCCAGGTGAAGGTCAGATGGGACAATGACAGGGAAGAATCAGAAGGTGTGAAGCTTCTGGATCTGGCATTACAAAATTTGCTACCTGGACAGAGGCTGAAAATGATGCTGACTTTTAGGCAAAAAAAATAAATTTCTTACTGTAGTCCAAATATTCAGCACTGACACAAAAGCTAAAATCTAGCACACAGGCTGGTTTTACAATTGTGACAACTGAATCAGAACTCAAAAACCAGCCCAGTCTTGTGAACCCTAGAGAACCTGTGGCTACAAGTCCCAGACTGCAACCCTATGCATGCTTATCTGGGAGTAAGCCCCATTTGACATAATGGGAGTTACTTCTGAGCAGACATGCATAGGATTGCACTCTCAGTGTGGTAGCAAGTTCAAGATATGTTCAGGTTCACTGGCTGTGACCTGAGAACTCTGAGCTCAGTGGAAGATATGCATAGTTTTTGTGGTAGCTCCAAACATGACTTCAGCAGGGATGTGAACATATCATTCTGCACCTGTTGCTGGGAAAACTCTTCTGTTTCCTCATGCCTTTCGTAAGTTTGCGACACCCAGTGCTGGTGGTGGAGCTCAGCACCAGCACTGAGGGCATTTAGGATTGGGCCCTAAGGATTGGGCATTTAGGATTGGGACCCATCATTTCATGCTGCTACCAGGTTTGTGAATGTTACTATATAATTAAAAGGCCCAGACAAGATTGGGCTGTACATTTGACAAAGTGGAAGGAGAAAAAAAGTATAAGGCCCAAATCCTAACCAACTTTCCAGCTCTGACAAAGCTTCTGCCAATGGGGCATGTGTTGCATCTTGCAGTTGGGGGGCAGTCATGGAGGGCTCGGCTCCTCAAGGTAAGGGAATGTTTGTTCTCTTACCTCGGAGCTGCATTGCCTTTACCACAGTGCCAGAAATTTAGTTAGGGTTAGGGTCTAAGGACCAAATCCTAACCCACTTTCCAGCACTGGCATAGCAGTGCCAATGGGATGGGTGATGCATCCTGCAGTTGGGGGGCACTCACGGAGACCTCCTCAAGGTAAGGGCTTGTGTTTTTTTTTTTTTTTTTTTCTGCAATGGAGCTGCATTGCCCTTATGTCAGTGCTGGAAAGTGGGTTAGGATTGTGCCCTAAGTTGCATAAATCTCAGGTTCAATTCTTGGCATCTCAGTTTAAAAGGCCTGGGCAGTTGTGTTGCCAGGCCTTTGTGGCACCCAGGACTGGGTGTTGTCACAGAGGAGGGTGGCACCCCTCATGCCAGCACGTTCATCCCTTCCCTTGCTCAATGGGCCTCACCTCCAAAAACAGAGCTGTATGGAGCAGAGGGCAGGCAGGAGGGTTGATTTTGTGGCTTGCTGCATGCCTGAGGTGAGAACTGACACACACACACACACACACCCTCAGTGGAGTTGGTGGAAAATGGCCACTCCACTACAGGGGGCCATATATCCCCCTGGCCATCCTTTATGTTCCTCTACCACTTACTGGATTCTCCCTACAAAAGTACGTGGCAAGTAAGAAAAAGAGGGAATCTATGATTCCTTATTTTAAAAAATCTCTTTATATGAATGATAACATGGTACAGTCACACTTAAAAATAAATACAAGACAATTTGGTGGGAGAAAGCGGATACCATTCTCTCTCTCTCCAGGCTGTGAAATCCTGCAAGATACAACAAGGTCAGCTCAGAGGAGAAAAAAAATTCTGTGTTTTCTGAAGGGCATGAATCAAGATGCCCTCTAGCTCAGCAGCTCTGTTGCAGGAGAGTCTTTTTGCAAAATCCTGACAATCTCTTCGGGCTCCTTTAATTACCCCGAGATCCACGCTTCCACAATTTACTGTTATTTTGGTGCAATAAATGTCATTTTGCATTTAGACAAATAAAGATTAAATGCATAGGATCGATGAGCGCTAATATCATTGGGGGGAGAGGACTGCTTAGATTGCTGCAATTTGTTTAGAGTTATTGCTTTATTGAAAAACTCGCCATTTCTGGAAATTTTAATGACTCACGCCTATTCCCTTAGTGGTTTCACATAAATGATGCCTTGTCTGTCCTCGTTTGCTTTAATGGCAACTGTAAACCCAATCTGCTTCAGTGCATTAAAAAAAAGAAAGAAAATAGAATCACATTGTGGGAAAAGAGATGAAGTGTTAATATTTTCCTAATCTCTATTGCCATGATTTCCAGACTCTGTGCCAGGTCACAGCTGTATGCTGCAAGGGCAGAGGCGAGCTGAAGTATGTTTTGAAAAACACTACTCTATGTCCATCAGAGCTAGGATGTAGTCCTGTAACATTCAGCTTCCTCTCTCTGCTGCTATGTGTGGCTTTCTTCATTCCAATATCTTATTGTTTGCTTTGTCCTCCTGATTGCCTGAAAAAAATTTCTAAAATGGGCAACCCAATTCTATGCAACTTCCCACATGGCAAACACAGCTATATCCTGCTGGCACAGAACCAAGTAGCCCCATGTAGGACTTTCAGGCCCAGGAGGGGGTTATGATGTAGCAGAGACCTGATCCTCCTTATCCATGGGTTTGGCGCCCGTGGATTTGATTCAGTGCGGGTGCTGGACTTGAGCTGGAGGACCTCACCTCTAGGAAGTGACTGGTGAAAACCAGAAGTGTCTCTGCAAAGTTTGTGTGAGGTATTCTGAGGCACAAGGAGGCCACACATGGTTTTTCATTTTTTGTACCTAAGAACACGGGTTACAAGTCATGGTAGGTATGTACAAGCTCCTGGCTTTAGAGGTAGGCTACCTCAGATTGCCAGATGCAGGGGACAGCACCAGGACACAGGTTGTCTTGTGTGCTCCCTGAAGCATTTGGTGGGTCACTGTGTGATACAGGAAGCTGGACTAGATGGGCCTTTGGCCTGATCCAGCAGGGCTCTTCTTATGTTCTTATGTAACACCTCTGGACATGACTGGACGGAACTTCTGGTTGCGTCTGGAGGTCCTCTGATGGCCTCCTTGAGGATTTAATTATTCATGGATTTAACTATCCATTTAATTATCCATGGAATTTAGTATCCACATCCAAGAATGGATTCCCCACAGATACCAAGGGCCAACTGTAGTGCCTTTCAGTGATCTATCTCATGACATGGCTGCAGGCTAGGTGCAGGACAAAACTGAGACAGAATGGTCTGCCCCATTACGTAATTTCCTGATTAGTGAAATATATCTTAAAAGTCACAGAAGAACCCCTTTCCTCCCACAAATAACTCGACTTGCTGGTCCTTCACATTGATATTTTATATTGATAACCCAATAATGGTAGCTTATTTCAAACAAACAAACAAGAAAGCAATATTTGGGGGGGAAAAATATTTTGGTAGAAACATGTAAAGGTTACATGAAGAAAAAAGTTAATAGACTGAAGTTTATAGCTCCTTGCATAACTGTCACATCTGTGTGTAAATTAACTTTCTCTTCTGTTGGCTGGAATGCAAAAATCCAATAAACTCTTAATAAAAATGGAAAGGTCATATGTAAATATCAGATAACTTGAAAATGAACCAGAAAACAGGAGGGCTTGCATTAAAAATAAAACGTATTTCATGTAGTGTTTTGTTTGGCTCGAGCTGTGGTAGTGTATGAGATGCTTTTGTTATATATATATATATATATATATATATATATATATATAGGGAACTATTCAAATAAAAAAAGGAATCCATACCAATGAGGAAGCTAGGGGAAACTGGATATTTCTCTGCAAGCCTCAGAAGAATGGTCTTATCTAGTGCTAAATTGTTTAAATATAGAATGGGCAAAATAATCAATTTCTTCCTGCGCAGGAAATTATTTTGTTTGCTTGTAGTGATCAAATGCAATAGAAACAAAGTCTTGGCTGAAACATTTATCGTAAAATCAACTGCACAACTGGCCCCCCAAGAACATCAAGAAGGGTAACTTATCTCCACAGACACTCACCATATTGAGTCATACATTCTTCAGTATGTAGTCTCTGAATGGGTTATGGGAGATCTATCTGTCCTTCTTTAGAATTGGCACGTCTGAATTTGGTACAGAGTGGAAAAGATTGTCCTTAGGAGCTCATTCTTATCTATGGCGCATGTTGGTTTCATAATGAAACATGACAGAGTATCGTATTTAAATATAGCATTATAAAGATAACGCTTGTAAAAACAATCTTGTTTGATGTAATATTTTAATATCTTTATCCATTTAAATGTTCCAAATATACTCTTAATTATCATAAAGACTATTTTATCCAGACACCCATGGATACTCATTTTCATGCCTTTCAAGCTTCTTCTTCATTTTGGCTTTCAAATTCTCTTCAGCATTTAAGATGAAACTCTGCCAATATTCAATCATGTAAGTCAACTATGAGAGCTCTGTATTTATTTAAGAAATATATTAAAGTTTAAGAACTAAGGTTGTTATAAGTTGTACGTCACTAACGATTTAGGATGAAAATCAAAAGAAACCATAGACCAGTGGTTCCCAAACAGTGTGCCATGGCAACTGAGAGTCCCGTGGCAAACTCACAGGGGCACCATAGGATGTCATTGATGGCCTCTTCTTCCTAGCTCTTCCAGGCACTGCTTTGTTTGATCTTGCAAGATAAAGTACAATCCATGATGGTGATGCCCATCATCTTGGTTCCCCAAGGAAGTGCCCGGAAGAGATGGGAAGAGGAGGCTGCCACGAAAGAAGGGTGCCATGACCACACAAAGTTTGGGAACTTCTGCCTTTGACTTTTCACTCCTTCCTCAAAATTTCTCAGATTCCCCCCCACCCCACCTCCAAGAAACCTCGACACTGGCAAGTTGATTTTTCACTTTAGGTGAGATTTGATGGTCCCAGATGTTGCCATCTTTGTCCACAGTGTGTTAACTTTGTTTCCCAGCTCAGGACTCACACCAGGATGTCCAGTCCTGGTGAGATTCAAATGGCAGCACCCACCCCTGAGTTTTAACATTTGTTGTGATTTATGACAGAGCTGTGCAGAAATGCCATGAGAAACTGGGTCTTCCCACACCATGTATTGCTTCCCTCCACAATGATCTGATATTTTGTCCACATACAGCCTCTAGATTTGCTTCAAAATGTTGTTTCAATGAAATCTTGTAGCAATGTAAAACCTCCAAATAGCCCTGTGAGCTTCCAGGACTTGTGGAATGTCGAGAGTTCTTGAAACATCATTGCAATATATAAAGGAAAAACGGAAAACAGGAAAGAGAGGAAATTAGACAACTCAAACCCCAACAGTTTATAGTAAATTTTCTGAAAGGACCAATTAAGGTTTGGAGGTTATTGTGCCAGGATACAGGACCATACATGGCTTTTTCAGGAGGAAGGCAAGAAAACAAGGCACATTTTCCCCTTCCTACTCTTCAGGCCTTCGTCTTCCATGCTATATACCAATATACAGCTTAGTTACATACTTAGTTGTTAAAGCAGCCGTTTTCAACAACTGTACCATGGCACACTGGAGTGCCGCAAATGGTCCCCAAGTGTGCCACAGGAATTTGTGAGAGGGTCATTTATTAGTAGGGCCATTGGGGCATGTGAGCTTCCCACTGGCAGCATGGTGCACCTTGTCAATTGTCAAAAACCAATGGTGTGCCTTATAAGAACATAAGAACAGCCCCACTGGATCAGGCCATAGGCCCATCTAGTCCAGCTTCCTGTATCTCACAGCGGCCCACCAAATGCCCCAGGGAGCACACCGGATAACAGGAGACCTCATCCTGGTAACCTCCCTTGCATCTGGCATTCTGACATAACCCGTTTCTAAAATCAGGAGGTTGCGCATACACATCATGGCTTGTACCCCATAATGGATTTTTCCTCCAGAAACTTGTCCAATCCCCTTTTAAAGGCATCTAGGCTAGACGCCGGCACCACATCCTGCGGCAAGGAGTTCCACAGACTGACCACACGCTGAGTAAAGAAATATTTTCTTTGTCTGTTCTAACCTGCCCAACACTCAATTTTAGTGGATGTCCCCTGGTTCTGGTATTATGTGAGAGTGTAAAAAGCATCTCCCTATCCACTCTGTCCATCCCCTGCATAATTTTGTATGTCTCAATCATGTCCCCCCTCAGGCATCTCTTTTCTAGGCTGAAGAGACCCAAACACCGTAGCCTTTCCTCATCAGGAAGGTGCCCCAGCCCAGCAATCATCTTACTTGCCCTCTTTTGCACCTTTTCCATTTCCACTATGTCCTTTTTGAGATGTGGCAACCAGACCTGGACACAATACTCCAGGTGTGGCCTTCCCATTGATTTGTACAATGGCATTTTAATATTAGCCGTTTTGTTCTCAATACCTTTTCTAATGATCCCAAGCATAGAATTGGCCTTCTTTACTGCCGCCGCACATTGGGTTGACACTTTCATTGACTTGTCCACCACCACCCCAAGATCTCTCTCCTGATCTGTCACAGACAGCTCAGAACCCATTAGCCTATATGTGAAGTTTTGATTTTTTGCCCCAGTGTGCATGACTTTACACTTACTTACATTGAAACACCTCTGCCATTTTGCTGCCCATTCTGCCAGTTTGGAGAGATCCTTCTGGAGCTCCTCACAACCACTTCTGGTCTTCACCACTCGGAAATATTTGGTGTCTTCTGCAAACTTAGCCACCTCACTGCTCACCTCTGTCTCCAGGTCATTTATGAAGAGGTTGAAAAGCACCGGTCCCAGGAGAGATCCTTGGGGCACACCGCTTTTCACCTCTCTCCATTGTGAAAATTGCCCATTGACACCCACTCTCTGTTTCCTGGTCTTCAACCAGCTCTCAATCCAGGAGAGGACCTGCCCTCTAATTCCCTGACTATGTTTGAATAGGCAACAAGGCTCTTGTCCCAACATGGCTGGAGGTCTGAACAGGAACTGGTGTATTAACCCATTTTTGCCCAGCCCACAGGTCTACACATTTGATCCCTGTTGCGTATATGCAAACTTGGACAAAAATGGTTTGAGGAGCTGGGGATACACTGTGACATTTTATTGCCAATCTGCTTCACTTTGTGAGTGCACTTGAAGATCTGTATTTCTATGAAAGGTAAAAATTTTAGAGGGTATATTTTTATTCAGTCTTGCCAGGTCTGCTTTTTGCTCCAACTTTTAGACATCTTTAATTAAGCCCTCTTGGAAGTAAAGACTTTCCTGAGGGGCAAAAAAAAAAAACCCTAGCTCTAGTTCGAAGGAAGAGAGTTGCATTCATAATTTTGCTTTAAACTTTAAGACAATTAACTTTTGGCAACTAAGCAAATTCAAAGCTTTGAACAGCCAAAATCAGACCTATTTAAAGGATAATTATGTACAAAAATGTCCAATGTTAACTTCTTCTTCTTTTTTCTAAACAGATTAGGTTCCAGAACCAACATTCATTGATTTTCCTTTTTATTTCTATAGTGCTGCAGTATGGGGGGAGGTCTTTAGGGTCAGGAGGGTGGGGGATGGCTTCTGGGCCCTTGACTAGGGCTTGACCTTATGGGGATGGACTACATGCTGAAATAATTTAACTTTTGATTGAAATTTTGTGACACCTCCTAATGCCATTTTCCAAAGCTTTCCATACCTTCCCAGGTTGGGAAGCATATCTTTCTTTCCCAGATTTTTTATTCGGGAGCAACTGTGTCATAAAAAGCCAAAACAGGTCCTGCACATTATTATCTACCCCAGTGTTTCTCAAACTCCGAGGGAGTTTTACTCTCTTAGTACGTGTTTACGGGGGAGGGGCTAGGGCAGCATATCCCCAGGATCGCGTATCTAAGGACGGCCAAGGGGGGGGTGCTTTCCACTTACTTTTAACTAGGTAGGGCTGCTGGAGGCTGCAGGAGGCGAGGCCCTCGACAGCACTCCCCAAGGCTTGGAATCTTCAGTAAAAGAGGGTGCAAAGCACTTCCGTTTTGCAGGAGGTGCTTTGTGCCTACCTTTACTGAATGTTCCAAGCCTCAGAGAGCCCTGCGGAGGGCTGTCCAGGGCTCCCAGCACTTCCTGTAGCCTCCACCAGCCCGACCTAATTAAAAGTAAGTGCAAAGCAGCCCCCTTGCCTCTCCTTAGTAACACCACCCTGGGGATCGCATTGCTGCATCCCCCCTTCCCCTGCCCCTTAACGGGACGGGGGAAGTGTTACACGAACTGGTGGGTTGCAACCCACCAGTTAGAGAACCACTGATCTACCCACATGTTTAAATATGTACATATCATGAGAAGCAACCATAAATAGAGGTATCGGAAAATCTCCTCATTTCCAGATGCGATAGACCAGGGGTTTCAAACATAAGACTTTTTATCTGGCCCTCAGGCTCTCAGCTGCTGAGTAGTGCTGAGGTGTTACTGCTGAAAAGCAGCCTACATGAAAATTGGGGACCCCCGTATCTTGAAATATGATCAAGATTTGGTATTTTCTCTTCTGTCATTTCAGTTAATGAGTTTTTTTTGTGAGAACAAATTGCTGATTTCTGGCCATCAGCTGCTTAATGATGTCACTTTCTGCTTAATGACATCACTTCCGGCCCTCAGCAGGTGCCCTAAATGCTAACTGTATAAAACGAGTTTGTCACTCCTGAGATAGACACTCGTGTTCCAGCACCACCTCTGGGAAGCAATTCTAAGTGTCAAGCAGTCTAACCTGACCCTGACCTGACCTGACCTGTAGTTGTTAAGAGGTTTCTTTGCTATTGGCTGATCAGCTTTAGATGGTGCTTGATGGTGATTCACAAGTTGACTACTTGGCTAATAACTTTCATATTCAAGTTCAGGTTTGAGTTTGAAATGCACTTACTCTAAGTGTCAATACACTCTCACTTTGCAGGAATGGGACACACGGACTGCTATCTCTTGCATCCCCTTCTCTTCATCCACACCTGGAGTATTGTGTCCAGTTCTGGTTGCCACATCTCCCAAAGGATATGTTGGGAATGGAAAAGGTGCAGAAGAGAGCAACCAAAATGATTACTGGACTGGGGCACCTCCCTTACAAGGAAAAGCTGCATCATTTGGGGTTCTTCAGTCTAGAAAAAAAAGGCACCTGAGGAGGGACAAGACTGAGACATACAAAATTATGCAGCGGATGGATAGAGTGGATAGAGAGATGCTCTTTTTCCCTCTCGCACATCACCAGAACCAGGGGACATCCACTAAAATTGAGTGCTGGGAGAGTTAGGACAGACAAAAGGAAATATTTCTTTACCCTGTGTGTAAATAGTCTGTGGAACTGCTTGCCACAAGATGTGGTGATGACATCTGACCTGGGTGCCTTTAAAAGGGGGTTGGACAAATTTCTGGAAGAAAAGTTTATCACGGGTTACAAGCTAGGATGAGCAACCAGCTAATCTCAGACTGTACATTCTGTTGCCTCGGAATGTCAGATGCAAGGGAGGGCATCAGGATGCAGTTCTCTTGTTGGCTTGTATGCTACCTGAGGCATCTGGTGGGCCACTGTGAGATACAGGAAGTTGGACTAGATGGGCTTTCGGCCTGATCCAATGGGGCCATTCTTATGGTTTTATGTTATGTTTTCTATCCCACTGTGTAAAACATTTTCTTCTCCTCTGTATCCATTCATGAACTTTAGCCAAAGAAGGCTTGTGACATGAAAGCAGAGGTTCAGTATCCCATATCCAGAACACTTGGGACTGGAAGCATTCTGGATTTATTTTTTTTTTTCCTAGATTGTGGAATAACTCTGCTGTCTTAACACTGACTTATGCCCCATATTGCATCATATTTTGGCCAGCCGTATGGAAAATCCCTTCCAGCTTTCTCACCGGGTTGCACTGATCATGCTAAAAATGGGGGAGGGGGGAGTCCTACCTGCTTCCTTGCTGGGTCATGCTGAGTGCAGTAAAGATGGAAGTCTTGCTGGCTACCATGCTGGGTTGCACTGAACGCACAAGGAATGGAAACAAAAAAAGAACTGCTGGCTTACTCGCTGGGTGAGTAGCGGCATGTTGCCAGTGAAGTACGGGAAAAAGTCATGGTCCCCAAAATTTTTAGATTTCAGAATGGTCCTGATTTTGGGTCTTTGGATAAGGGGTAATCAACCTATATCAAAGACCTTTGAGTTTTTATGCTACTGTAGTATAATATGGCGAATCAGAACTTTTCCCTTTAAATGTATAGCTGTCTGCACTCATCTAGGAAGATTTTATTTGTAGCAGCTTTTTACGTACCTTCCAATCTCCTGCTTATTATGATGTGGAAGTACAAAAGCCGAATGACAAACCCAGTGTAACAGCACAACAATAGCATTAACTGTCGATAGTTCATTCAGTGATAGAGGGAGAATGGAATTCATGCTGGGTTTATAAATCTTATGAACATTTGTGCCATTGCTTCACATGCATTGGCTAGCTTGCAGTATGAAAGGGATTTGATCACAGCATCCTTCTTGATACTCTGTCAAACAGATGGACCATTTCTATATTCTCAGGGGCCATGCTAACTTCAGTACACTCATCCGAGAGCCAGAACTATCCATCTCTCATGGACAGTTAGAATTTATTACAAAAAAAGTATTCCCAGATCAGGAATTCCCTGGTCAGTAGCTTAAGATCTGCTTAGATGACATGAGGTCATCAAAGAGTGGCCCAAGGAACAAATATATTTTCCTAAAAGGTCTGATTGGTAGTAGTCCTTGGCTTTTGGAGAACACATATGAGGTAGCTGTTCAGTACAGTTTACATCAGTGTTTCTCAAACCGATGTTCTCAAACTGTTCCTGACTGTTCTCAAACAGTCAGGACCCACTTGGTGGGTCACAAGCCAATTTCAGGTAGGTCCCTGTTCATTTCAGGTGTATTTTTTTAAATATATTAGACGATATGGGCCACTTGGTAGGGGCCATATGGTATATGACTGCATTTGGGGAAATGTTACAGATCTGTTCTTTTAACAGGCTACTGTGTATATGCTTTCAACGATGATAAACAATGGGACTTATTCCCAGGTAAGTGTGGATATGACTGCAGCCTTTGGGATGTTTGGGGAATTTAAAAAAAACAAAACAGAACAGCAACTGCTTAGGAGGGTTAGGAGGGTTCTTCTTTATGTTAAATACATTTTAAAACTTATTCTTATTGTAAACTTTTTTTACCCTGCACATGCCTGATCTCATCTGATCTTGGAAGCTAAGCAGGGTCAGGCCTGGTTAGTACTCGGATGGGAGACCACCTGGAAATACCGGGTGGTGTAGGCTTATACCATAGTCTTTTGAGACTGAAGGTTGCCAACCAACCAAACTTTAATTTACTTACTTAGAGCCCAATCCTCTTTAGTGCCAGCAGTATGAATGTACCACAGGCACTAGATGTCGCAAATGTACTGTAAGGCACTTCTGTGGCACTTGGAGAAAAGGGGCCACTGCCAGTTAGCGCAGAGGGGCATCTGACACTCCAGCAGTACCAGCAGGTGGTAAGTAGTATCAGGATGGGGGGAAGGTGAGGAGTGGGTGGAATGGGGGAGAGTGGGGTTTGGGAGGAATCGGGCAGGAGGGGATGGGACTGGCAGAGCAGAGCTCCAGCAAAACAGCTGGTGCAGACTTGAGAAGCCCCATTGCAGGGCTTGGGACTTTCCCCGAGGGAAGGGGACAAAGTCTCCCTCCCCGAGGAGACCTCCAGCAGCTGCCTTGGGGCTGCAGAATGCAGCAGTAGATGCTTTGGTGCTGCTGTACCTAGCGGCAGAACCGCCTTTAGGATTGGACTGCTAATTAATTTGATTTTGTCATAAGGTAAGAGTTAAAAATTTTCCTGCTTGATGGTGTCACTTCTGGCCATGACATCACTTCCATCTTAATGACATCAGCTTTGGTGGGTGCCGACAGATTTTCGGGTCCTGGTGCTGAAAAGTTTGACAACCCACTGAATTATATGAAACTTGTGTTGAAACTCTCGGGTCCCTTTCCTTGGAAATGTAACTGAAAGGAACATGTATTTGTTTGGGATTTAATTGTTCAAATTTGGTAGGATCACTGTAGAGAGCAGGCTGATAAAACTGCAAAACACATTTAAATTCTACATGCTTTATAGCATTTTTCCCTGTTGGTGTGCGTTCACAAAGATTGACTGCTGTTCTTCCCCTGTACAAGAAATCTTCAGATAATACCAGGAATTTTTTTCACATTTACCCTTAGCAGACAGGACATTATGTTGCGCAACTGAGCTTGCGGTGACACTGACCACTGTGTGGCAGGTGTTCTGTAATGCTGGAGAATAAAACCCCTATGGGGAAGCTGTGTATTCTCTTAAAATGTCAATCCTTTCCTGGCAAGTTCCAGCTTTTGCATGAGGATAAGTATGGCAATTAGAACGGTGGAGTAGTGCATAAAATTACCCAGTTCCAAGTTTGAATTAACCCTACGTTGGTTGGCGGCAGGATAAATTTGAAATGTAATTTTCTCTCACAAAGAAAGGCATCTTTTCACGGTGTGACACGTGTCATAGTTTCAGAGTAAAACAAAAATGAGAGAGAGAGAGAGAGAGAGAGAGAGAGAGAGAGAGAGAGAGAGAGAGAGAGAGAGAGAGAGAGAGTTGAGTTGCTGCTCATTTTTTTCTAAGGCATTTTGTTGAGGTAAATTTGGCCTTTTTTTTGCTTGGGCAAAATATTCATGGAATGTCAAGGGTAGAAGAAATATTTACTCTATCCCTGTAAAGAATCTCCATCTGGAAATATATAGAAATGGAGCCAAACTGAGGGTCAGCAAGGATTACAGAGGAATTGTGCCATAGAATCAGTAATCACGCAAGCGGGTTTGGACAATGTAAGTTTTAGTGGCCATGGCTTGCCACTGCACAATTGGGGCATGTATGTCCACATTGGACACAGTGAAATTAGTGGTTAGTGTGATACTTGGCACTGTAGAGTTTGGTTGCTGTTTTTACGCCTTAACTTGGTGATTTTTGACACTTAGACAGGTTGAGTATCCCTTATCCTAGGGATGTCAAAGTCATTTCATACAGAGGGCCGAAGTTAGCATTCATGGTGCCTACTGGGGGTCTGTCATCCGGGCCCAGACCCGGTGATGCGGGCCTCTTTGGGAGCAGGGGCCTCCTCGGCAGTAGGGAAGCAGAACAAGTACTGCCTGGATCTAGCCCCCAGGCAGGGAGTAGGAGAGTTTCACACAGAAACTCATTAGCTGCAAATAACAGAAGAGAAAATGTACAAGTCTTATTCATATTTTCAAGACATGGGAGAGTCCAATTATTCAAGCTGGGAGAGCCCAATTATAACAGGGGCTTTTGGGGGCTGCATCTGGCCTTATGATTGATACCCCTGCCTTATCTGGACTGCTTGGGATGTGGGAAAGTTTGGAACAATTGCATAAATATAATGAGAAATGCTTCCTCTTACTCTTTTCACTCTTTCCCATATGGGTGTCCGTGGGTCTCTTTGGCATTTTTCAACAATATCCGTACAAGTACACATCACAGAGCAAAGAAAGGTTTGAAGCACCAATTTGTTCTTCCTGCTGCTCCTCCACTCAAAATGATAGCAACCCAAGGCTGCTTTCCATAAAAAAAAAAATAAAACAAAGAAATGGATGGCAGTACATATATTTTAAGAACAAACAAGCATGCTTTTTGTGGCACTAGCAATTTTGGGGTTTCTTAGTTGAGTATCCTTTACTCCATTGTTTCACAACCAGTGCTATAGGTACCACCAGTGGTACTTGAGGTGGTGTTTGGTGGTACTCACACAGAACCCTGGATACCTGCCATCTGGTAGCAAGATCAGGAACACGATGCAAGAAACAGTGGTAGGAGACGGTGGCAGAGCTCCAAAGCATGTTCTTTTCCATGCTCAAAAAAGCCCTCCCATCCACTTTGAGCCTCTTACTGGTCTTTGTAGCATCAAATCTGGCTTCTCAACCCAGAAGTAATTGGCGATGATGTCATCAGTGGTACTTTGAATAGGTGAACCGTGTGAAGTGGTACAGCAGAGGACAAACCTTGAGAAACACTGCTTTACCCGCATAACAAGGTCAGTCATAGATTGTGTTAGGACTGGTACAGCTCAACCCTATGCAAGTTTAATCAGAAGTCAGCCCCACTGTGTTCAGTGGGTCTTACACCCAGGAAAGTGTGTACAGGATTGCAGCCAGTAAGAGGTTGAACAGTATGTCTAAAAGGATAGGTAGTTACTTCAGGAGTTGGTGATATATTATGCTCTTTAAAAAGATAATAGTGCTGTTTACATATTAAGTGGTACCCAGGTATATCTGGGTGTCCAGGTACAATCACTGTTTGTACCTGTGTTGAATTATTCACATGTTCCATTCAATGTAACTAATTTACAATCATTCAGAAAGAAATGTGTACTTGGGTCATACAAACATTCTGCAGTTGGTTATAGTGTAAGATGCAATCAACCCTGATGTGAAGACACTCAGAAAGTTTTTTAGACTAACTTCTTAACTAAGACATTATATGCCACAGACAACATTGTAGCATTCCCAACTAAGGTGATGTGAGTTGTAATGTGTCACAATCATCAGTAGAGGGAGCTGGAGGAACATAGGATAGGTTCTCCCATGCGTTTTCATCACTTGATGACTACACTACGCACTCATTGACTATGCAATAAGGGATGACTTGCACATATGAATGAGACATTCCATGCAGAACTTTCACACTATCCCAAACTGTAGGAGCTAGATCAGAAGGTATTTTTTTAAACCACATCTAAGAACAGTTTATTAGGACCACCCCATTACATGTATTGAAGTTTTATAGCACAATTTAGAGAATTGATTTGGATGAACTGGCCCCACATACAACTTTTAAAAGTTTCCTGGAAGTAGGGCAGGAGCACTGGTGGATTTCCCAGCCCTGTACCCAGGGCAAAGGTCTATGATGGCACCCCCCTCCGCAAGAGGCTCCCCCATGGTCCTAGGGGTGTGCAGGACTCTGCACCTGGGCATTTGCCCCTTTTAGTTAATGGCAGGTCTGCTACTGTGCAGGAGCCAGGACACTGCATAACTGTGAGTTCTGTGCACCCATCATAATTGTGTGTGGTGTGTTTGGTGGGAGAAGATATTAGTTGGAACTGGTCTCAATAGTTTTGAACAATAGGTTAACGCATTTAGCAGAGTCATTACAAGTTGTGCAACCAAACAATCAGAAATCAATTGTTTGATTTCACCAACAATGAGAAAAGAAAATATTTCTTTACTCAGTGTGTGGTTGGTCTGTGGAACTCTTTGCCACAGCATGTGGTGATGGCGACTGGCCTGAATGCCTTTAAAAGGGGATTGGACAAGTTTCTGGAGGAAAAATCCATTACGGGGTACAAGCCATGATGTTTATGCGCAACCTCCTGATTTTAGGAATGGGTTATGTCAGAATGCCAGATGCAAGGGAGGGCACCAGGATGCAGGTCTCTTGTTATCTGGTGTGCTCTTTGGGGCATTTGGTGGGCCGCTGTGAGATACAGGAAGCTGGACTAGATGGGCCTATGGCCTGATCCAGTGGGGCTGTTCTTATGTTCTTATGTAAATCAAATGTGCACATGCATGTTTGAACCAGCCCCAAGCTTTAGCCATGAAAGACAAACTTATAACAAGAGCATTTCAGTTTCATAAATGTATACCTGAAGAGATTTTTATCCAGTTCTTCTATCTTCTCTGAAAGAATAAGTATCTGCATTATTGAAACCAACATTTCTTATCAGATCACTCTCACTCTTCTTAGATATTATTTTCTGGCCTCCAGATGTTGTTCCGTCTATGATTGAAAAGTCACTATGTGCTATTGTAGTTCTTAATGGTGTTGGTTGGTTTAAACAGAAGGGCATATCTACGGGCATTCTGTTCCGGACTACCTCCTTCAGATACCACAAATTTGTGGATAATTGAAACTGTGGATGCTGGATCTGTGGATATGGGGGACACCTGTATTCACAGAAGAATGAACTCAGAATAAACTCTCTTTAGCCAGTTCCTATTCATCTTAGCCAAATATCTTTTGCAGTGGCTGTTTACTATTTTTTATTTATTTTATTTATTTATGCTATTTATTTTTCCTCTTTGAGATAGGAATCTATTGGTTTTTTCTGTTTTGTTTGCTATATCAACCCCATTACAATTTTTTTTTAAAGTGGTATATAAATATTCATAATAATAACAATATATTCCAATGGTGACTACGGCATGATGGATGAGGAGCAGGAAATGGAATGGGAAAACATGAATTACCCTGCTTTTGTCATAGCTATTATATCAACACAAACAGAGTTCCCCTGTCATGGGCTGTCAGTCTGGCTGCACCATATGAGATTACAGAGAATATCATCTTTTCAGACCTAATTGTTTACTCTTGCCATTGAAAATGACTCTGGCATCACCTGAGTGATGCTGCTTAGTGGATCTGATCTAGAATATTAATGCCAACACTGATTACTAATAGGCCCAGAGAAGCTATTTAAAAAGAAAGAGGGGGAAAAAAAACCCTTCTCAAAGTGCCAAATAATACTTCTGAAATCCGGCCAAATGAGAACAAGAGAATCAAAGAACCCAGCCAACCACCAAATCATGTCAGCAAAAGATAAGCATTTTCAAGCTGATTCTATGCCTGTCATATCAATTAACCCATTAATAATCTCCTGATGTGGATCCGTTTCCATCATCAAGAGCACCACCTGCTTTTGATTGCCAAATAGACATTAGGAGATTCCATGGCAGAGCAGTGTGTTATTGGTTATCATTATTTTCCCTCAGTGGCATGACAGCGCAATTCCAGATGGTTTGGGGTTTTAATTTATTATGTCTTTTTAAAAATGATGGGCAGCCCAGTCCTAACCTGCCCTGGAGCAGGCAGACAGGAGGGCAGGCCTGTGATCCATCCAGCCTGCAGCTCAGCGCAGGCTGGGGCAAAGGGAATTCATTCCCCTTACCCTTGGGAATGCCACAGCATCCCCAATGGGGCTACTCAGATCTGAGCCACCTAAAGAGGTGGTGCAAAACCGAGCTGCTCCAGGTTCACCCAGGACTGGGATTAGGATTGGGCACAAGTGCTAGATCCTTGCCCCACCCCCCAGTCAACCCTGGCCTGCCCACTTTCTCAGAAGGGTGGCAGGAATTTGAGAGTGGAAGAGGTCCTCCAGACCAGCCTGTCTTGAAGAAGCAAACTGGGGGTGAAGGGCCCAATCCTACAGCTTCTCAGCGCTGGTGCTGAGCTCCATTACTAACACTGGATGTCACAAATGTCTGCAGCACCTGGAGAGAAGGGGCCACTGGTACTAGGCTAGAGCACTGAACTCTGTGTTGGGCCATGTTTTTTCCTTCTCATTGCATTGAGATAAAACGGTGGGTGAGAAATGCATGGATAATTAGGTTATACCTGTAAATAACGCGGGCATGGTGCTGCACATGGGCAATCAGAAACATAAAGCCTGTGCTAACATTTTACACCCCCATGTTTATAACAAAGATATGAGAGTGGTGTTGGTGCCACAGGCCCTAGGGAAGAGCCCTACACTTGGTTATGTATAGCAATCCCTGCCCATCCCTAATAGCACGTGGGTGCAACCACCACTGCCAGTACTGAGGGTTCAGGAATTGGCCCAGTCAGATAACCCAACACAGACAGTTGTCCAGTCTGCCCAATCTCTGATGCCACCTTTGTATGGGAGAGAGTAGAACTGCATCCACTGTCCCTACCTAACATTGTGTACCCAACGGCCTCACAATCCCAATCTCCATAAATAGAAAGTCCATTTAGGGTGCCTGAACTCATGGATGGTACACCAACTATATTGTCATGGGTGGGTTCTTCCCGTCACCTGTTCAGTATACTTTCAACATACTTTCCATGTGACTTAATGAGGAGGATGTACTTTAAAGAACTGGTGTAGAACAGTGGCAAAGAGTGCAGGTCTGCAAGTCACTCTGGTTCAATTTTCATATACATCATAAACTGGCCTGGTAGGTTTAAACATTCATGCAGACAGTATCTTCTTCTGTGCATTAATATTTTGGGTTGAAAAGTGATTTTAAAAAAAACTTAATATAGTTTTACAGAACACTGGGCCATTCTCTTACATAAGTGAGCCTGGGTACACTGTTTGGAAATTACTTTTCTGAAGCTCGTTTGTAAATGTGCAGTATTATTATGATAAAGCATGTTTAGGCTGAGTTTGAAAACGGTTTAACTCTGGACTGCTAATTGCTAGAGAATATTTTGAAAAGATGCCACTAAAATGCAAAATATGCCAATATACATGTGTTTCTTTGTTAGCATTTGCCATAAAGCCCCCAATATGAGGAAGTGCTATGATGAACTACCTGTAAGGATTATATTTCAGGAACAAATATGGCTATGGATTTTAAAAGGCATTAGCAGGAGAGAGAAATAAAATTGCATGCCATTGTCTTCATGTCTGTAGGTGGAGATATGAGACCATATTTCAATTATAAAAATTTTTGCTTACGCACAAGATATTCTTCTTTCACCATCTCAGCAAAAGATTTATCATCTAGGAGAGGAATTCATTTGGAACCATTTCCTTTCAACAACCACATGTCAACGCAATGCTTCTGAAGTGACACTGAATCAACTATTAGCCAAGATCTCAGGACATTTACACACATATTGGAACGAACTGGGCATGTGTTATCCTTTTTACAACATCTGGGGGAGACTGCAGTCAGGTGAAAGCAGGCAGATCACTTGTAAATATCTGATGGTTTTCAAACGAGAAGTAAATTTCTTGAAAAGAAACTTCTTTTTTTAGTTATGCAGATGTCGCTAACAAGAATCTCAAAGGTACAAAGCATTTATAAGCTTAAAAAAGTGAATATGTTTTATTTGGCAATGCATAGGGTACTATGGGACCAATCCTGAACCCTCCCAATGCCTGCACTGAACCCTAGTGGTAGTGCTGGGTGCTGTAAACATGCTGCAAAGCATGTTTACAGCACTGAGAGAGTAGGGAGCTCCGGCTCTGGGCCCAGCACTGGAAGATGGAGGACATGTCACAGCTGGGAGTAAGTGAAACTTTCAGCAGCTGTGCAGCCTCTGGGGGTGGGAGGGTGGAACGAGGGCAGGGGGAGGAACTGGGGCAGGAGGGACCTGCGGAGCTCTGCTCCACTGCATCCTGAACTCTGTGTCAGGCTGAAAAGCTTGACACGGAGTCTCTCAAGTCTGTGCCAGCAAAATAGCCAGCATAGGGCCCAATCCTATCCAGCTTTCCAGCATCGGTGTAGCCACAATGCAGCCCCGAGGTAAGGGAACAAATGTTCCCATACCCTCAGGAGGCCTCTGAGACTGCCTCCCCACCACAGGATGCAGCGTATGCCCCATTGGCACAGCTGCACCAGCACCGGAAAATTGGATAGGATTTGACCCATAGGCTTGAGAAGCCCTATTGCAGGGCCTGGGGCTTTCTCCAGGGGAAGGAGACAAAAGTCCTCTTCCCCTGAGTGGACTCACAGTGGCTTCCTGGTGCCTGCTGGATACAGAGGTAGCTGCTTTGTTGCCACTGCTCCAGTGGGCGCCGGGAAGTTTAGGATTGGGCTGTATATTAATCACCCTGTGCTTTGAGATTGCCAGATGGGGGGATGGTGATGATAATGATGATGATGATTGGCATAATGTGCAATTTAAGAATGTTTTTCTCAGGGTGGTGAAACCTAAGAAGTTAAAAAATACAGCCTTTATATTGCATTGACTTTGTCAAAGGAAAGTGCTAGAATGATTATGTTTCTGACTCAGTACTGCAGGTGTATGCTATCTTTTTAGTTTCTTTCTTCCTGTAGTGTATAGGCTTATAACTGAAATAGTAGGGATGCTACCAACTTCCTTTGTTGCCACAACTCACAAAGGAATGCATGATTCCATGCACCCCCTAATTTTAACTGGATTGGATTTTGGAAGAGACAGATGCATCTCCGGATCTTGTGTGTTCCATACATTTGTGGGGGAAATGTGGATTTAGATGCGTATTTAGCTGCCTGGGTAGAAAATACTTGAAAATATTAAAAAAAAAATCTTGCCTCTAATTACTGGTGCTGTTCTTCAACCATCTCTGGTGTGTGGTTGGTCTGTGGAACTCATGGTGTGAGTGGAACTGCTGTGCGGTTGGTCTGTGGAACCCATTGCCACAGCATATGGTGATGACATCTGGCCTAGATGCCTTTCAAAGGGGATTGCACAAATTTCTGGAGAAAAAATCCATTATGGGTTACAAGCCATGATGTGTATGTGCAACTTCCTGATTTTAGAAATGGGCTATGTCAGAATGCCAGATGCAAGGGAGGGCACCAGGATGCAGGTCTCTTGTTATCTGGTGTGCTCCCTGGGACATTTGGTGGGCCACTGTGAGATACAGGAAGCTGGACTAGATGGGCCTATGGCCTGATCCAGTGGGGCTGTTCTTATGTTCTTATGGTATCAATTTCATGAGGCCTTGCCTACCAGCTCCATGCCACACCATAGTCTAGCCCAGGGGTGGCCACTCTTTTGACTTTAGGGTTCCTGGACCTTTAACAATTGTGTAGAAGAGGGAATTTCAGCAGATGAAACTTGTCATCTCACAGATGACAAGTTGCACCTGCTAGAATTCTCTACTCAGCTAAATGGGTGAGAAATGTACTCCTTTATAATGAAAGAAAATCTGAGAGTAGGTACATTTTCTATGCTTGTATGAAATCATAGAATACACAAAGCCGTAACAACACAGAACATCTAAAATATTTCTCATATAGCATGTAATATTAAGATTTAAGACCAAACTACAGATGCACTAAATGAGGGGTTGTCAGTGACTGCATGCTGATCCAGGACAGTAGTAACTAGTGGTTAGTACACTCACTGCCTTCCTGCTCTCCAATCTCCCCTGCTTTGATGCACTTGGGAAAGCCTTGGTTGAATGAATCCACTGCTACCAGCCCAGGAGATCAGGCTGGCCAGAGGGGCACCATGGGAAGAACCCCTCTCCTAGAGAAATAATGAACCTCACGGTTTCCTACCAGAACACTCACAGTTGGGGAAATGTGCCAATCCATTGTACTTCCCATACCAGGATCCAGGCAGACTCAGGTTTAACATGAATGGCTCTCCAAGGTTCCAGACAATGGCTTGTAACAGCTCTCTGGAGACTCAGATCAAATTCTTTCCAAGTCTGACCTAGAGAAGCCAGAGATTGAACCTTGGATCTCTTGCAGGCAAAACAAGTATTTTATGGTCTCTATCTTTACAGGCATCCCAAGAGTGTCACCTTGAAGGACAACCTTCCTAAGAAGTTTGTGGACTCCAAGTACTTGATGCCCCAAATGGACAAAACACACCCACTCACTTAAGGACTAAGGGAGTTGCCTGGAGCAAAATTGTGCAGAAACATTCGAGGAGCTGTCTGCAGCAGGATGGTGCTGAAACCTGTGGGGGCTGCCCAGAGCAAAATGGCACTGAAAGCTTTAAAGGAGTAAAATGGACATGGGTAGCTGTCCAGAACAGAACGGTTCTGAAACCTTCAGGGAACTGTCTGAAGGAGAAGGTTAGCTGTCTAGACTAGGAGTCCAAATTAGGTTAGCTGTCTAGACTAGGAGTCCAAATTAGAATGCTGGGCAGGAGGAGGGAACATCAGTAGAATCATGCTGAACCTACCTAGGAACTACCTAGTTTACCCAAAGGTCTTTCTAATCCAGCAGGATCAAATTGGAGCATGAACACAACTCATTTGTCCCCTCTATTCCAGTGGATCTCAAGCGTTTGGCACTGGGACCCACTTTTTAGAATGAGAATCTGTCAGGACCCACCAGAAGTGATGTCATGACCAGAAGTGACATCATCAAGCAGGAACATTTTTAACAATGCTAGGTTGCAATCCTACCCACACTTACCCAGGAGTAAATCCCATTTACTATCATTGTTGAAAGCATATATATAGTAACCTGTTACAAGTTTCCCCAAATGCAGTCACATACCATGGTAGCTAATATATATTAGTCACATGCAAATGCAGTTACATACCATGGCAGTCTAACATATTAAAAATAAAATATTGAAATGAATGGAGACCCACCTAAAATTGGCCCATGACCCACCTGAATTTGGCTCACAACCCACCCAGTGGGTCCTGACCCACAGTTTGAGAAGCACTACTCTATTCCTTATGGGGCTCTTCCAACCCATGGATACAGCCACTAAAGCTCGCTTCCATCCCTCCAGTCTGGGTGTGGGCTTCCACCCTTGGTGGTATCTCTAATAGTGCAACACCCATGAGTGTTACCTATCTCACCAGCCACACCAACTAGTTCCACAAGAATGAAACAGTGTCCCAATCAGGCATTGGAAAAAGCCTTACAACTTTCCCCAGAACTGAAACAAGATAGCAAGTCATATAACCATTCAGCATGACACGCCGCAAAAACAATACATGCATTTCTATATTTGAATATCTGTATGATCTTTAAAGGATTGGGATAACTCTTTTAAGGAGCCGCACAAAGTTTTGAAATTATTACACTTCAGAACTTGAATCCACTGAAGTGTTGTAAAACAAATCCTACAGAACAAAAGTCTTCAATTCCTGATGAGTTAACATTCGAACAGATCAAAGCTTCAAAAAAAATAAATTCTTCCTTGGAAGGCAGAATATATTAAAAACAAACAAACAAAATCCTCGCATGGGTTGAACGCTTATGAAATGATCCGTTTTGACAGCCTGAGTGCGAGCCTTCCACTTTTGCCAATAAAGCAGGGGAAAGCAGGAGCAAAGAGGTGAAGAGAAGGAATATAGAAATCATCAAGAGCAGGGGATAGCTTCCATATTAGTCATAGATTAAAGAGATTAGTGTCATAGAACTGTGGGGGGAGTTTCAAGGGGCATAAAGATGTGCACCTAGGCAGACTATTCTGTGCAGAAGCAGGTGCATTTGTTGAAAGAACAACTTCCAGCAAAAGGGAATCCCTCTGGCAGGAGGCCTAGGCAGGACTGGGAAGGTAAGCAGGTAGTGAGGGAGAGTGAGTAAATAACACGAAAAACTGGCAAGTGTATCCAGCTGCCGAGTGTCAACTAGGAAGCCACAGAAGAGGCTATGTACCTCTGTACCTTCTATCTCATTAAGAGTACAATCCTGAGTGTGTGATCGGCTGGTGCAGGTCCCCTGTGCCAGCCTAGGAGTGTTGACATAAAGCACATTTGTGCCTCCTCTAGAGCAAGTTGGGCTGGTGCATGAATGGGTGCCAGCTCCTGGAGGGTGCATCCATCCTCGGAGGGCGTAGGATTGCACCAGCCTGGGCACCAGCTAACATGGGGGTAGGTGAAGGTGGGGGGGGCAGACCAGGAAGTGGATATGGGCTGGGGGGGAACTTGAACCAATGTAGCACGGCAGGCCGAAACCTAACCACCATCTCTGGTCTGATCAGCCTTTACTGGCTGCTCAGATTTGCATGCATAAAACAGCTGGGGAAGATCCAAATAGCCACACAGGTGTGTTGTTTCACTAAGGGATGTGGTGTTGGTGGAATAGACTCTAGAAGTGTTTGACTGAGCAGTGCAGGCAGAGGGTCTCTGGCTGCCGTTGGCTGGGCTGATCAGTTTCCAATGAAGCCCTGAACTTGAAGTTGGTTGGAACAATCCCTGAACCTCCAGTACCACTGGCAGATACTCAAGGGATATGTACCATGATGGCAGTACAAGTCTTTCTGAAGGCAGGAGAATACAGCCAGGGAGAGAGAAGAACAAATGGGAAAGCAAATTAGGAAAATGTTGGGTAGGATGGTCAAGTGTTCATGTATTGATTTTTTTAAAAGTGGCCAAATGTTCAGTTGTAGACCTCAAGCAGATGTGTAAGGACATGTGAAACTGTTTGCAAATTCTCATCTTTACACATGCAAATATGGACCCATTCAAGGTCCTTTTGTAGTACTGATTCCCTGTGGCCAGGATTACAAGCATGTCTACCACTCTGGTGCTTTTCATGCTGAACTGTGGGCTCTAGTATTTGGGGAATGAATCAGAACTTTTACTGAGGTAATGTAGAATTGTTCTCTTTAGAAACCTTGCTGATTTTGTTCAAACTGTGAAAAGATTGGCATACACAAGGAATAAATTAACATGAGCATAAACATAGATGGAGCATCTTCCATCATGGCTGAAATACAGGAAGTTCAAGGAAGGCACCCTTGAGGTAGTATTCTCTAGTGCTAAGCAGCAGACTGGAAAAGAAAGTTGTATTTTATGACGGCCACTTCCCCCCTCTCTGGCAGAGAAGTAGCCAGTATCAACACAGCGGTTAATAGTACAGCTTTCAAGTTCCTTGTCTTCTGTTCACAATTCCATTTCCCCCTTCTAAATTTTCAAAGCTCTACCTGCCAAAATTCATGTCAGCTTGTAGTGAATTGGCCCAGAAGTGCAATCACCATTTTAGCTAATAAGGTTATAATGACCTTATCTGCCATTAGAGTTCATTGCTTGGCAGAAATGTCATAGCAGGTGGATCAAGATCTCCTTCTAACAAGCTATCATCAGTGCAGTCATCTTGTTTTAATGCACAAATTGCTACCCAAAATTCCCTGCGCGTTGTACAGCGGCTTTTCCTAACAGAGGTTTTTCCTGCATTGATAAATTCAATCACTTGTTCATTATGAATTCACATATATGCATAGTAAATGCATGTACAGTAGAGGGGATGCAGGCCAACAGTGCCCATCTAGGCAGGTCTACTCAGAAGCAAAGCCCACTGAGTTTAATGGCACTTACTCACAGGTAGGTGTGTAATAGGATTGAAGCTCAAAGCGCAAAACTAAAACATTATGCAAGGGCATTAGTCTTGTGACGCTAAATCAGTTATTTCATTGACTGATTAATTAAAGTTGACTCTTAAAAGCCATGGATATACAACATGGGGAAAAAAATCCACATAGTAGAGTATGCTGTAAAAAGGTATATGGCAATAATAGCCAACCCCAGGGACAGCCACCAGTGGTGTCACTAAAGGGGGTGACTAGTCCACATCCCAGGGTGGGGCAAGGGTGGTGGGTGCATCACTCAAGTCTCTGCTGAGTTATTTTTGTGCCATGTTTGGTAGCAGAAGAGCCCTTCTGCCCAGCCTTGCACCTGATTGGCTGCAAATCATGGTCGCTGGAAGCAATTGGCAGTGCATGATGGGTCACCACCATCATGTCACTAACAAACTACTTCAGGTGCTGTGGCCTGCACCTGCGTTCTGCACCAGCACTGTGAGTGGAGAGGATGTCATGCATCAGGGAGGTGTTGTCCCCCCCCCCAGGGGGGAATGCACCAGCAATGCCACAGCCAGCCACATCTTGAGAGCTGCCTGAGCCACCCCAATTCTGCTGCCCCTTTATATATTTCAAAAGCACACACATATATTGCCATAACTGCTATTGCCCTCTAACTTCCTCTCCCACCAACACTTCTCCAAAGTGGCCAGTGGAGGGAATTATGGGAAAGATCTTCCTCATGCTACCTTGTTTGGAACAAGTATTGGGGGGACAGGCAGTAAGGAGGGCCCCGTCATCATCATCATCATCATCATCTAATAACACCATGTCCACATTCTAGCTGCTGGTTTTGATGATGAATGTGTGTGTGTATATACCTGTGTGATTGTACACATACACAAAAATACACACACTGCTTATTATAGTTTCTTATATTTTCCATAATCTGCAGTGAGGTTCCAAAATACGTAACAACAAGTTAAAAACAGTGGCAAATATTAATATAGATCCAGACTTGAAATTTCAGGTTTAACATACAATCGGTTTGTTGGCAGCACTAAGAACATAAGCACTTTCGATTGCACGCAGGTTCAGCTATCATGCTTGGACCAGTATGTCATATCTAGTGTTACTGATATTTACACTAAAGCCTGGAAACCTGGGAGTTTCTTCTTTACTGACCCCCTGCTGTTTTCTCTGATTTCTTTACATTCCAAGGGGATTTTCATTTTAAGAGCCTGAAACCTTTCTCAAATCTATTTCACACATTCCCACCTCCCTCCCCTCCAGAAGCTGCACTGGTTTCTTTTTTTTTGTTGCGATGCTGAGACACCAACTTGGAGATGGTTGTCATTTTGACAACCACATTACGTTCCAGGAACACGTGGGCTCTTTTGCCACGGAGGTGAACAGGACAGCCGTTATTCTGTGACAACACTGCTGATAAGAGAGGAGCGGATGGAAATAAAGAGCTACGTTCTCTTTTGTGCCTGTACGCACAGTATGGCTATGTGCGATATGCCAGAAGGCATCTGCTTGACTACCCAAGCTTTTCAGCCATTTTTTTTTTCATTCTGTTTCTGCTATACAAAGTATGTGTTTAGAATTTTGATACATACTGACCTATTTCTTCATCTCAGACTTGTGGGCAAAAGTATCAGGCCTCGATTACTCTCTGTGTATTGTAAATATACGGTATGGTTAGTATATATATACACACACACACACACACACACACACACACACACACTACAAATATATACCATATATTTACATATTATGCAATGTATAAAATATGTGTATGCATGTGTGCGTAGATAGATAGATAGATAGATAGATAGATAGATAGATAGATAGATAGATAGATTACATTTGTATACATGTATGCTGATGTATATATTTATGGATGTGTTCACCTACACACTCTCAAGGATTTATAAAGTCTTTAAGGCACTGTCCATCTTTTTTGCTACATTTGTACAAAATGGAGTAGGCCATTTTGTGGTACGTATGCCACCAGTGGTACGCAGGACGGCGTCAGGTGATATGCACAACACCCACCGCCCAGCAGTGAGACCGCAACTGAGGCTTCCAATGGCAGTAGGAGCCAGTGGACACTGAGTCTCTTGCCGACCTTGGAAGCTCCTGTCACACTCTCCGAATCCGTAAGTAACTGGTGGTGGTTTCACCGCCAGTTACGTCCGGTGGTACCTCTGAGGACAGTGCTGGTAAGTGGTACGTTGAGGGAGCAGCATTGAGAAACGCTGGAGTAGACACAATAAATAGGTCATTGTGGCCTGTTGCCTCCCCAAATGGTTGGCAACCTTCAGTCTCGAAAGACTATGGTATAAGCCTACAGCACCCGGTATTCCCAGGCGGTCTCCCATCCAAGTACTAACCAGGCCTGACCCTGCTTAGCTTCTGAGATCAGACAAGGCTGGGCATGTGCAGGGTAACAGTTGCTGCCAGTTGCCTACCCAGTAAACCTTTTTATCCACACTTCACAAATTCACAAAGGAACCAAAAGATATTTGTATCTACTTGGTTCAATTCTGCATTTCAATTCACCTGGTCATACTGCCTGACGGAGTTAGTGGGGCTTTGTTGCTTAAGTACCAGGTGTATCACTGTATCACTGTGGGGGTGTGCAAGGAAGTGGTGGAGTTCATGTGTGCTGGCCTGTGCTGAACCCACAGCCAGGATGAGGAAAGGGCTTCTGTGCTAACCTGCACATGCCACTGAGAGATACCAATGTAAGGGACCAATCCTACTAGGCGCTTGCATAGTCAGAACTTGCGCTCCAGTCGTGTAGCAGCCTTTCCAGCATCACAAAATGTGATGTGCTCACATACAGCTGGGCCACATGCAACTGTGAGGTTGCAGCAGCCATGCAACGGCAGCCATCCCAGATGCCCCAATGCCAATAAGTTAGCACAGCGAGTGGGCAGGGAGGGGAGCGGGAAGAACATATGGGGACTGGGGCAGAGAAGGAGTGTGTGGATTATGGAAAGGGGCGGCTATTGGCAACAGTGGCTCCACCAATATCCTATTCCCCCTTCCCAGCCTTGATCTAACTCCCCAAGTCCACTCAAAGAGTTGGTGCAGGTCCAAGTAGACCTATTGGGGAAGCAGAGGTCATTTAGTTAGAATTGGGCTATAAAGAAGCAGCCAGGGTTGTATAGTGCAGGTGATGCCACCCAGCAGTTAAGTAGTAGTCAGTCATGCACAGTACAGGCTACATTAGTGCAGTAATTTGCTTCTCCAAGCAAGGAGTTGTCATAGGCAAGGACGGGTGCCCGTCATGACAACTGTATTCATTGGTCCTTAGAGATGAAGGCTCAGTGACCCACCTACAGGCAGATCAAGTCTAAGGGAACTTGTAGTCTATCAAGCTGAGATTCCCACCAGGCACATACGGTGCTCAGTAAATCTTATAGGTCTGCTTTTGCTGGGACTGCAAAAGCACAGGGGTTGTCAAGCTATGTTCATCTTTGCAGGTCAAAAACAGGTTGAGTTGCGTTGCTAGGCTGAAGCAATCTAAAAAAACTTGCAATGATCAGTATGAAAAAACATACAAATGTGAGGTCCAACATAAAGTTCATTGTGCAAGATGATTAATACATTATGGAGTCAAAGCGCCCAACCATACCCTTCCCCTCCATTGATGCAGCAGCACAAAAATGGCAACTACTGCATCCTATGGTGGGGGGGGGCAGTTGCAGCCTTATGAGGAAAGGCTACGGCGTTTGGGCCTCTTCAGCCTAGAAAAGAGACGCTTGAGGGGGGACATGATTGAGACATACAAAATTATGCAGGGAATGGAAAGAGTGGATAGGGAGATGCTCTTTACACTCTCACATAATACCAGAACCAGGGGACATCCACTAAAATTGAGTGTTGGGCGGGTTAGGACAGACAAAAGAAAATATTTCTTTACTCAGCGTGTGGTCGGTCTGTGGAACTCCTTGCCACAGGATGTGGTGCTGACGTCTAGCCTAGACGCCTTTAAAAGGGGATTGGACAAGTTTCTGGAGGAAAAATCCATTACGGGGTACAAGCCATGATGTGTATGTGCAACCTCCTGATTTTAGAAATGGGTTATGTCAGAATGCCAGATGCAGGGGAGGGCACCAGGATGAGGTCTCTTGTTATCTGGTGTGCTCCCTGGGGCATTTGGTGGGCCGCTGTGAGATACAGGAAGCTGGACTAGATGGGCCTATGGCCTGATCCAGTGGGGCTGTTCTTATGTTCTTATGCAGAGGTCTCTTCATTCCCTTATCCACACATCTGCAGCAAGGAGTGGTCTACTCAGACCTGCAACAGCCAAATAGCTGTTGGAAGTTCATGTTGATCTGTGCTGCAGGAGTGGACCTGCAAAGGGAGTTAGGATATCAACAGTGTTAGTGCCAACGATCCCTTCCTGCCCTATTTCACCCCTCCCTGCCCAATTTGACCCTCCCGCCACCCTCTCCTGCCTCTCCAGCTGACATGCCTTCATCAGCAATTGGCAGAACATTCTTTGGTGGCTGCAGGAAGACACAGGCCTCCCTGCTGGTGCTCTCGGCAGCAGGCTGTGTAGTGCCTTTTGCAACAAGTGCTGACTGCTTTACAGCCATCAGTGCTGTCATAGGGGATGCACCAAGAATGCACAGGGAATTTAAGATTGAGTTGAAAATCTTAAACTCAAGATTTTCAACTCAAGGGCAGGAGGTCTGGTCTAGAAGGTAGAGCCTCGGTCTGCCTGAAGATAACATCCACAAGGTTGCCAGTTCGAGGCCACCGGCACCGTGCGACCTTGGAGCAGCTGACAAGCTGAAGCCGAGCAATTCCATCTGCTCTGAGCGTGGGAGGATGGAGGCCAGAATGTGAAGCCAGATCGGAATGAAACACCTGAATGTAGTGGTTCTTGAAAGAACCTTCTTTCAATTGTAAAAATCCCTATTTAATAAGGGATTTAATAAAGCCTGCCTATGTAAACCGCCTTGAATAAAGTCTTGAATAAAGACCAAGAAAGTCGGTATATAAATACCTGTTGTTGTTGTTGTTGTTGTTGTTGTTGTTGTTGTTGTTGTTGTTGTTGTTGTTGTTGTTGTTGTTATTATTATTATTATTATTATTATTATTATTATTAAAATCTGGCAAGGATTTCAAGAAGTGAATATTCAAGGGGAAAAAAAGAGGAAACCTATAGGAAGAGATGATATAAGTCAGTCACTCTGAAACAAAATTGCAGGATCAAATTAGGAAGAGCAAAACACTGCACATCAGACAGCAGATTTTGTAGTACCTTTAACGGGAAAATTAAATTGTCAAGAATTTAATGATTTTTTTTTACTGGGAGGGGTGGTACAATTTGGATTACCTGCTTCGGCTCTAACCAAACTGTCTAGAGCCATCTCTGAATATAGTCAGTATTGTCATGGTTTCTGAGGATACATTGAGCATTTCCATGCAGTAACCTGCACTGTGGTAACTTTTTTTTAAAAGATACATTATTTATGCAGCGTAGGCCAAATTCAATAACAATTTCTAGAAATGCATCATTTTTGTCAGCAAGCCTGTTGTGTAAATCAGCCAGAATCTACTGTTTAAGCTCCTATGTTAAGGCAGAGACTGCCAGAATAAAAGAGAAACAAAAAACCAGCAAACTGGCATTATACAAAATGAACTGTAGCTGGCAAGTGTGATAGAGGTTTTCAGTGTCCTGACCGACAAAAAAGCAGAGTCGATGAGGATGTAATCTCCACAGAATAAATAATATTTGTGGCCAGAGGCACAGCAAGGTCATTTGGCACCCGGAGTCCATGAATTTCTAGCACCCCCATATGACATGAAATGAATAATAAGAATGGCCAGTGAAGAAGCTCAGAGAACATTTTCTCTTATTGAACTCTCTCTCTCTCTCTCTCTCTCTCTCTCTCTCTCTCTCTCTCTCTCTCGTCTCGATATCTTCAGGGGATCAGGGATATCAGGGGATATCTTCAGGGAACCCCCGCGGATACCAAAACCTGCACGTAATGAAATTTGGAGGTTCCAACCCACAGAGAATATCTCTGGTTGCTTCCAGGGTTTGGAACCTGGTCTATTAAGACAGCGGAAAACAAACCTGCTGGATGGATAGATAGATACGCACACACACAAACATTTTACGTTTGCACCTATATCTATTGTATAGGTGTGTCTATAGATAGATACATATAAATATGTTACATATAAATATGCAAACATAAAAAGTTTGTGTGTGTCTATCTGTCGATAGATAGATACGTAGACATACGTATCTATCTATCTATAGATAGACACAAACAAACATTTTATGTTTGCGTATTTATATGTAACATATCTATATATCTATCGGCAGACAGACAGACAGACAGACAGACAGACGCAAACTTTTTACATTTGCATATTTATACATAACTTTGTATAGTATATTCATACCAATGTACAACTGAAAAATAAGTTTTAAAAAATGTTTTCTTCTTGAAAAAGAAGTTTAAACATCTTGGGGCGGCCTCTTGGACACTACCCTACAGCATGGCACCCTGGGCTGCTCCCTCCCCTCAGCCACCCTCTTCGTACACCACTGTTTGTGGCTCCAGTGCTCACTGGGATAAAGGAAGTAGAACTCAAGGGGTCAGAACTTGCCAAAACATTCCTTGATACCAAGAGATGTGAGGGTCATGTTACAAAATCACATAGCTAATATGGGAGAAAATGCAAGTTTCTTTAATTTTCACCTGTCATGTCAACCTTCATATTTTGCTCTGGGATGACCCTGCAGTAGGAATGATGGATCAGATTTCAGCAGGGCAGTGGGTCACATTCATCAGTAACCAAGAGCCAGCTCACAGATACATTCAAGGTGAAGCTGAAAAAATTAGCCCATTATAGCCACATCCTTAGTACTCATTTTCAATGTTTTTTTATATCATTGAAATTCAGTAAAAATGTTCTGGCTCGATATATGAATCATAATGCCTCATAAATTTCTACAACACAGAGGCTAACGGAGAACATGCCTGGAAAAGATCAAGAGGACAAATATTAGCTCTCCATTGTACTTTTCCAACTAGTGTGCCTCTGAGAAACTGAAACTGAGCTGCACGCCTTGGCCTGCTGCCCTCACTAAGCCTCTGAGCAAATCATTTTGCGAGCGTGAAGGCAATGTAAAGGGATAATGTTTTTTAGCCAGGAGTGGTAAAAAAATAAAAATAAGACAGCCAAGAAGAGGAGCCTTCTCATCAGCTGAAAAATATTCATGGGGAAAAAATGGGTTGTTTAAACTCAGTTCTTGCCTAGCTTAATATGACCAGCTAAAGATGACAGTATTGCTCAGTGTTCCTATTGCTGTAGTACTTATATTGCTATGTATGAGTCTCTCTCTCTCTCTCTCTCTCTCTCTCTCTCTCTCTCTCTCTCTCTCTCTCTCTCTGAAAAATCCCTAAGTGTGTGCTGCTGGCTCTGCCTTCTGGAACACTCCACACTTGGACCATTTTTGCTCATTCCTCTCTTTGGATGCAAATTGGAGATGTTTGTGTTCAGATCTCATTCCAGACATCTTGGTTTCCTCATCAACGCCATCCAAGAGAAACAGAGTTTCATTGAGAGCTAAATCACCTACGGGACCAAGGCTACATCTTACTAATATGCCACCTTCCTAATGCCATCAATTCAATGCTTGGCTAGAAAAATAATATTTTTTCCCCCCATTTTAAAGTGATTTCATTTAATTGCTGTGCAGAGGGAGCTAATATGTTCTATATATCAGAAAGACTATTTCTGCTGAAATAAAAGAAACAGAGCACCATCATTTAAACAAGATCTGGAAAAGAGGCAAGGAATGATTCTCTGCTCTGAAGGTAGGGAGAAAAGTTACAACACTCTGACTGCCTTATGAATAAGCTATAAAATACATGTAGGAGCTTACCAATACAAAAATCACATTCACATATGAAACCTGATTCTTGTCAAGTTCCTTGTGCTGGCCTTCAAAGTTGGCCTTCTCCAAAAATATCAAAATGTGACTTGTCACATTTCTGGTGGGGGGGGGGGGGGGAGAGAGAGAGCGAGAGAGCAACCCACATGGGTTCAACTGAATGTAGGTAATCAAATGGCATGATAGTATGCTAGAGAGGATGCAGAATTGAGAGCAAAATGCACAACAAATCCTTTGGACTGGGAACTGAGAGGAACCAGCAGGCAATGAAGAAAGAGCCAAGAATAGCAGTAGCAGCCAGCTGACCGTTCCCTAAGCCTGACTCGGAAACTTTGATAGCTCTACCAGGTAGGGAAGGCCTGGGTTAGCATGATCACCCTGGAGCCTGGGAGAGTGGACATAGTCATTCTGGCAATTCTTCAAGCTGTCACCAAGGGCCAGTAGCATAGCACTGAGCCATAGCTTCCTGGTTCTGGGTTCCAGCAACAAATAAACTGCAGTTCTCATATCCACAGGTTCACTTATCCGCAGTTCTCAAATCCCCCCCCATCAAGATTATGACTCACCTCTGTTTGCAAATGCTTTGCAAAAGGCAGTTTTATTTTTCCTTCATTTGGCTTTGGAAGACGAAGCAGGAAGCAATCAGCGAGAAACTTTACTCATACTTCTAGAGGATGCAAATGCAGATAATTGTGAGAACACTACAAGGATGTCTTCTGCTGTCCGGTTCCTGTTACTGTTCGCACAATTGCCTCCTATAGTGTCCTCTAGCAGCATGAGTCTAGGTTCTTGCTGTTTGCTTCCTGTTTCCTGTACCAAAGCAAAATGAAGGAAAAACTGCCTTTTGCAAAGTGTTTGCAGAGATGATTCATAGTTGCTATAGGGGGATTTGGGCAGGGTTTGCTGCTATCCGTGGTTTCGGTGATCCGTGATAGCATCAGGAACCTGACTCTTGCAGATACTGGGGGACCAAAATAAAAATCACCAACAATCCACTTTTACCAGTGCATGCCAATCTTCCTCATCTATCAATCGGTAAGCTTAAATCCAGGAAGGCTTCTATGGCACTTGTACAACATCTGCACATTAATTTCAACAACAGTGCCCAATGGAAAGTAAAATGGGCAGTAGAACACCCAGAAACAGGTAGATATATAGACAATCCTATTCTTAAGGTGCCAGGTTTTGACCTACCTCACCAGCACTGGAAAACTTTGAACAGGATTTGTACCCTACATTGTGTTTGTCAGGATTCAATGTTTAAATGGGGGTTAGTATTTTCCCCACAGTGTGATTTCGGGTTTTGCTGCCAAACCATATGCTACATTGTGTCTGGCTGCAAACTGAGGGCGTATACTGGCCCATGGTCTGACTTTTTTATTGAAGCTAACTCTGTCCTTGAATGGCTTGATGAACTGGACATTGACATTTGATCTAGTCTAATTGATATATGTCCATGTATTATATGCCATACGCTAAATAAATAACTAAACTGGGGGATGCCTGTAATTGTTCCAACATAGCTACGTACCTTGGGGAAGTTTGGTTCTCTGGGCAAATCCAAATGAAATAACTAAACACATTTTATGTGTCTGTCACATCTCGGTGCATTAGTATTAATTTATGGTACATAAAGTGCGAAACAGGCAAGAATTAGCAGAAGCCGTCCAAAATAGCTGGTAACTAGGACAGTGTAGCAAAGAATAAACTCCCAAATGATTTCAAGGTCTAATATAGATAAAGCCTCCATTATGTGGGTATTATTTTAAGAACTTTGAAGAGCACGCATCTGTTCTGAATGCAATTTGGTGGCTCTTAGCCACACTGGTCCTGCGGTGCTAATAGGGGGAAAAAGCAGTTCCTTTTTTTAAAAATGTGTCATTAAAACCTTCTGAAGTTGACTCTTAATGTGTGCAATGCATAGATCTATGAGATTCACGGTTTCCCTTTTCTACATAGGCCCTTTTCAGACCTGAACACACTTAAAGGTTCAGAGAAACCAGCTGTGGTTTGAAAGGGAAATGTTGCAGGTGTTCTCAGCCAGGAGCCTTTCCTGAAGATATAGAAATGACCAATACCAAGCATTAATTGAAAAGATGACTTAGTGCACACCAGGAGATTTTTTTTTTTTAAACTGGTTACCTTTAACTTCAGTCGCAGAGGAAGTCTTAGAAACTATTTTGGGAGATCAAATGAAGAGGTCTTTTGAAAAGCTCAGCTTGATTAAAAGCAGGAAAAAGAGGGCCACGGATTATTCACATGTTGGGCATCCTTTAAGAATATTGCAAAAGTCAGGCAAACGGCAAAGAGGAATTTAAACTATTTAGAAAGTATTGGGCAGCCCTGCCAACTGGAGGAAGACAGGAAAGGTCTGGATTAAATTGGGGGGGGGGATTAAAATTGCATCCTCCATTCCAGATCCCCCCCCCCCAATTCTGTCAGTGCATGCATTGCTAAGAAGCATGTGTTCAACAGCAGGTGCTTTTAAATGTCCTGACTCAGACCCCTGATCCAACAAATCCAATATTTTCTACTGGATCCTTTGCTGCCTGAGATCCTTTCGATGGTAGATTTAAGGGATTTTTTTCCCCATGCAATGCAACCGCTTGTCCCTTACACCAACCTCCCTGCAGCTGCATTGTCGTGAAAGTGCCTTACAGCACTTTTGCAACAATGTTGGACTGGCTCAAGAGACCTGCATCGGCCCAACTCGACTTTAGGATTGGGTCCTTAAATACTGAGCTAAATGGGTGGAAAAATATTGGACTAATATTTTTAAAAGTACATTCATTTGTTGTTTTGCATCACAAAAGTATGGTTGGAAGAAATGGCTTAGTGACATCTGTTACTGTTTGCCTGGCATTGTTTTATGTTCGTAATTAATTTGTAATTAATTAATACAACTTTCTTGCTACATTATTAAAGATGTTAACAAAACAATAATTTACATCAGGCAAATTACTGACTGCAGTCAGCACAGCAATGTCTCTGGAGCAGTGCGGCCCCCTCAAAGCCTATGACAGTACAACATGAGCCTAGAACTTGTGGGATTGTTCAGTTTACCTGGTTTGGGGCAGTGCTAAAGGTGAGCCAATTCACTCTCGCACCTTCTCTCACTCCAGCATCATCTGTTGTAGAAAGATAGTGATATTATCATGTAGCTGTTGGGGGAGAGATTAAAGAAAAAAAAATCAATAAACTAGTGGTTCCCAAACTGGTGGGTCATGACCCAACAGTCAGGGAAGCACTTGTTCGGGCGGGGAAGGGGGAACGCAGCAATGCAATCCTCTGAATTGTGCTGCGTATTCTGCCCATGCAGGCCTTGAATAGGATTATTTCAATGTAAGTAAGTGTAAAGTCATGCATATTGGTGCAAAAAATCAAAACTTCACATATAGGCTGATGGGTTCTGAGCTGTCTGTGACAGATCAGGAGAGAGATCTTGGGGTGGTGGTGGACAGGTCGATGAAAGTGTCGACCCAATGTGCGGTGGCAGTGAAGAAGGCCAATTCTATGCTTGGGATCATTAGAAAAGGTATTGAGAACAAAACGGCTAATATTATAATGCCGTGGTACAAATTGATGGTAAGGCCACACCTGGAGTATTGTGTCCAGTTCTGGTCGCCGCATCTCAAAAAAGACATAGCGGAAATGGAAAAGGTGCAAAAGAGAGTGACTAGGATGATTACTGGGCTGGGGCACCTTCCTTATGAGGAAAGGCTACGGCGTTTGGGCCTCTTCAGCCTAGAAAAGGGGCGCCTGAGGGGGGACATGATTGAGACATACAAAATTATGCAGGGGATGGACAGAATGGATAGAGAGATGCTCTTTACGCTCTCACATAACACCAGAACCAGGGGACATCCACTAAAATTGAGTGTTGGGAGAGGTAGGACAGACAAAAGAAAATATTTCTTTACTCAGCGTGTGGTTAGACTGTGGAACTCCTTGCCACAGGATGTGGTGACGGCATCTGGCCTGGATGCCTTTAAAAGGGGATTGGACAAGTTTCTGGAGGAAAAATCCATTATGGGTTATACAAGCCATGATGTGTATGTGCAACCTCCTGATTTTAGAAATGGGCTATGTCAGAATGCCAGATACAAGGGAGGGCACCAAGATGAGGTCTCTTGTTATCTGGTGTGCTCCCTGGGGCATTTGGTGGGCCGCTGTGAGATACAGGAAGCTGGACTAGATGGGCCTATGGCCTGATCCAGTGGGGCTGTTCTTATGTTCTTATGATTAGGCCAGAAGTTCCACTGAGACTTACTTCTCACAGTAAGCACAGAAGTATGAGACAAGCATAGGACTGGGCTGTAAGTTGCTTTTGAAAGAAACATATTCATCACTAGATGATAACAGTCATTTGCCACTGAAGCTAAAATCAGCATCTATTTTCCGAAGGAGCAATACCTTTGAATATCTGATACCCGCACAGACAACAAAGGTGGTCTGTTGTGTATATTTCCTGTTGTGGGTTTCTTGGAAGCATCTACCTGTCCAGTGCTTGGAACAGGATCCTGGGTTAGATGGAAACTCAGCATGACCCCGTAGCATGTAACTGGCAAAAAATGACATTTTTTTAAAAACTGGGAGTGCAATCCTAATGTTGCGCTCGGCCAGTGTAAGTCACGCTGGCCTGGGATTGGGAGCATCCTATAAAGTACAAGTTGGGGAAGCCAGTATAAGGACACACCAGATCCAGGCGAGCAATGGGTGGGTATGAGCCAACCTGGGGAGGTTGACGTGGGGGATTGTGTAGGGTGGAAGAAGGGTGGAATGAGTGTGTTTCAGGGCAGAGGAGGGCAGGAGAGGGCAGATCGTTGGGTGGACCAGGCCTGGGAGGGGGGTGGGATTGGCCTCTGGCACTCAGGCCAGATCCTAACCCACCTCCCAAGCAGCCCGGTGTTAGACCAGGCTGTTCGGATCTGTGCCAGCAATTTAGCTGGTGCGGATTTGAGTAGCCCCATTCGGGTGGCTGGGTCATTACTCGGGGTAAAGGGGATAAATATACCAAGTTGCACTCCAGTCAAGTTGTGCTCTGAGTTGCGCTCCGGATAGGATTGGGCTGCCTGTTGCATTCATTCTTTTCCTTCAAGAAGAGTTCTTCCAAGTTTTTTTTTCTAATTGCCAAAGAAATGTTAGTTCCTCATTGAGTTTCCTGCCATTATCTATATATTGAAATTAACTGTTGGCTTTGGAAAACAGATAGCACCTCTTTGTACACCGTTTTCACTCAGCATCTAAGCCTTTGCAGTAAGTGTTCTGTAAAGATGGATGTCCGTTGCTTAAAAGACCGGTGTCACATTTTGGCCTGCTGTGGTGCCTTTGCCTCCAACTCAAGAAGGGTCATACATATTTAACAAGTGGCCTGCGATATAACTTCGTAGACAAATCCAACTCTGTGTCTTGCCGCTTTGCCAGGGAGGCATTTTGCCCAGTCAGCACGGCTGTAAATTTCTAAACGCCAGCTAGACAGAACTGAATTCAATCTTTTATGTGCCTTGGGACACGTCCAAACATTTCTGATTTTCCTCCTAAATCCCACTGACTTGGAGCAGGTGTGCCTTAAAGTGATAAGAACTCATCAAGGCACGATTGTTATCGTTCTGACTGGGCCTTCTGAACTCCTTCTCCTTGTGCACACCTGGCTCATGCATTCCTTGGAGCAGGCGAGAGCCAACCCTGAAGTAGATGCCTGCATGCTGGCTGACTTTGCTCTCTTTCAAGCTGTAAGTGGAAAGAAAGAAAAGAAATTGTTGTATTAACAGTAAGAGGTGGATGGGACAATGGAATTGATTTACTATGGGAGGTAGGAACCCATCTTTTTTTTAGTTCACTTGCTGTGATTTATCCTTGCCTTTAAGAATAAAAAACTATAATTAGGTTAGAAAAAGAACCTGTCGTGAACATTTCTTAAATCAGAACTGAGCTCTGTGAATAGCAGCATTTTATGGACAATCCTACTTGGTGAGGGCCTGTAGCCTCAGCAGTGTGACACAGGCTTTGAATACAGAAGGTGTTAGGTCAGCAGGTTGCAAACTGTGGATCACGGCCCACCAGTGGGTCACAAGTCAGTTTTTGGTGGGTCACAGCTGGTGCTAGCTGTGGCACTGCAAGGCATTCTGGGGTGCTACTCAGGTGCCGCAAGAAATTTGGGGGTGTGACCTTGTGGGCTCGTGGCTCTAAAAAGACTGGGAAGTACTTTGCTAGGTCCAATCCTTTGGTACCTCCAGTGCTTGGAAAGACTTCCTGTGGAAACCCTGACCAGCTACTGTCGGGCAAGGAAGACAATGTTGATTTCAATAAACCAATCACCTGACTCAGTATAAGGCAGCCCCCTATGTATCTATGGACTGTATCAACTCCTAATCAGGTTGCCAGTTCTAGAAAAAAAATTCTGCCATAAAAAACATAACACAAACAAGCCTTGAATGCCAGGGAGAAAATTCCTAGTTTTGGTGTTTAGGACGTTTGTGTATATGGGAAACATCTAATCCAGTGGTTTTCAACCTTTTCCATCTCATGGCACACTGACAAGGTGCTCAAATTGTCAAGGCACACCATCTGTTTTTTGACCATTGACAAGGCACACCATGTTGTTGGTGGGGGGCTCACATCTCCCAATGGCCCTACTAATAAATGACCCTCCTCCAAACTCCTGCGGCACACCTGCAGACAATTTACGGCACACCAGTGTGTCATGGCAC